>NC_049903.1:4717308-5053423 GCF_001411555.2 Juglans regia
CTTCGGGTCTTGACGACAGGAGCCAAAAGAACCAGCTCAAAGCCGAAGAGGTCGTGTCCCGTCCTGCAAGAATGAAGCTTATGACGATATCCCGGAGAAATTCCGGCGAGTTTTCTTCATTTGCGATGAAGCGGGACAATAGGTCTGCTTCTTTTTCAACCTTCTGTTCCGCTCTCGATTGAATAATATCATCCGCAAATTCATGGACCGTCTTAATTGCGTTTCTTAGCCTTCGCTCTGGTCCAATGTTGAGAAACTTGTTAATCTTTGCCATAACTGGGATGACATACATGAATCTTCCGGAGCTAAGCGATGCAGCGTCCTCGAAAGCCCGCATGAACTCCGCTCCGGAGGTTCCATCACCGCCAAGACAGCCTGGGTCGACGTTAAACGCCAGTTTGCAAACGTTGTCAAATGCGAAGCGCTCCAAAATGTCCTGCAAATCCAAGACGCGTGCTGTTTCCGAGGCTCTTGTCAGAATCGGAATAAGTCTCGTATTGGTCTCCACGGTTACGTTTTCCATGACAAAGTTGCGCAGCGATTTGGTGTTGAATTCATAGCTAGCGGTTTTTCTCTGGACCTTCCAGAGTTCACCGTCGGAGTTGAAGATTCCTCGGCCAAGAAAGTCTTGGAGAAGAGTTATGACGCGGTTGCCTTTGGGATAGTTCTCGAAGTTGGTCTTGAGCATGCGCTGAATGTTGGATGGGTTTGCTGTGATGACACCGTGAATCCTGCCGGGACGTCGAAATATAGCTGTGTTTGTGGGGCAGGTGCTGAGAGTTTCTGTTGTCCAATCAAGGAAACGGTGTCGGTTTTGCAAAAATTCAGGTAGCGTTCCGAGTATGGGGTACGACTTAAAACCTTTGTTGGTGGATTTCTTTTTAAAAGTACTGTTAAAGAGGAGATAGACGTAAAGAGAAAGAAGTAAGAAGAGGAGGAAGGATAGGGCAGAGAAGACCTCCATAGTCGGGAGAGAGAGAGAGAGAGAGAGAGAGAGAGAGAGATGAATGGAATGGATGGATCAAAGAAAATGACGGGGATATGGTATATATAATGGCTTTATAGTGGACAAGATATATATATATATATATATATAGAAGTTTTTTTTGTTTTTTTGTTTTGGGTGAAGGCAGTTTAATTACTGAGTTTAAGATCTTAAATGGGACAGATAATTATATAATCTTGCTTTATAATATTTATTAAATATTTAATATCTTTTAAGAAATTTATACAAATAATAGTAGATATTATAAGATTTATTTTATATATTTATATATATATGTATATATTTTTATTTCAAACCTTAAAATTTTGACGAGTAATAAAATCCTTTTTAGGCAATTTATGATTTGGAAGACAAGACAAAGTACATATATCACAAGTCGATAATAGTAGCAACACATATGCCCTTGCATGGAAAGTGGAAGCAGATCGACCTACAAATGTTTAATCTACAAAAATAAAAATAAAAAAATTATAGAAAAAAAAATAACATTTGGATAGTAAGATGATTTCAGATAATATGTGAATAGTAATAAAAAAATTATGAAAAAGTAAAAATAAAATATTGAATATTAATAAATAATAGTAAAAAGTAGATAAAAAATAATGATAAAATATTAAATAGTATCCAAACACAATTAGTTTGATCGTAAAATATATTATTAAACCGAGCAATGTTACTTACAATCCTCAAATGAAGACTGCATTGTAAGCCTAGTTAATTTTTTCTTTAAATTTTTTTTAAATTACAATATCATCCTTATCAAAATGATATTTTTTTTTATTTAATGTAGGGCTTATACATACAATCTCTAAATAGGGACTGCAAATAGAATTTCTCTATTAAACCACCCCAACTTATAAATATAGTTTTGTAATATATCTTATTGACCTAGCTAGCTTGCTCTCATTGAAATATATATGGGACCAACAAGCTGTAGGAGGTTGGGCATGCATCAATTTTGTCGGGAGAGTTCGACTTTTGGGAAAAGATCAATCATATTTAATTAACAGCTATATATATACATATATAGACACACACACTAGGGCTTTGGTGCATTAGTCCCGGGTGCACTTGATCACATAATGATTTAAATAAAAAAAAAAGTGAAAAAATCAGTAACTTATTTATTTGGAAAAAGAAAATACAAGGTTAAAAAAAGATAAAAATAAGATTAAAAACAAATCTAAACTTCAACAAAGTATGAGCATTGGTTTGCATCCATATTTGATTATCTATTTACTCTCTATATAATAATAAAATATTATTATTTTTATTTAGAAAAAATTGAAACAAAAAGAAAGGACAATGAGTACACTATCAGAACAAAAAGGACATAAAAAAAAATTTCAATTCATGTGCGCCACGGGACTATCAAGAACTTTTTAGTAAAATATGATTATTCATTAAATTCTACAAGGGAGCTACACGTCAAATGATCAAAAGTTTTAAGAGTCTTTTGGTAAAACATGACTTAACAGACTTAATGAAAAAAAAAGAAAAGTTAACGAAAAAATAACAAAAGTTACTATTCACAGTTAGATAGCTACTTATTATAATAGAGTATATATATATATATATATATTAATATACATATATTTAAATTTTATTATTAAAAAATGAAATGTCCTTTAATTAATAAAAACTCAAAATGTATGAAAAAATGGAATAAAACTTTTATTCATAGCTATTAAAATTAAATTTTTTCAAAGCTGTGAGGAATAAAATACATAACGAAAGTAACAGTACCAATTATATGAGTTCGTACACCATATTATATAATGATGCAAATATACTTTCCTTAATTTTATTGTTTCAAAGAAGGACAAGACATATTAAGAAAGAGAGGAAATTCATTTAAAAAAAGAAAGAAGGAAATAAAGAAAATTGATCACCACGTAACGAATATCGAAGAATCTCACATATATGTGTATGAGTATTGTACTTTATTTGCTGGCCGGCGCAAGAGTTTCGAGCACGAGATCCGTCCCGAGAAGATATTTTTTCTGATTTTTTTTTTCATTCAATTTTTTGGTATTTTAATTTTTTTTTTTTTAGAAATTCACCATATTATTAAAAAATATTTCTTTAATTATTAAAAAAAAAAAAAAAAAACTATCGAGAGTCGCGAACCATTTTCTCTTGGCGAGACTCTTCATCTACTCCCTCGGAAAAGAAAGAAACATTAAAATAATAAATGAAAAATGCTAAACATACTATATAAGGTTTATTTAAATAAAAAAACTTATATAGTAAAATTTGTAGTACATATAGTTACTCATAATAATAATAAGATTTAATGGTGATCTGATTGGATGAGTTTAAAACACAATTTAAAAACAATTTTTTGGTCTGATTGGATGAGTTTAATAATCCAGGTCAACTCATTAATTTGGCTACGATGTCGTGGTAAGAAACGTATCAGGCTTTGTTAGAATAGTAAGTTGAGATGAAATGAAAATTAAAAATTAAAAATTTTAAAAAATATTATTAGAATATAATTTTTATTTTAAATTTTTAAAAAATTAAATTATTTATTTTATTTTATTTAAAAATTTTAAAAAATTATAATAATTAGATGAAATGTGATGAAATAATTTTACTAAATAGACGAGGTGGAGAGGGGGAGAGCGCGCGAGCGAGCCTGGTAATATTTATTCATAAATAAAACGTAATTATATATACTTTGATCCGAATTTGATGTCGATCTTGGGATACATGACTCGTCACTCGTCATGTTTTGTGATGTAATAACGCTCCAAATTGATTACATAGCTTTTTCCAAAGTTAATATAGTGTTAATTTATAAGTGTAAATGCACAATAAAACAACCTTAACGATACACGCTGGACGGCATAGTAATAACATCTATTATAAAACTACATTACGTGGAAATCAAATTACAATCCTTGGAAGTTAAATATTATATCATGTGGTTCATAATTATTTTAATTTAACATATATTTATACGTGAAATTTATAATTTTTATAATTTTTTATAAAAACTATTAAATTTATTTAAATATTTAAATATACTTTAAATTTAATTTAAATAGATCTTATATAACTCATTATACTATATGACTCATTATCATTCATAAAGATAAGTACGTACTTATCGAAGATGAAGAAAATGAAAGAGAAAAAAAGTACTCGTTGAAACTTGTCCTCTGGGGAAAAAAAGGAAATTATCAATAAAATTTATTTTTAAACTCTAAAACTTTGAACTTTTAAATGAAAACTCATTTTAATTTAAGAAGATTAAAAAAACTAAATAAAAATTATTGATGACTGTTAAATATGTATATATAGTTGTTAATTAAATAGAGTGTTACGTAGAAAGACTGTTGAAAAACGGTGCGAAATAAAATATTATTGCCTCCACAAATCATACATTATATTTATTTTTATTATTTTAATTTTTTTAAATTATTTTTAACTAATTGAATTATTCTATTCATCATCTATATGCAACACATTTGATAAGAAAAAAAGATAAAAAAATTAAAAATTATATATAACATATGGTGTAAAAATGATTAGTAAAATTTTTCTTTTGGATCACACTAAAATAACACCAATTAGATGAGTTCCTACACGATGTTTTCTTTTCTTTTTATTAGTACTCGGTGTGATAGAATAAAATCCTAATTAATCTCTCGAAAGTTCGACAATATTTCATTAATTTAAAAAAAAAAATACAAAGAAAGAAAATTGATCACGTAATGAAGAAGACCTATTTGTTTGTTTTTATTCGAGTGTCCTTTACTGGTCACGAAAGAAGAAAGAGGTCGCGAAACTCTTCACGTGTTCCGGGCGGCACCTTATAATTAAAGATGAAATATAAAGATGTTTTTTTTAAAAAAAAAAAAAAAAAAAGTATTGCATGGCCCCCACATTCAACACAAAATGTGAAGTACGAGTTATTAGCAAGTTTTAAGACTGTTCATCTAGATTCTAACTCGAGAAGCTGGATATATCTAGACCAGAATTCGAGTTTCAAACTCATGCTGAAACCCAAATCGGATTAGTGCGGGTCAAACTTAGGCTGGATTTGAGCTCTTTAAAAACCCAAGTTCTGGATTTAACCCGCTTTTGTTTTTCGCATATTTGAGTCCAGCATGCTTCAAACTTCACTTTGAACTTGCAGTATATACTGTAAAAATAAATAATGAGAAAATAACAGAGTATGAGTGATCAGCCTTGTGTGCATTCTCAAGTTTCGGGTGAAAGTGGCTTGAATTCTGCAAACACAAGACGCTCTAGACGAAGGCCAAGGGTTAAACGTATCGATAATGCACCCATATCCCTTAGCCCCTATATATTTGGGAGCCATTTTAATGGGTTTTTAATTTTGCAGCACTCAAGCATGCTGGGAAGGAAAAAATAAAATAAAATAAATAACAACAAACAAACAAACAAATCAGGTATTAGGTTTTGCAACCCGGCATTCAAAATTGAAATTCGGTATCTTGAGTTTTGGATTGGGCTAGGAAAAAATTTAATCCGGATGAACAATCATATTGGTAATTAGCTATTTTTCCTTACCTAGAAACACAAATTTATGATATGATCGGATGAATTGTGAATATTTGGGAATCTGGGTCAATTATATAATTATGAGTCTTTTCATATGTCTCTAATCAACCAAAGTTGAAAATTAGAATGCTTAACGTCTATATATGATGTGGCGGTATGAATCATGATAACGAGAAGCGCCTTAATGTCGATAGCAACTCAATTAATTATTATTGAAATAATGTTAAGTACAATCGTAAAATGTGTAAGTATTACATAATTTCTTTAAAAAAAAAGTAGAGTCTGTTATTAAAAAATTAATTTATTATTATTATTTATGTTGATTCCGTATTTACTCAATTTTTTAAAATAAATTATGCGGCACTTATATATTTCACGACTGTAAATATCACTTCTCTTATTTTACTGTGACAAAAATATATGTAATACAATTATCTATAATTCAATCCACGTTTGCTGTCATGATCTTTGGACACACTAATGATCATGATCATATGTATATATATATATATATATATAAATATATTGTGATACACTCCAAACTGATTAATTGATTTCTTGTGGTATAGAAATATGCCAATAAAACTAGCAATTGATAATAGAGCGGATATAGAAATGTTGATGAAGCAACGGATATTTGGGGTGAGCTTTGTGGGGTAATTTGAAAACCATATTTGTCAGCCTATTCAAAGCTAGGACAAATACATATACCAGAATGTCACTCCTGCTATAAATACAAGAAGGTTTGGAGTTGTATATAGCTTTCATTTGACAATGAGCTTGAGTAAAAAAATATATCAACCCAACATCAAATTGATGTTCATCAGATACGTTTGTTTAAAAAATCTGCAAGGGCTTTCAAGAAACAGAAACTTTAGATGACTCGATATTCAGAAAATTTAAAACCCATTTTTTACTATCATGTCATAGACTCTCCTTAATTAAACCAAACAATGAAAGTATATGGAAAAAAGCCAAGAGAATGAAATTTTCCAACTTTTTTTTTTTTTTATTTTGGAGAAATACTTTAGCTACAAAGGAATTACACAAAAATAAATTTACAAACCGACATGGCTTAATGTAGCATGTCAAATTGTAAAGTTACTTTTAGTGTAAAATAGATCTAATGAATCACATGAAACCATGTCAGTTTGTTAGTTTACTTTTATGTAATTTTTTTATATCTGTAACAGTTCTCCTTATTTTGTGGTTGGTTTAGCCTAGCATCTCTGGTTGTGTTGGTTTGGCATGAGGCTTCTTGGATTGGGACACATGGTCTATTACCATGTATGTGTTTTATTAGCATCAATTGACCATTTGAATGGTTTTTAACTACAAGAAGCTTCAAGAACTCCTTTTTTTGTACTTTTTTTCTTATTGTTATGAACACGCAGCTTCCTTATCAATATAAACCAACTGATCTAAACATTATTACCTTTTTAAACTGTCAATTAATAGACGTGTAGGTTGACCTAACATTGATTATTCATCAATATTTATTTTGATGGTCTAGATCCTTTAGACAACTTCTAATCAAATAGATGGGCCACCTATAATCTGCGCGCAATTACTACGAAACATGGGTTAGAATTTATATATTGGGTGGTTAAAAGTTCCATCTGAATTGATTTCTATTTTTTTGGCAAAACAGAAAAGGGTTTGGGCCCAATTTTTCGTTGCATGTCTATTACATATACAGAACAAACCCTCCTCCCCTTTTTGCCAACATCCTGCAGTAATCCAAGTCATAGGCTACAGCCTACACACATGATCTTTAACACTACTTTGACTAATAATCCGTCCATGACTGCCAACTGAGCACTTACACCATTGGGATTTAATAATCAAATAGATCAAAAAGCACTTTGTGACATGGGAAAAAAATACTTAGATTCTAAAGGCTGAAACAACAATTAATATACATAAATTCTGCTGGTTACACTTCTCAAAAGACCATCCTACATATCAGAACTAGTATTCATATATATATTATATATATATATTTATATGTATAAGATGAGACTACAACCAAACAAATTCTCACAAAGATCCTTTCCCATTGAGGCCACTGGACATTGAGGTCCTTGTGGACCTCGAAGATGAACTGAAAGTTCTTCCATCAGGATCGCTTAACACTCTTTTGGCTACAGCTATATAGTCACACTCTTTTGGTTGGCTAGCATGCAGATTTTATTTGGACCAATTTAAATGTTGCGTAAAATATTCTGAATTTGCAATATATATGGTACATCCATTTTAATTGAAAAATGGCCACTTCTTGTGTTCTGAAATTTTTAACAATCTTTTGTTTTGTTAGCGTTACTACCTACTCTCCTCTAGCATATCTCACCGTCGGAAGGTATGACTCACTTTTCTCATAGTTTATATTTCATTTACATTGATGTTTTGCCTATTGTTCATGCATATTACTTGTTGAAATTTTCTATATAGTCCTTGGATTGTGTACACTCGCCTATCAGTAATGCGATGAAATTTTGACTTATGTTATACACTCCGAATGCATACATCTTTGATGGTCATATATTAGCTTTTGATCATGGACCTCGATTCAGAAATTTCACACACTGATCGTGAGTTATGGGTGGATGGGATGGAGGAAATTTTCAATGAGATGTTGTACTCTGATGGCCTTACTGGTGCACTAAGGGTTGAGAAGATCACAAGTAGGGATCGCGCTTCGTATGCTGAACATCTTACGGCTCTGGGCATAAGGGTGTATGATGCCAACCAAGTGAATGGCAAATACATAGGCTAAAGATGATGTAACGATTTTTCACTGACCTAATGAGCCAAACTGGTATGGAATGAGACTCCGATACAAAAGCAGTTATAGGAAGTGATGAATATTGGGCAAATACCATTAGGGTAAGGAAGCTACAGCCATGGTTTTTATAATATTATACCATAATTGCGCTACTGTTCCATGTGTTTTTATATTTATCGTCGTCTTAACGACTCTCTAATATATAGATATTGAAATGTTTGGACTAGGCCAAACCACAAGTGAAGAGGTCCGAAAGTATGCAGAGCTTTGCATGACTTTTAGCGCTTCAATTACCACTGATACACTCCACCATGGGTCCACTGAACCACCACCAACGTCGGATGACGAGCAGCATCTTGATGCAAAGATGCGGCATCGGGGCTCACATTGGGCACACGAGCCAGTGTAGAGTTTCATGTACCTGGCAAGATGTAGTTCCCCATGGACAGGGAGACGCTTTTATCGGGACCATCGAGTAGATAGTCAAAAGGGGGGGGGGGGAAGCAACCAAGTGGATGAGGACATATCTCACTGTCTTGCAGCGATCACGTGTTCCTATGAGGGTATAGTTGAAGCATCAGGGGGAAAGTGTAGCAGAGGATCGAGACCCACCATGGACAACAATGACAGTTGGGATCCATTCGCTCACTATGTGACATTATTATAGCACTTTAGCTTCTACTGCCGAACGAGATTTTCTCCCGTGCATTCGACTGCTTACTAGATCCCATGGTTCAATGAGGATTTCTGGCCATGGATGATGTGCATCGGCGAGCGAGGGCCATGTATAGTTGAGAGATATTGTTTATCCATTCGGAAGTCTATGAATAAATTGCTATGTTGAGATGTTATTTTTCATTTACGGCTCTATGTTGGGTCCCTGTTTTTCTTCTTTATCAAATACTACAAAAAAAGTCAAAACATTTTTATCTTATCTCTATAAACAAACACATATTTTAATAAAACTATCTCATCTCATCTCAACTCACATATCTCAATACTATTCACACATATAAAAAAATCTCATCTCATCTCATTTGTAAAAACAGGTGAGGCTTTAGTTACTTTATATTGAGTTCGAAGATCTTCTTTTGTGTGCACTGAAAAAGAGATGAATAGAAATTGATGTTGTTGTATATTAGAAATAGACTGTAAAAAGGCTTAATGCATGTTAAAATTTAGAGGCAGCAGAATCTACTGTAAGAAAAACGTTCATCACAACGTAAATAACACCGAACTTGCATATTTTCCCACCAATTTTTAATGCAAGCTCCGTATATCAAACCAAAAGAAAAATTGGAAAAGAGGGTCACTTAATGATTCTTCAGCTAGAAAAAGAATAATTAATAAAGTATACTGCAGTATGCAAATATAAGAAATCATTCAAGAAGAAAGATACCGAACGATGGCATCATGGCCTGATACCATGGCATCTATAAGGATTACCTATCTCGGGGATTGGTGACCAGCCCATTACTGAGTTTTGAAATGAAAGCCCACTTACATTGAGCCCACACAATTTTGCGTGCAGGTGAATTGGGCTAAACTCGGTCGAGATAACCATTGAGTTTTGTACTTAGTGTAGGCCCAATCCTAAATTAGATATTGAAGCTCTAATAATGTCGTGGATCACAAATCCCAAAAGGTAGAAGCAGCGGTTATTGGGTATTCTGTTAGTTGGGCCAAGCCCAAGCCCAGGTTTATGTCAGCCATGGGTTAAATAACTAATCACTGCGTATGATTTGGTGATTATAAAATAAATATATAAATAAAGAACGGTCAGAATTGAATGAGGTCAAAACAATCTCATGTGTTCACAATGGCCGTTTATAAACAATATTATGTATAATGTGTTTATATATAACTCAGAATTGAATTGGGTCAATTATAACAATACATGATTAAGAAATAATTAGCAGGCTAGCTAGCTAGCTAGGTGGCCGTAATTAATTAATGACCATGCATGCATCACGAATATATAATTAATTGATCATCAGTCCGATCGTGAATCAAATTGGCCGGCATGCATGCATGCACTAGTAGCTGTGAATTAATGTCTCAAAAAGATTAATATTATAAAATAGAAAGATGATTGCAGCAATCGTGAGTGTGTAAGTGCCGTGCAGTCGCTTTGAAAAAAGTAAATGAATATGAGACTCACATGAAAGGAAATTAATTTTTTAATAGTAAATCCCACTTTTTTTCAAAGCGACTGCACGATGCTTGCGCACTTCACGACTGTATGTAACATTACTCTATAAAATATTACTAAAGCTGGTTAATTCCATCGTACGTGTTTGTGCTCATTGACATGTAAAAAAACAAAATCCTACTATTCTATTAATTGGGACAGAAAATAATCTTAATTATTCTGTAAATGATGATCTATACATCATGATATCTATTATATATATGTAAGTTTGTGCTAGTGACTTATAATAATAACATGCAGTACGCACCAGCACATGAATCTGATTTCTTTAATCTCTCTCGTGGAATTAAGCTGCTAATTAAAGACGTACTAGCTAGCTAGCTAGCGATATTTGATTTGGATGGTACTGCACGACAACTATGTGGATTCCACTATATTATGCTTTTATTGTAGCCGTGTTCTTGCTTCTTTGTTGGAAGGAACTGCGCACAATTGTCGGTTCATCAACACAAGATGAGCAAGCTGCACGCATGATCATGAAATTGATGCAACTGAGTCTTAATATATTGGATATATGTGGGGGGAGATAGCTGCTGCATGCTTTGTCATGATCAGTGCTATTTGACATAATTAGCATTATTAATTGTCACTTTGGTATCTCCTTCAATTGTCGATCGATACGTACTACTACTTCATTACCATTTACTATATATATATATATATATATATATATGATCATCACATGAACTTTTGGAATTAATGTTTAAAAGATTAATATTTAGACCAACATGCATTAATTATATATATATTTATATATAAACTGCAAATTGCATTGATGGTGGTACACGTACTCAGGTACTTAATTTGGTGGCTGAAATGATTGTAATTAACTAGTTGACATTTAAATCATTTATTTAATATTATAAAATGCAATGCAAGTTGCAACTAGAGTCGTAGTCAACGAAACAAATTAGAATTAGCAAATCTATAATTTTTAGCCGAAGATCATATATAGTGCTTCATCATCTTGAATATGCATGATTCAGTAATTAAGGAATTCAAGTCCTGATTTTCCAGATTGGACATTTATAATTAAGGACTTACGTACGTACATATGATTCTTACAGTTTCCTTAATTTTCAAGGGTAGACAGCTTAGAGCGCATATACATGCATATATATAATAATATCTAAGCCTCCCTCCCCCATGCACCTTTTTGGAACCCTCGAGTGAATTTTTTGGAAAACTTTATGACTATCATGTTACATGTAGCATATATGCATGCACATTACAAAAAAGAAAAAAATAAATAAAATTAAGAAAGAGATCAGAAGACGTTACAATCGACATCATGTATGCTGCTAGCTAGTTGTGCGTGCATGCATGAACATGATCGAATCAACGTCTATATATAGATCAGCTGGCATTTTCGCATGCATTACCATATATAATGATAAACCAAAGTTTGATCCGTGTTAAAGTAGTACTCATGTTGATGATCAAGAAAAGAACTAATTATAAACCTCATGATCATGATCTAATTATATGCATGCATGGGCTTAATTGGTCATAACCAGACGTAGAACGTCATGATATTCCTGATCAACACGAGCAACTTAACTAGAGTTAGAAACTTAAAGAAGACTCATCCTTATCCGTGCGAGGTCATGATCAAACCTTTATCATATCAGCAAAAATGACGTGAATGTCTTTTCTAGTACTATATGCATCATGATCGCTCAAAGTCGAAACTGTCAAAACTTATGATCTTTCTTAGACCTATATATATAATATATATATATAGGTATACTAAAAAAGTACTATTTTATATCAAAGTTAAAACTCTAACTAAACAAAACCATTATATATTAAAAATAGTAAAATTTTTATCTTTATTTATCAAGTGTCATGTCATGCTTGATTTATTTGTTACAAGCCAAATGTTTTTGATTTCCTCCTCCCTGCAGGGGCCAGATCAGAGGTTTTCTGGCAAAACTGAAGTTCGAATTGGAATTGTACGTACTGCATGTATGCATGCAGGAGGATCATATTGCTATCAGCTTAATTAGGACTCAAATTATATATAGCATGCATACGTACGTACGATCGATCTACAAGATTAAATCCAGATAAGATACAGTGACCTAGCTATCCTCAGAAATTATACTATTTTTGGTGATCAAACTTTTGCCTCTCTTCATCTACAGGAAAAAGATCATATATAATTAACGAACGAGATTGGTATGGTGTAGCACGTAAGAAATTAAAGTTGATTGTGATCATCAATAATATCTTGTTACTAACCACTTTTCTTGTAGTGGCGTACTAGATCATTAATAAATCAGTTCTCCACATAAATTACGTTCCTTAACGATTTCGACATCAACAAAAAGACCTGATCATGCATAGCTTTTTGATAAGTGTCGACCGCGCGACTCGATCTTCTTTGAGTGATAAAACTTGATAGCTCTTGGTTGGATCGTCACTCAAACATATATATAAATATATATATATATATATATTTATATATATGCATGTACAATATTGACTATATTCGATCTACATTTATGATCAATCAGCTTCTAATTCTGTGCGTGGTTGATTAACTTTTCACGTTTATTTGTTGCTTTCGAAGAAAAGCCAGTGCGAGATACATTTTTTCTAAAGGGTAAGCATGCAGTGCCCGATTCCGTATTTAATTAGCTCAAGGATGACTGGAAAAAAGGCTTAAAGCACAACTTAATTTGATTGGTTTTTGATTGTTCATGACAAAGCTGGTTCATCGATCGTATAGATTAATTGGAGGAATAATGAACTTTTGACCAGCTTGCACTTCCAGGAGCAACGTCTGGTTTCACTTGATTTCAATAATTGATCAGATAGACGGCCTTCTTTAACGGCCTTTTGTTAAAGAAACGCGGGTGTTTTTTGCATGTTGAAAGTTCGCGATGTTCTGCCGACCGATGGACAGCTTTGCTTCAAGCTAGGTGCCGACACGTACATATGGCTAACACCATTTGTCGAATCTCTCCTATTAAATCGAGACATTCAGTCAAGGACGTACGTCGTAACATAATAAAGATCGTGTACAGGTGTTAAAAGAGTCCTGGATAGATAAAAAGGAGATATTTTTTTTTATCTTTCAAGACATTAACGTACAAAGTGCATGCTGATCAATAGATATTGAGTTTTTAACAAATTATATATATATATATCACGTGCAAGATTTTAATTCGCGGACTTCAAAGTTTGCCAAAAAGATTAGAGAAAACAACATCATGTCTTCGATGATGATCGGCTTCCAATTAAGTACATAAATCTGAATATATAGAAAGAAGGAACGAAAATGATCATCGAAACTCACCGAGCTAGCTTAATTCACAATTTCTAAAAGGGAAGAAGAGTACAAAGTCTGATCAGTACTGTTTGAATGCACGAGTGCAAGTGGGCATGTTTCAGAAAGTAGATTGCTTCTTTAATTTGTTGATGGAGTGGTCGATCGTAAGTACTACTGGTCCTGTTTTTGTCTTTTAAAGACCGATCGATTATTGGAAGTCATGTTTGGATGCTCAAAAAACAAGAAGTACTGCATGGTTGGTATATATCTATATATATATATATAATTGCAAATTAATTAGCGTACGTATTTAATATTTCCTAATTTAACGAATGGATTTTTATTTTTAACGAATGGAAAAAATTGATCTACTAATTTCTATTCAACAAATTAACATTTTGCATATATATCTTGAATCCGGAATTAATTACAAAGACGCACTGTACACCCAAATTATATATATATATATATATATATATATATAAGAACAAAGTGTAAGCCGACAATAATTTGGAGGCCGGTGGAAATTTCCACCCTTTAATAATTACTGGCTAGCTAGATCAGTCTTTAATTTGTATGAAATAGTTTTGAAGAACGCATATATATAGAGTGAAAAATGGCATTATATATATATGAAAAATTCTTCTCATCTGCGATCAGTACTATTCACCACCTCACACTAGCCCATACTCCATATTCTATGAAAAATATTTTCATATCTTATGAAAAATATCTCACACCCTATGAAAAAATTATAAGTGTGAGGTGTGAGACTAAATAGTCACTGATCATGCATAGTAAATTCCTATATCTATTACAATATTCCTTGCAAACATAAACAGCTAGTGCATTATCGCGAATTCGTTTTAGTTTTTTCATCATCTAATCTCTCTTCAACTTGGGCCAATGAAAGTCAAAAGTTTTAATATTTAAATCAATTAAATGTTTGAAACTGATAAAAACGGCGTATATAGGTACGTAAGTAGTTTGTAGTTGAGGCGCAGATTGGTCATGCTGCTCAACTCACTAATTAAACCATCGATCGACGAACCATCAATAGGCTATAAAATCACATGCCGTACGTGGATGAATATAAAATTGAAGTTTATAACGTGTGACTCGAAATATAATATATACATTAATGTGTGCTAATTAAGTGCCGGCCGGTAATCAGTTGTATCATATAATATAGGGAATATTAATAGAGCTGCATCATGTCTTCAAGCATTCGTGGGATCAAGGGAAGCAGCTATGGGAGGGACGAATTTAATGTCATGTATCTTCTTTCCTACCTCTCATTCATCCTTAACACTCCTAAAGTCCTAATTAATCAATCCCCAACTTCCTCAGAGAGAAACCGACAAAGACGCAAGACAAAATATCAGAGTAAAGTGAAAAAATTCGTGAGGGCAATTTGCATGCGAAACCTCGTGTCCATTATCATGATCCCCACCAACATGCAACTTGGAACCCTAGCTTTCAAGTGGAATCTTACGCAAGAACCCTAGTACTCTTGAACCCCGTGGAGTTGGAGACAGATGAAAAGAAAAACAAAAGATCATCATTGGTTCATCATGATATCTCTCGAGGAATTACCACAAAAAGATTTCAACATGACTCACAACCTGAGAGGACCCATGCATGCTGCATATTGAGAGCTAGCTAGCGATCCCTAGCAGTACTCTCTCCTGCTCCATTCTTTCAAGCTAGCTAGTGATCTAACTACTTTCATGTCAAATTGTTATATATAGACCACTCTAAAGGGCCCCATTAACACAACTTGTCCGTCCTCCTTATACAATTTTTTTGTAGTGCTATAATTGCATATAACTTATCTGAGCAGGCTAAAAAAAATCTCAATCATTTTTTTCGGAACTGGAAATTTGATCAGACCATTCTCTTCTTAGTTGCTCAAAGGAAAAATTGTTTTGGCATTAATTGTGGTTGGCACGAAGCGACAAAGTTATGATGATTGGAGGGTGATTAGATGCCCATTTGGTTACTGGTGCTCCACTTTGCCACACTGTCTGGAGCCATTTGTGGAGTAGTACCGTGCGTGCGATCCTTGTCCGATCGATGTTAGAAAGGCAATTTCGGCCCTTTCATGAGTAGCAATACTGCGTCATTCAATAAAACTTTTAGGGTCTTTTGAAGCAAATTAAGAAAGACATGGAATAGTACTACGCACGCACGCAGTGTACATGGAGCCCTAGCTAGCTTGTTCTAGCTATCTCTAGCTCGTGGCCTAGACTAGGATATATAGCAGTGTCGCTTTGTCATGAAATTGCATGTGGTCTTCTTGCTCGATCCCTGCAACTTATAGTCCCCGAGATAAAGCTAGACATTATATATATTGCTGCATGCAGCAGCAAAGTGACATCGGCATATTAGTGAAGGCGTGCAACGTGCCTTGAATTGTGCCCTAAAAGCCAAGCAGACAAGAAATCTAGAGATGATCAAGTGTGGCCTCTATATATAATGAGCGTACAGCTTATTATATATAATTTAGATCGATCTTCTCAGGAAGTAAATTTGGAAATGAAATCACGGCAGCTTATATATATACTTCTGGCTGCAAGAAAAAGAAATGAAAAATTATTAATTACTTACAGTTCTTTTAACAACTATTTTACAAGCTAGTCATGTTATAGACACTATTTTACAATCTAGTCATGATATCAGACTCAAATCCTTCTGGCTGCAGGAGGATTCGAGTTAGATGATGTTGAGTTGCTAGATTATGCGTTGACTGTGTTAAAATAACTTGATGTGGCAGATCAACTCAAAGAGGGCAGGAAATCGTCATAGTTCCTTGATTGGGGTAGTTTTGGGCACGTTTCGGTATTTTGACCATAACTTTAGCTATGGGTATCAGAATCGCGCATATGACCCAAATTCGAAAAACTCTTTTCGGCGTACACGTCATGGGCACCTAGCTATGCTCGATGTGTATCTTGTTTTAGGCCAAATTTCACTATTTTTCCCTCTGATTTTCTATTTTTAGTTATTTTTTACCTTTTATGATAATATTTCATTTACTGTTTTGGAAGTGATTCTGAACTAGATTTGGGCCAAAATTTTTTGCAGATTCCTTTTTTTATTACGTATTTAATTTTGGTATGATTATTGAGATTTTGCTATTTTTGGTAAAATTCTGATACATCCAATTATCAGCTATTACAATCGGGCTTGTGGGTTGACTTGGGTCATTCTTCAATATTGATAATTTTGAATTAAATATCAGAGGCATTTTCTCTGTATTTTTGGACGATTCTTTTGTCTTCTTTCTTTTGAATTATCTATTGAAATTAACTTACAGAATAATCATTATTCTGTTCGGCGTCAGGTACATACCAAACTATGTCATGATTTTGTTTAGAGAATCTGTGCCTGTGAGTGGCCTTAGAGAATATTACATGCTTGACTGGATACTATGCGCACGCGCGCACACTCACACTCCCTAGTAATATTGAACATGATATGCATGCCTTTCTCGTGGACCTTAGGGGTGCACGATTTGCTCAATTTATATAAGGTCTTAATGAAAATATTTTTGGAACTACTACATGCATGGTGCATCACTTGGGCCATTGCGTTGGGAAAAAAGTGGGGGCCGGGAGAAGTGTTTGGATCTAAAAAAACAGGAGGAAAGGGAAGAATAATACTCAATTAGAAGATAGGAGAAACGGATGAAGGGGTTAATGAGATCATAAAGGAGAAATTGATGATCATGTGGGGACTGATCCAAATGATCGTGCGGCTAAGAAAGGAAGTAAGAGTTGATCTGTCGACATAATTTGAAGTTGATCAAATGGGAGTATTGTTACGAGAATTAAGTTGATAAAAGGAAGATTTATGGAAGTTGGAATTTATGTTATATATGGAAATTGGTCTTGTTAATTTTCTTTGTTAGGAGGCTTAAATATCTCGAATTACGCATAAATTTATCTAGCGATCTTGAGTTACTTGTAAGACTTAGTACTCTGTTACTTGCAATTTAGAGTCTTTTATCCTATAAAGTATAAATTCTACATTACTATCTAGTTATAGATCATATATATATATATATTTAAGGAATCTAAGGCTATGTTTGGGCACTTAAATACAGTCAAAACTTTTCATATATAATTTAATTCTTGAATACCAATCAAATACAAAACACTTTTTAATTTCAAGTCTTTAAATTTTTCATTTAATTATTACTTAACCATTACAACGTTTCCGAACTTCAAAACAAAATATAAAAAATAATACAATTTTTTCAAATTTTAAAACAAGAATAATATTAAAAAATTATATTAAGATAATATTTGAACTTTATAATATTTTTATTCAAAATTTTATTTTTCCTTTTCCAAAACTGAACAAAACATCTTATAAACATAAACTGTTTCACTACTATTCACAAAATTCTCATTTCATCTCATTACTCAAACATGTCCTAAGTTCTCATTAGCAAAAACGGCCCTCTCTCTCTCTCTCTATATATATATATATATATATATAATAATCTTTTCTAGAAAAGTCTTACTTTGTTTAAGCAGTACTAACTATGGAAAAATTAATCAAGCTTAAAGTTATTCCATTAGTATAAAGCTAAAACTGATATCATGATGATGTTAAGAGTTTCGCTTATCTTTCTTTTGTTCAAAATTTCAGATAGAAATTAAAGGTATGTTAAATTGTATTAATTCAGGTAGGGTGTACGTATCATATTGTACGTGTAAGGTTCGGCGCGCAGATATTTATTCCAGAAAAAGCAAAAGATAAAAAGAAAAACTTGTGGTTTAAACTTTAAACATGAGAGAATATACAAGTCATAAACATATATATATATATTGACATAAATAATCGAAGATATATATATATATACATGTTGCTTTTATCATTATTGTTCGAAACAAGATATATATATATATATATATATAAAAGTGTGATGTAAGAAAGCTCTGACTATAATTAATGAGTAATGTTATACAACCTCTTCAATTTTCACGTACACATTATATTTTTTAAATTTTTTAAAATTTTTTAATATTTTTAAATATTTTTTCAAGTTTATTTGTTTAAAATAATTCAATTATTTTATTCATTATTAATATATTAAATATTTGATAAAAAAAATAATAAAAAGTATAACGTGTAGAGATTGTATGAATAATAAAAAATTGTGTAGATTTTTTCATAATTAATTATGTGGTGTCACCGTGTCAAAAATTTATTTAATAAAGGAGAAATATTGACGGAAATAATTTCAATCAGAATCAATTTTCCGATGGAGTAATACGTACAAGTCTGATCTAAAAGTTTCCGAGAAAATAAAAGGCATAGGCTAGAAGTAGTACTCTGATCTAAGTTTTTTAAAGACGACTTAATTAATTGCTTGAAACGATTAATTTATTATAAGCTGCGACTTGTCACTTGTGGGTAACATTCCTCACAAATTAAGTAGGGCTCAAATTAGGACTAGCAATTAAGGCTATATATATATAATATTGCGGTTTGCACACTTTTATGCATGGTAGCCGACATTTTGATTCATATGGCCATGCAGTTCAGTTGGTGACAAACTACTTCGACATCCGTGTCGATCCGAGTCTATTAGACCGAGTCGAGTCGAGTCGGGCCGGGTGGTCCCATTTTGGCATCATGTCATGTGCTGGACCACCACCAGCATATCAGCCTGTGTAATTGGCATGATCAGCAAGCACCAGTAGCCTTCGATCTTTCTTTAATTTGGCAGCCCTCAAATCGCTTGCCACTATATATGCTGAAACAGATGTAACCATTAAGCCGCCCGCAATAAAGCTACGTTGCCACGTGGAACATATATAGATATATACCTGAATAATCACAATATTCAACTTGATAGGATTGGTGCAATGTTAGAATGCATCCTTTTTTTTCGGTTTAAAATTTTGTAACAAATAGCGATAAGAAGCGAAAAAATTTTATAAAAATAAATTTACAAAATGACGCATTCTTATGTAATATTTTAGATTAATAGCGATTAATGTTGTATTAGAGTATAAATTTTAAATTAATTGAACTTTTGAGATAAATAATTATTTCACAACTATGACGTACGAAGTACAGAAATTTTAAAGCCGATGTTTCTTTACTTTTTATAATATGATTTCATCAGCATGTTAAGAGACATGTACTTCTAACTCGCTTCAGCACTACTTTGGGTAGAGCCCTCTCCCTTGGGCGCCTATAAATAGTGGACTGTCTCCCCATTTTACACTTAGGAGACACAAGAAACTCGAAGTGTTCTTCCTCTAAGTTTTCTTCTTTCACTCCCTATTCTTCCTTGAAAGTTTTTCTCCTCTCCCTGTATTTTAGAATCCTTGAGCCAGGATTAAAAAACGAAAAAAAAAATGGAGGGACAAGGAGGCTTTGGCAATTTTGTTCAGAGATGTAAGCCTTACATAGCCATGATTTCTCTGCAATTTGGCTATGCTGGCATGAACATCATCTCTAAGGTTTCACTCAACCGAGGAATGAGCCATTACGTCCTGGTCGTCTACAGGCACGCCTTTGCTACCGCAGTTATCGCTCCTTTTGCTCTAGTTCTCGAGAGGTAAATAACTAGATTAACTGGAAAATCATTATTAGGAGAGAAGATTGTCGTTCTGGGTTGATCGTGGTGGAATGTTTTTTTTATTCATGCGTGTTTCTTTGCTTGCTTCCAGGAAAGTGAGGCCAAAGATTACATTTCCGATATTCATGCAGATTTTTGTTCTGGGGCTTCTTGGGTTAGTATCTGTTCATCTATATTTGTCATATATACAACATGCTATAAAGACTAGATAATTGGTCTAAAACGTTTTCTTCCTCTGTTTTATCTGCTCTGTTTCCACAGGCCAGTGATTGATCAGAACTTATACTACGCCGGCTTGAAATTCACGTCGCCTACCTACTCTTGTGCCATAAGCAATATGCTCCCAGCAATGACCTTCGTCATGGCAGTTCTTTGCAGGTATTTAGCATCATCATCATCTCGATCTCTTCTTTTTGCCATAATGGTTTGGAATTTTAACATTAACGTATGCTATTTCGGATGAATAGGATGGAGAAGTTGAACATGAAGAGAGTTAGATGCCAAGCAAAGGTGGTGGGAACAATAGTGACGGTGGCTGGAGCCATGTTGATGACACTTTACAAAGGACAAGTCCTTAATTTTGTGTGGTCTCAGCACATGCATCACCCTAAATCCTATACCCCTGAAGAGGCCACTGGATCCGCTGACAAGGACTGGTTTAAGGGTTCCATGCTTCTCATCATTGCGACCTTAGCATGGGCTTCTTTCTTCATCATTCAGGTAAAGATACGATTTTGTCTTTCGTTTATCCTCTTCATTTTATAGAAATTTGGTGGTTTTTGAAATTATTGGGAAAATGAAATTTATTTGACTTGTCATACAGGCAATTACAATGAAGAGATACTCAGCTCACCTCTCACTCACATCCCTTGTGTGCTTCATTGGCACACTCCAGTCTATAGCTGTCACTCTTGTTTTGGAGCACAAGCCCTCTGCTTGGAAAATTGGCTGGGATATGAATCTTCTTGCAGCTGCCTATGCTGTAAGTCTCTCTCTCTCTCTCTCTCTCTCTCTCTCTCAATTTGCTTTAGAAATTAAACATTTGATTTTCATGAACAGGGTATAGTGTCATCCAGCATTGCCTACTATGTCCAAGGGTTGGTCATGCAGAAAAGAGGGCCTGTCTTTGTCACTGCTTTTAGCCCTCTGATGATGATCATTGTTGCCATCATGGGCTCTTTCATCCTCGCTGAAAAGATTTACCTAGGAGGGTAAGTTTTCTTTTGTATTTCATCTCATGCCTAATATATATAGGCATTTAAGTACCACAACTACACGAACTTTCTTGTTGAAAAAAGAAAATCACAAATTCCATAAATTACACATTTTCTCGCTAGATAATTAATCACATAATCTGTTTATTATCAGAATGAACTGAATTTTCCATCTCTGCCCAAAAAACAAAATTTAACTTTCAGTCTTATCACCCCGGTCCCCCAAACTCACCCACAAAAAAAAAAAAAAAAAAAAAAAAAAAAAAATCATTTTTCAATTTAATTACAACTATTAATTATCTAGGAGCCAAGTACTGATAAATAAATATATATATCCACCTGTGGTTTCAGTATTCTGGGCTCTGTATTAATCGTAATGGGATTATACTCGGTTCTGTGGGGAAAGTACAAGGAATACAAAGAAAAGGAAGCCATTGAAGAAATTCCTGAACCAGTAAAGGTAATTGGAGGAGTGAATGGCCAGATGGCAACCATGATGGAAGACATGGAAGCAAATGACATCGAAATACAGAAGAGTACTACTGAAGCTAACAAGGAGACCGTTCCCGTGGCTGCAGCCATTGGTGTTCCCATCCCACTGCCCCCCATGATATAGCTAACTGTGGAATTAAGCACCAAAAGCCTAAGCATGCAGCATAAAAGGAGAGACAGTGCGAAATAGAGAGATAAGATTGCGTTGTTGCATGCACGGTGACGAGGGGAAGGAGGCCGCGGAGGGAGATTGGGGGCGCGTTTTGTCCCTATATGTAATCTTTAGTATTTTTTTTCTCTGTTTTTCCTTTTAGGTTTTTTCACCGAGTTACAAGTACGTAATGGGACTTGTATCTTTCATGTAAGCTTATATTTCGCCAAAAAACAAATAAATAAATAAAAATTAATGAAACAATTAAGAGAATGCAGAATTTCTTCTTCTTCTTCTTCTTTTCCGTTGTTCCGTACGACATAAATATTGTCCACAATTATCATTGTACACGTGGAGGAAGTGCTAACGTCTGATGCAGATCCCACTTAGATTGATGGTGCTTGAACTTTTTTTCTTTAGTAGTGTTACGTAGAATCGTAGCGTTTTTTAAAAAAATCAAATTTATTATTAAAAAATTAATTTTTTTATATAAATTTCATATTTATTTATTTTTTAAAATTAATTACACGTACACATTTACAACTATCATTTTTTTTTTTATACGTGTTCAAAGAAAAGGAGGACTGTATGATCTCTAGCTAGCGGCAGCTTCTTCTTCATTTCACTCCATGTGTACAGCTTGTTGCCGAATGTTGTATCGGAGCTACTTAATTATATGAGAAATGATATTTACAATCATAGAGTACATAAATATCGTATAATTTTTAAAAAAAAAATGAGTAAATATTAGACCCACATAAAAAACATAATTTTTTAATAATAGACTCAACTCTTTTTTAAAATAATTGTGCTGTACTTACGAAATTTATGACTATATGTATCATTATTCATACTTGTGTATTAGATTCATATTTCATCTTACAATTGCTTGACCACTACTAATTTACTGATTTATGTTTTTTAAATCGAAATAAATGACTAGAAGCTTGATGTCATATAGCGTGGTTCTCCAAATGAAAAACTTGAGTTCGAACCCTCACCCCACTTATAAAAAAAAATCAAAAAAAATTAATATCATTGCCTCAGCTTACTTTATTATAATCAAAGGGAAAAAATAAAAGATTGAGGGTCGAGAAAGGAAAAATTAATTCATGACAAAGCTTTAATTTAATATTAATTCTAATAAAATTCAGATTTTGTCTTTAAGTAGTAACTTCCAAGTAAATATTATTGAAGATATACATGTGATCTGTTCCCCACGAAAGGAAACTTCAGACCCAACGGCTACAATACACAAAGAAATTGAGGCACACAAAAATCCTCCAACGGCTACAAAATCACTTATCACACATAGATATATATATATATATATATATATATTTATATAGCAACTCTTGCAAACAACTATGAAAACCTTGACTAATTATTTAGGAAAATCATTTTATTTCTTTCCAGTTCATAGCCATTTTCTCCCTTTGTAAGGTTGTTATACAAAACGGTAAATTCTGTACAAACATTCTCTCTTACATGCTCCCACGATCAGTGAGACATTTTCTCAAACACGCAGACTATACTTGTCTCGGTTTCCTTGTGCTTTGAAACCGTTGGGTCTGAAGTTTCCTTTTGTGTGAAGCAGATCACACGTATATCTTCAAGTTTTAAATAGACAAGTCTCATATAAATATTTTATAAAATAATAGATCTCACTAATAAAAAATAATTTTTTTTACACTTTTTAAAGTGTGATATATTTTTTTACAAAAACTTGTGTGAAGTTTATCTATTTAGAGTTTGTACAAATTATTTTTCATAAAATATATATCTTTAATTGATCGTGTTTTAACCTGATTTTCATTATCATTTGAACAATAAATATTTTAGATGCATGCTCACGGAGATCATCCTTTTCAGAAAGCTAGCTAGCTAGTTTATTTGACAAATCTTTGCATTGAGTAGCTTGGACTAATTAATTCTAAACACTTGGTCAATCCCAAATCCAACTTAATTCAGCCATATATGATCTGACCTTGCTAATTTCAACTTGGGTACACTTAGTCAATCACATGTTTGATGTCCCTTTGGTTTCATTTGAATGTTTGTGTGTACTAACTTTGTTTTGCATGATGTTTAGGTTTTTATGTCTTTGTATAGTGTATTTTTTGGAGTTTTCATTTCATGGTCTTGTTGTTTTTACTGGACTTTCCATATTTTGATATTTAGGTTGGGGTATTTTATATATATTTGTAACCTCTAAGTATTGGGTTTTATAATCACGTTTTTCTTCCATTACAAATAAAAATTATTAATAAATTTGAAGTATCGTCTTTTTTAAAAAATCAAACAAAAACAAAACTTGGGTACTCCTCCCACACCCGGCACCATGCACGCATTTCCACCGCCTTTCTCTCTTGTCTCTTTTTTGAATTCTGATGCTGGAATCATGAGATCATCAATTGGAAGAAATTCGGGAGTGTTTTTTTATAGGTGGTTGCCCATGTTTGCAAAGGAGCAATAATTATCGATAGGCCAACCGGCTGGGACATCGCATTATGTGTAGCAAAAGATTGGAATATGTGCGTATTAACCCTGACTCAACACCCACTAGAAATTATTTGAATCGATCTCAATTTCCTCCGAATTAGAAATATATAATGGGTATTTTCTTCGATCGCCTTCTAAATAGGTTTCCACCATACTTTGTCCGTTCACTGTCACTAAATCCATAGAACATATTTAAAAACAAATAATCAAGTCAAATGCCTGACGTCAGTACTAGTGTTTCCGTCTATAATTCTTCGTCTCTAATCATTGTAATCCATGAGGGAAGTGGACAAAACTATGTCTGTAGATATAGTGCAGGTTATACTTATACAATATTTGATTAATGGTTATATAAAAATAAATTCATAAATTAACGTGATTATATTATATGATCTATTAAATCTAATATTTAATGATAAAAATAATTTTACAATCTGACATATAATATTAAGTTATATCACTTTATAAATTTATTTTCATGTAATCTTTTTGTGACTAAATATTTCTCATAATATTAATTTGGATAGACAAATATTTGATCCGTTGAAAATACAACAACATGCACTTGTAAATTAAATTTATAATTATGACATGATATGATATGCATGCCACGCACTTGCTAGCTATATATATAGCCTGCATGGAAATCACTAAGACTGAAAATATTGATTATAATATATTGCTCTGCAACATCGATTCTTCGCATAAACCTTCAATATTGCCCACTAATCTGCGCTAGCTTTTGTTTATTTGTTTCTATCTACGCACTATTTAATTGTTTTGTCCTATTGTTAGGAGACACTCATGCAAGACGTAAGTCAATCATGTTAGAATCAGTCCGCACTAAGTTAATAATTCATCATTCTTTTGAGCAATAATTTATATATTTCATGTAGTGGGACGTTGTGTCATCCTATATATATGTGTGTGTGTGTGTGTGAGTGTGTGTACTTAATTGGGTTGTTGGAACGTTGATATTCATTAATCTTCTAAGATAATTAACACTAATGATTCTAATATAAAGTAGAAAATTATCTTGAGATGAAGAAAAAAAATTGCTGGCTGGCCTAATTATATAGTGGACTTTCCAATTAAAGTGAAGCTCAGCACATGAGTACAGCCATGGGCCTAGCTCTGCCATAAATTATAATTATCTGGCTAACTAAGCTGAATCACCGCGCTCCACAGATGCATATATCATGGACATAAGATGATCGTTTTTGCATGCAAGATGGGTTGGGTTTGTGGATATTAATTCTGAAGGCCGCCATGCATGCCAGGTGATAATTAAACTTGGTAACCTGGGCCGCCTGCCGCCTGCCGCCTGCCGCCTACTGGTAACGTGGTAGTGAGGTAGTTATAATTAGGACAGCCAAATTTCGTTGTGCCTCCGATGGATGTCGGTTCCTGTACATGCATGGTAGCTAGGGAGCAGGCCATGCACCAAGGGTGTATTGAATGCATGGTGAGAAAAATTATCTTGATCTACTGGCTCAAGCTAGATGGCCATATATACGTACATCTACCAGGCCATCACAAATATGCAGACAAACATATTCTAAAAAGTTAGTCTACATATAATTTCTAAATAGAGATTGTTCATATAAGTCCATACAATTATATTTTTAAAAAAATTACAATAATATCCTTTTTAAAATAATCAATGAGACTGCACACTCAGACCTTCACTCAAGACTGTAAATATAATTTCTCTATTCTAAATATCACTAACAAATGAAATAATAGAACTTTCCCTACTTTAAAAAGAAATAAAAAATCTTGGATGGTCAGCCAATATATATATATATATATATATATACTCACGCAACGTGTGCTGAACGTTTGCCCAGTTGACAATTTTTGTAATACTTCAAATTTTAAACCATAAATTGACACAGTTATGTCGATATTTTTAAAATTTTATCCCTGTTTACAACATATATCATACACATCACTTGCAAACTATCTACAACTATAATACAACAATTAACAAAAAACTATTCACAACTATATACAGATATTTTTTAAACATATATTACGACAACGGTAAATTTTAAAGGAGACATTTGAAACATTTATGTTCCTGCTTCAGGTACAACATTGACAGAGAGTATTTTAAATTTGTCCTGACGCAACTGTCTTTCATTTATTTGCGCCCCTAAATTGATCATCCATTCTATTTTTGAAATTTGAGTTGCAATATTTTCAAAATATGGGAGGTTATCTTGTAATGATAGAAATATATAATAAACAAGTAATGCATCAATTTTTTTAAACAAATTGATGATTAAAAATTTTACCTCGCTTCGATGTTCTAGAAGATCCATGGTTGTGAAATTCATGAGTTGTTTTGTTGTTGATCCGAAACTAACAATTGATATAGATGCACTATCATCATATATTTCCATATATGCTCGACATATAAAAAATAAAAATGATAATAAATGAGAAATCATAAGCTGAGTAAAAAAAATTCAAAAAAACTTAGAAGATGTAATCAATTTACAGAAATTAAAGTAAATCTAATAAGCAGTTAACATAAGTTATAGATTTATAGAAGTTAATGTTTTATTTAGAGATATAATTACAACGTTGAAAAGTTTGATAACAAGAGATTTCGAAACTTTATGCCGTTGTTTCACCGACAAGGCTGATGGAGAGAATGTTTAACTTCTTTTGACGCAGTTGTCCAAGTTGATTTATTTCTACGCCAAGATAAATGATCCATTCATTTTCTAGAACTTTGATTGCAATATTTTGGATATATAGTAGATGATCCTATTTGAAATAATGAGAAGATATAAATATATGAATATCAAGATTTTTTAATTTTACGTTTTTGTTGTTTTTTTAAGTGTTTAGTTACTTTATATAGAATAGTTCAAATATTAAATATATAGTTTGTAGTTTCTTTGAATTGTGTATTTTATTATAAATTTAAATATGATGAAAATAATAATTCATTCATAACATTTATTATTTAATGAATATTTGTTGTTATGGAATGATTTTTTTTTATTATACTTAACTAATTATTTTCCTCTCTCATTCCCTTCTACATCGACACTTTTTTCATTTCTCTTAATACTATTTCTCTCTCTCTCTCTCTCTCTCTCTCTCTCTCTCTCCATCAGTCGACAACTCTATCTTTTTAATTTCTTCCATCAACCAAAACCACCACTCTTTTTTTTCTCTCCATCTATCTTAGTCGCCAATGTTTCCAATAACCCACGGCAACCCTTGATTTCTCTCATCTGTGTTCCGTTAGTATTTTACCCACAATCGTCATTGTCCTCCACAAAATCTGCAAAGACACTTCCAACTCTAACTTTGACTTATCGTAGTTGAAACGAATTCAGAACATAGTCGTGCGGAGTTGGAGGCAGAGTCGGATTTCGGATTTTTGGTAATTTGTTTAGTATTATTTTTTATATTATTACAATATTCTGAAACTTGTCAAGAAAGTCAGGTAATGTTTATTTTTATAAATTGAAATATGTAAGTAGCTTTCTTAAAGGTCAGCAATATTTTATTTTATATTTTTCTGAGAGTGCTTTGGGGATGTTTGTGTTTCACACCATCTCAATTATTTCATATGTGAAACACAGGCACAAATCACAACTGATACACTTTCGGCCCAATCCCGGCCTTTGACTTAAGAAGCTTTAATACACGCTTGCCAGCCCAAATAGAAAAAAAAATAATGCTACAGACAAGTCTGTTGATTTTATGCCGGAAATGGATGGGAGAAAAATGGCCCAAATTCATATTGAAATGCAATATATAAAGGGTAATGCTAGGATCCCACTGGGGGATCCGTTCATTTTTCCCGTTCAATTTTTTTTTTTTTAGTTTTTTTTTATGTAGTGATTAAGAAAATGTTATTTAATAATATTGGAAGTTTTTTTCTTTTTTAAAAAATATTTAAAAGTTTTAAAAAATGATGTGAAAAAAAAAAATATAATATTGATAAATAAACAGTTCATTTGTTTTCGTAGATGAAATAAGATGAGATGAGTTGAAATTAAAATTAAAAAATTAAATAAAGTATTGTTAGAATATATTTTTTAATATTATTTTTATTTTGAGATTTAAAAAAATTAAATTGTTTATTTTATTTTATATTAAAAATTAAAAAAATTATAATAATTAAATGAGATGAGATAAAATATTTTCAGATAACAAACAGGTTTTGTCCCTTGTCATGCTTTACCTTCCGATTGAAATGTAAGCTGCTCTTATTTTTTGGATTTGAAGCGGTATCGATTTGGAATTCGAGAACTCTATTTTTTTTATAATATATTAAATTATCACTTATTTTAAAATTTTATATTTATTTCAAAAACTTAAATTTGAAAAAACTAATTTAACTATTTAAATTGTATTCTATTTCTATCCCATAAAAGAATAAAAATACGACCGCATGAGTTATAACATTGCTCCTTCCAAACAAATAGAAAACTACTCGGTTGGCTCGGTAGATACCTCGTCCGAGTGAACCAGTGAGTCAACAAACCGAGTTAAGTGCCACTCGTCCCCACAGAAAAATCTTAACTGAATGCTCCAAATGGAGGGAAACCAACAACGGCTTATCTTTTTTACTTGAAACACAAACACACACACACACACAATTACTCATTTCAATGGCACTCTCTTCTGCAACTTCCTCTTTGGAAGAAACTGCCATTCAAATCGAAGATCCTGGATTACCAGAGATGAAGGTAATCGGAACCCAAGGCCTGAGAAAGCAGATTCTCAGGAAAGGAAACTCATGGCAGACTCCATTTCCCGGGGATGAAGTGGAAGGTAGTGAAAACAGGGCACCCTTCGAGAATTCACTTTGACGTTTAGGGTCTTGTCACTCTGGTATCAATAATCAGTTAGCACTCGTTATATCTGCGTGTTTAAGTCTAACTCTCTTTCGTATTTCAGTTCTTTTCAGCGGGTGCATTGAGGGCGGGGATTGTCTCTATCCGAGTCGTGATAAAGGAACTCCCTTTCGTTTTAAATTAGGCCAAAGTAAGTGGTCTGACACTCAAAGATCCATGGTGTTGAACTATTTCTCATTTTCCTATATTTATCTTAGTTTATGTAGGATGAAAATTTGAATGAACCGGAATCTAATTATGGAATCTTATTGGAAAGACAATTTATTGTAATTGCTTTGGTTTTGTCTCCCATTTGCTCGATGAAATTCAGAGTGTCACCATGCAATAGAGGGAGTATCAAGCTAAAGAGAAACTTCACAAATAGATGTTTTTGTATCAATTCTTGATACTTGCTCTCGTTCTCTAGTTTTTGTGTGTAGCATTGAAGAAGAAAACTAAAAGATTTATCATTTCTTTTTATTTGGAGAGACAATAGTTAATTAGATCTCGTTTGCATTTACTAGGTGTCGTTAATATGCTTCATTGCTTCTTTAACCTTTCAATTTCAGATGAAGTTATAAAAGGATGGGATGAAGGGGTCTTGACTATGAAGAAGGGTGAGAGAGCAATCTTCACAATACCACCAAACTTGGCCTATGGGGAACTCGGCTCTCCACCCCTGATTCCTCCCAATTCAACTCTCATTTTTGATATTGAAATGCTGTCTTGGACCACTATCAGAGACATAACTGGTGATGGAGGAATACTGAAGAAGATAACGAAGGAGGGTGAAGGATGGGCTACTCCTAGAGAAGCTGATCAAGTGCTAGGTAATATTGACAGTGTTGGAAAGTTTTTCTTTTCTTTTGTTAATCATAAAAAACAAAAACAAAAACAAAAATACAGTTATGCATCATTGAAGTTGTTTTTATATGAACAAACTACAATCTTGCTAAGCTTTGCCATTAACTTGTTAACAAACCCCAAGTTACTGTTTTAGCTTGGAAGGATGATGGACTATACTTCCTATCTTCATTGTATACATCACTGTGAAGCTTTTGAAATTTCTTGCGTTAATTCCATAGAAATCCAATCCTCAACTAAGTTCACATGAGAATTCTCATTGGCCCGGCCAATCTTCAATTAAGTTCATAATCAGAATTATTTCAGATATCAAACTATACGTGCCAAAAGGAGTATTAGAACTTTTTTGTCCTTGCATTGATATTCACTGACACGGTGAGATTTCTGAATGTATCGAAAAGAGAGAGCTTACAAAGAATTAATTCTGAAAGTACGTAGTGCTAAATCTACTGTACATCCTCACAACTATTTTTTTCACCTATCGTCGAGAAGAATTAGATATCTTTTGGTTAAATTCTGATTAGACAGATTTGCTGTTGCAAACTCCAACGCTTTTAGACTGGAGTTTGGCTTGATGTGGCCCTCTTTTCATTACATTTTTAGAGTTAATGGTCTTTATTTTGTCTATGGACCTGTTTGACATATCATTTAGTTTATTTTATTTGTTTTTGTGTGTGTCTGTCTTTGCTTTGATGTGTGAGTTTCAAACCTTTTGGACATTTTATTTGACTGGTTGGATTCTAATAACTCCTTTGGAACCTGATCTAAACATACATGGAATGTTCATGAGAAGTTGGAATTAGACTTGGCTACTGGATGATCTTGGTTGGCACTTGGATTTCTTAAGAATAACATTAAGCTTTAAGAAATGATTATAACGTGATAATGAATAAAAATCTGAAGTTAACTATCAAGATCACCATCTGTGTTGATATTTGCAAGTTATTGTCAAAATTCTGGAAGTGCTTGATTACACCAATTTCTTTCTATCTTTCCAGTGAAGTATGAGGCACGACTTGAGAATGGAACAGTTGTCTCGAAATCTGAGAAAGGCGTGGAGTTTAATGTAGGTGATGGTAAGCTGAACTTGCACTGTAATTATTATATATTTAAATTTCTTTTCCTTAAGAAAAATGATGAGTTTTCCTGTTACTGGAAGGTTTAGTTCATTCTTTTGTATTCCAGAAACAGATTGTCTTTGCCCTGCCTTAAGCAAAGCAGTGAAGACAATGAGAAGGGGCGAGAAAGCGGAACTAGCTGTGAAGTTCTCTTGTAAGTTTTTGGAGTCGCTTGCTTCCTTTTTAGCATTATGTCCTAAGCTAAGCTGACAGTCTTTGTTCACCAATCACCATGTACTGATATCATAAGTCATTCATTCCTCTCCAGATGGCTTGAGACAAAACAGAAATGAAGCTACAGAGATTGACAACGGTGTCCCTTCTGATTCTAATTTATCCATCGAACTTGAGCTTTTGTCCTGGAAAAGTGTAGTTGATGTCACCGGAGATAAGAAGGTTCTCAAAAAGATCATGAAAGCTGGTGAAGGTTTTGACCGTCCCAATGAAGGATCCTTGGTAAAAGGTAATATTGCTAACAATACACACAAAGTTTTTCAATTTATCAAGCTAGATATAATTCAATAATCCAGAAAGTTCTTATACTTCAATTTTCCCAGTTATATACTTGGGAAAACTTAAAGACGGAACCATTTTCGAGAGGAAGGGATCAAATGAAGAACCTTTTGAGTTCACAACCCTGGAAGGTGCTTTTTTTTTCCCCAACTGCAACACCTTTCGTAATGAGCATCAACCATCTCTTGTAAGTTGTAACCTTGCTACCTGCGCTTTATGCCTACAGAACAGATCAATGAGGGTTTGGACAGAGCAATCATGACTATGAAAAGAGGAGAACAAGCGGTAGTGACTGTCAGCTCAGAACATCATGTGGATAGCAATGACGTTTCTGGAATTGCAAAAGAAGAGCTCGTTTATGAAGTCGAGCTGATCGACTTCATTAAGGTTCTCTGTTCTTATAGCTCCTATTCCACTTCCACTGGGAAATTGAAGTTTAAATCACTTTTGCAATTTGACTACAGATTCCTTTAATTCCTTCAAGCACAAAATTTCCCTGGTCAGTATTCTAACAAGGTGTGCAGATGGCTTTTCGCTGACATGTTGGCAAGATTCCTATCACAGCCTGTGATGTAGGCCAAAGATGATGTGATTGAGTTTATACTATTCTTACACTCCTATATCGTATTTATCCCACTAACCTTATGTGGCACTGTAATTAACCTTTAATTGTTTTCTTAAAAATAAAAGAGTTGATCAAAGTGTTGTGGATAGTGCTACATGAATTAGCTGGCATGTCCAACCATGCTGTGTATGCTAACTATGAAGCGTTTTCTATTTCTGATACATTGTTCTGTTAACAGGATAAACCGTTTTGGAAGATGGAGACTGAAGAGAAAATAGAAGCATGTGAAAGGAAGAAAAGTGATGGAAATGTTTTGTTTAAGACTGGGAAGTTCTGGCGTGCCTCTAGGAAGTATGAGAAGGAAAGTAATTCCTCTGATAGGAAAATGAATCTACTTTAAGAGATGGACAATATATTGTGTAACATTTTTTCTGCAGACTGGCAGAAATTGAAGTATCTGCTTCATTTCTATTTGCAGGCTGCAAAGTATGTTGAGTTTGACCATACTTTCACTGATGATGAGAAGTCTACTGCAAATGCCCTATGGTTGTCATGTAATTTGAACAGTGCTGCTTGTAAACTTAAGCTGGGAGAATACCTTGAAGCTTCAAAGCTATGCACAAAGGTTCTTTCTTTCCCACCCTCCTTTTACTCTCTCCTTCCACCCATAAACACACCAAATCTTCCTGTGATATTGCCGTGATGAGTTGCTCTTAGAACACTGGTACTGATACATGTGATACTTGGAATAACTTCGTCGGGTGGAAATTAATTGATGGAAGGCCAGAAAGGTCTTCTTATGGAGAATACTTCACTATATTTATGTCTCTTGTTGGATACTAATTATGCATACTTATTTATTTAATTGCATTGTATCAGGTCCTAGAACGTGATCCATACAATGTCAAGGCTCTATACAGACGATCCCAAGCATACCTGAAAATATCTGAGCTAGAGAAAGCTGAGGCTGATCTTAAGAGAGTTCTAACCATTGATCCAAATAATAGGTATGAACCTTGTGACGCCCATCTTTCATCTTTCATCTTTCTCTCCGCTTCTCCTTCCTCTGCTAAATTGATTTTATTGACAATAAGGCAATCTATTCACGTAGATACTTACTCAGCAATTTCTGTGCTTACATTCTCTATCAAATTAATTTCCTTTTTATTTCATTCCTTGATAAAATTTTGAATTAACAGAGACGTGAAGCTCGTTTGCAAAGAGTTAAAAAATAAGCAAAGGGAATACAGTAGATATCAAGCTGAGATTTTCAGCACAATGCTTTCAAGAATGGGATAGCTAGCTAAAACTATTAACATCTTGTCTAGTATTAGAAGCAAACCTTCGCCGGTGCTGGAGTCAGATTGGAGTAATTTCTTACGTTCATTTGGCACCAACTAATTTCATGTGGTGGCTCATTGTATGTTAAGTAATAGCCTTGTATTGTTCTATTCATGATACGAAACATGTTCTCTACTTGTAGATCAGTAGCCAGTGACAAAGGAAATCCAGCTTGGCCTCGATTTCCAGTCCAAGGGACTAAAAATTATAGTTAGATATTAGCTATTTTTAGGGCTGAAGGTTGGTTGGTCGAAACCGACCGAATAGTAAAATAAAAAAAATATTTATATATATTATTTATATAATAATTATATAATTAATTATGTAATTTTTATCTAATCTATCTCTATTTATAATATAAAATTTTAAATATATAAATTGTAATTATGAATTAATATTAATGTAATTAACTAATCTACATTAATAATTTACTTAATTTTAATTTAGTAATTTTAATAATTCTTTTAATAATTTATCTAAAAAAAGAAGAAGAAAAAAAATAATAAATAATTAAGCTGGATCGAACAGACCGATCAGAATTTTGATCCATCACCCCTAGATCAGACCGACCGATTTACACCCCTAACTATTTTGACCAAGGTTAGTTGGGTTTATAAAAATTTGTGAGTAAGGTTAAATATAGGAATATGGTGTTCAAATTTCTCAAAAGTATTTTGAAAAAAATTAAAACTTCTAATAAAAAATTAAATTTTATCATATGAATCTTACTTTTTTTTCAAAAAACTTACACAGAACTTACACATTTTATAACTGTGTAAATCATTTTCCAAATTTAAGCCTGGTTTACACGAATCATAACATAGCATTTTACAAAGAGAAAAAAACACACTTTTACTCAAGAACGGGACCCATCGATATTTAGCCAAGATATGAATTACCTCTTTTAATTCAGAAGTCAGGGCAATAGTTCCATTTATCCAAATTCACCCATCATTTTCATTTATTTATGGGTAGGAAAAGTCATAGATTCAGAAGTTATCGTTACTTCCATACGAAATAGTAATAACAAAATAAAATAAGGTCCCAAAGTTGTTTAGATAAACTTTAGAATAATATTATATACAATCGTAAAATATACAAGTATCATACAGTCATTTTAAAAAAAAAAAAATTCACTAGTAAACTTTTTTTTACGTGAATATTATATTTATTTATTTTTAATAAAATAATTATGTCACGTTTGCAAACTGACGACACTGCAATTATCACTTTTCTGAACTTTATACAATCCAAGTTTGCTTTACTATTAATTTACAGTACCATCCATCCATTTTGGGGAGTAGCTTTCATTGCTTACACAAACTAGTGGGGCTTGACTTTGCAGCACAATTCATGGTGGTTGATTTGGTCACCATTAAGCAAGGTTAGGTGAACCCAAAATTGGATGGTTTCCCCTGAATTCCCCCCATAGCACCATTATTATCTCCCGTCGTCTCACCATCCCACCAACTCTCGTGGACCCCGGGGCTGCTCCAACTATTTTAAATATTAATACCAACTTTGACCCACCAACTGGAAAATAATAATAATAAATATATAATATTTTTCACAATATATTTCATAATCATATTTTAAAATAAATGATATTATTATAAAATATCATATAAAAATAACATTACTTTATAAAACTATCTTCATTTTACATCATATATTGTGAAAATTGTTGTAAACAATATTGTTTCTATCATTACTCTAATTGACATAAGGTTCTAGTAGGTACTAGCTATTTAAGGCATTATTAGAGTCACCGTTCTCGCAGGATGCTAATCAATATGTACCTTAATATGTTGACCCATATAGAGATGAAAAATTCTATTTATAAACTTAACACAATACACACTATTATTTTTATTATTTTTTTTAATTTTTTTCTCTTATCAAATATATAGTATATAAATTATAAGTAGAATAATTCAATTACTTTTAAAAAAAATATATATACATATAATATGTATAGTGTGTGGAACTTGTGAATAGTAAAGCTCTATATAAATTGCTATATATATATAAATATATATATATATATATATAGTATCTCTGAGGTTTGAAAAATTGATTGGTCCGGTCAGGAGCACTCACTCCTGGACTTCTGGTCAAAAAAATTAAGTTTTGGTTTATAATTTTCAAGTCATTTTATCCGGGGCACACATATCAAGATTTTTGCATATTTATTTAGGGAGTAATGAAATGTAAAATAATTTTTTATAATATATTTAATAATAATATTATAAGATGAGGATATTTTTATAAAATAATATTATTTTTATAAGATATTTTATATAAATACTCTTCATTTAAAATATAATTATAAAAAATATTATGTATAAATCATTTTTCTTCTTCAAACTATATATCAGCGTTGCTTGAAAATGTCATCCATCATGAGAAGCTAACGCAGATCTCATTTAGGGACCCTATTTAGACAATCTATTAATATCCAAGAGAGCTATTTGTAATTCTTGAATTAATAGCTGAATCTTTACCAATTAGTAATGGAGCAGTTGTAAGAAAAGAAGGAAGATGAAAAATGGCAATTGGCAGGTCAACCGTCAAAGTGAGTACTCTGCCTCTTTTGTATTTATAAGCTTATGGTATTATTTGTTATAACTAAAATGATACGATAATGACATATATATATATATATATAGTAGATAAGTACGAATTTCAAATTACAAAGAATCTGATGATGGGTTAATCAAAAATACAAAACTGATGTAAGAAACACTATCATTATTAAGGTTAAGGTACGTTCAGATTTTAAATTTATCTCAATTTATTATTATAATTTTTTTAAATTTTAATATAAAATATAATAAATAATTTAATTTTTTTAAATTTTAAAATAATAATAATATTAAAAAATAATATTTTATAATCTCAATTCAACTCAACTCATCTCAATATTCAAATCCAAATTACATGAATTCTGTTACTGTTGTATGGACTCTGTTTCTGACGTGGACACGGACTCGGATAATACTTCAACAGCTAGCAGTATTATCTCACAATTTCAAATAAAGGAGAACAACTTATAAAATGAATTAATTATCTTTTTGATTTGAGAAATACTAATTTTTGTTCAAAAACTTCAATCTGTGGGCTATGGAGCTGATAAATATTACAAGGGTCAATTTACTTCACCAACCATTGATTCCTCGACAAACTTCATTTTCTCTCACCCACTAATTTTCACCTTACCAACCACGCCAAAGTGACACCGCATGAACAAAACCCGCCACCATGATCGGTCCACATGTCGTACGCCCTCATCTCTATCTGTTTGCAGATCACAACTTGGACTGTAGTTCATTTCACCAACTCCATCTCTAATATTTATCCACCTCTCTCCAACCATTTCTTTGGCTTCGGCCTCGTCACAAAGCAATTTCTACATTTTCATCATCCTCGATCTCCTCCAATGGAGCCTTTCCTTCTAATACCCATCGCGCTTGTCACCCTCTTCCTCGCATACAACATCTATCAGCGGCTTAGATTCAAGCTCCCACCGGGCCCTCGCCCGTGGCCGATCGTTGGAAACCTCTACGACATAAAGCCAGTGAGGTTCCGGTGTTTTGCCGAGTGGGCTCAAGCGTACGGCCCAGTTATATCGGTGTGGTTCGGATCGACGCTAAACGTGATCGTGTCGAACTCGGAGTTGGCAAAGGAAGTGCTCAAGGAAAATGACCAGCAACTGGCGGACAGGCACAGAAGTAGGTCGGCAGCTAAGTTTAGCAGGGATGGGAAGGACCTTATCTGGGCGGACTACGGTCCTCACTATGTGAAGGTCAGGAAAGTGTGCACCCTTGAGCTTTTCTCGCCCAAGAGACTCGAGTCTCTTAGACCCATTAGGGAAGATGAGGTTACAGCCATGGTTGAATCCATTTTCAACGACTCCACCAATTCTGGTACGCCTCCTTTTGTTCTCCTTTTCGTTTAACTTTCTTCCTTTCTCGTTTGAAAAGACAATTACTGATTACATATACAAATGAAAAGAACAATATCCTATCGATGATCTCCTTTTTCTACAGTAAATTATATTCATTTGGTTAGCTGCATGAATTTATTTGTGCTGTTTATATTATTATCTTATGGTTTCAAGTAAAGATAATTGCATAATTTTTTTTATATATTCATGGTTTAAAAGGAGGGTATGAGAAAGACAGCACGAAGAGATTATAAACTCATATGATTTCATTATTATTATTATTATTATTATTATTATTATGTAATTTTGCTAAAGTATTTCTCACGTAGGGCCTATTATTATTATTATTATTATTAAAGCAATGTTAAATAAGTTTTATTATGTATAAATTTTACATATTATATTAAAAATATAGGATATATTATTAAAAATATTTTTTTAAGTGAATTTCATATCTATCTATTTTTTTTTTTTTTTAAAGTTAGATATAAGCACTCTGAAATTATAAATAGCCCAATATCATTTCTATTATTATTAGCCAAAAAGTCTCAAGTACAATTTTATCGATGACACGGAACGGTGGCACAAGGCCTTTGCAAGTTGCAATATTTGACTTGGTTTTTCATTATCAACCTTCCCAACTTAAAAAGTTAATGAAAATCCGCCTTTTTACGCATCAATGGATTGGCCACCTGCTTTAAAAATAAATAAAAATGGCCGACTTTTCTTGTCGAGAGCTTGAACGTGCTAGCTAGAGAGTGCTTGCCATTTTTGAAAGATACCCTTGGTTTGACTATTCTGGTTTGGTTATACAGATTAACATAAAATAAGATGAGATATATATATCAAACTTTTATAAAGCGTGGCCCTGCCTTGACACAGAGCAGCGACAATCTACCCATTTTCTTGGCTCTTCCCAAGCGATACTGTTTCTATCATTCCCATTCCATACCATAAAGTATAAAGAATTCTTTTTCCTATTTCTGCCAGAAATCTGCTGGACGAAGTAATGCACACCAAATGCACAAAATGGGATCTTGCAATATGCAACATGATGATGCCACTACCATGTCAGTCTATCTAAAATTAAAAAATAAAACTTGTACATATAAATTTGTAAAATACGCAACAGAAACTTGTTTTTATGACTACTTGCTTCCTTTTTTTTTTTTTTTTTATACAACTTATTCAGGAAAATTAGCTATAAATTGTCATGTTACTATATGCAGATACTAAGGGTAAAAGTTTGTTGGTGAAGAAATATTTGGGAGCAGTGGCATTCAATAACATTACAAGACTGGCATTTGGGAAGCGGTTTGTGAACTCTGAGGGCGTAATGGACGAGCAAGGGTTAGAATTCAAGGCAATCGTGGCCAATGGGCTGAAGCTTGGTGCATCACTTGCCATGGCAGAGCACATTCCATGGCTTCGTTGGATGTTCCCTCTTGAGGAAGACGCATTCGCCAAACACGGCGCAAGGAGGGATAGACTCACTAGGGCTATCATGGAAGAGCACACTCAGGCACGCCAGAAGAGTGGTGGTGCCAAGCAGCATTTCGTTGATGCTCTGCTTACACTGCAGGACAAATACGACCTCAGCGAGGACACCATCATTGGACTTCTTTGGGTAAGAGAAAAGCATCAATCCCATTTCCCTTCTCTTGGGTTGATAAATTAGAACATACATACACAAGTTCTTTTGGTAGTTTGCAATGCATTTACATTTTTGCATCCTATGCGTTATGCAGGACATGATCACTGCAGGCATGGATACCACCGCAATCTCAGTAGAATGGGGCATGGCCGAGCTCATCAAGAACCCAAGGGTACAACAGAAGGCCCAAGAAGAGCTAGACCGTGTCATTGGGTTCGAACGCGTAGTGACAGAAGCTGACTTTTCGAACCTACCTTACCTGCAATGTGTAGCCAAAGAGGCACTAAGGTTGCACCCTCCAACCCCGCTAATGCTCCCCCACCGAGCCAATGCCAATGTAAAATTTGGTGGCTATGACATCCCTAAGGGATCAAATGTTCATGTCAACGTTTGGGCGATTGCACGTGATCCGGCAGTGTGGAAAAATCCACTTGAGTTCCGGCCGGAGCGGTTCCTTGAGGAGGATGTTGATATGAAGGGCCATGACTTCCGGCTACTTCCATTTGGCGCCGGCCGGCGAGTGTGCCCCGGTGCTCAACTTGGTATCAATTTGGTCACGTCCATGCTTGCTCACCTACTGCACCATTTTGTTTGGACACCACCAGAGGGGATAAAGCCAGAAGAGATTGACATGTCTGAAAATCCTGGACTGGTCACTTATATGCGGAGCCCATTACAAGCCATGGCTGCTCCCAGGTTGCCAGCCCACTTATACAAACGTATGGCGGTCGACATGTAGTTTTTCATTTTGTTTGTTATAATCCTCCTCAATACCTAGCTTTTATGCTATATATGAACTTCGTGATGAAATTGTAATTTGTTTGAGATTTTTTTATATAAAAAGGAAAATGTGATTTCTTTTTATGCATAATTGTTATTGTTCATGCCTTTAACCTGTGTTGTTTTTTTCGAATGAAATTTAGAAGTTGTCATGACTAAATTACTTACTAAAAATGCAGGCGAGAGTTCAAAACAGGATTTATGCATTCCGTCAAGCAATTATATATAGACATTTTAAGCGTTGATCAAGTAAACTATATAAAGGGGGAAATAGGGGTGGGAATTTGTGTTTGCGAGTCATATTTAAGGGTGTAATTGGTCTGATTTTAGACAAATTTAAGACCAAACTGATGTATACCGATTTTACATTTTTAATAACCGATACCGCACCGATTACCTTCCTAAATCAGTATTTTCGGTTTTACCGGTCCAGTTCAATTCGGTTTTCCAGTTTTAATCAAGTACCAATTTGTCAATTTTTTTTTAAAAAAAAAATTATTATAAAAAAACTGCAATAAAAAATCTGTTGTATAAAAAAATCTGCTGTGTAAAAAATCTGCTATAAAAAAACTGCTATAAAAATAGAAAATGAAAATCTGCTGTTAAAAAAAAAAAAATCTGCTATAAATAAAATTGCTATAAAACAAAAAATGAAAATCTGCAATAAAAAAAATCTGCTATAAAATAAAATCAGCTATAAAATAAAACAAATCCGAACGTCCATATGACAAATTTGAAATTTACAAGTCTATATTATAAGCTACAACACAAGTTTAGATTATAAGTCCAAATTACAAGCTGCCACATAAAGTTTAGATTACAAAATAAAACTAAAAATGAAATAGTAACAGTCTCTTCAAGTGTCCACATTACCAAATAAAAAGACAATACCAACATTAATTGTTTACACAATAAGAAAAATACAACCAAAACAAAGAGTTATGCACCAAACCACGGTCCACCAATTCCAATAGTCCATTCAAACAAACCTTACAATTGTATCAAAATAAATCAAACAGTTAATTCCAATTAAAAGTTATTAATTATATTAAATGGAAAAAAACTTGAGTAAAGAAGTGTAAAAAGTTGACCTACCTTAATCATCACCAACCGAAGAAACAGGTTTTAAAGAACTCCCAACTTCTTTCATGAGCTTTACACAAAATGGAAATAAAAAATAAAAAGCATAATAACTAAAACAATTTCAAAATATGATATACAATATAGAGACAGTAAAATAAAATGTGAATGAGGCTACATACCTGTATCAAAGTTTTCAAAATCCTCAACATCATCCATTAAACTGCGAATGCTAATCGAGACAGAAGAAGAATGTAACAAATTTTATGCACAAATAAGGGCTTCTACCATAAGTGGAGATAAGCTACTGTGGAAATGATCAAGTACTTGACATGTTGTGCTAAATGCTGACTTAGAGGCCGCTGTAGACATCGGAACTGCAAGAACATCCTGCACAACTTTTGAAAGCACGCGGTATCTAATGGAATTAACCTTCCACCAAGTCAATAAGTTGAACTTAGGATCATCTTCTTCACATTTTTCAGAAAAATACATCTCCACTTCAGATTTACTCTTCGAAGAGTTTTCTGACTCCAAACGCTTCTTAAATTGAGCAAATTTAAATGACCTCATATCTTCTACCCGACTAGTTGAACTTGTAGTACTAATCTCACCCTCGCCTGATTGGCTTATAGTTTGAACTTATATCCTAACATCACCTCCGTCATTTTCACAATAACTATTGTATAAACAAGTCAAGGCATCTTTAACCCGGTACTCTACCACCATATCAACAATCGAACTGTTATCAACATACATTTCTTCAAAATAAAATGCTAGACATCACATTTTATATTGAGGATCAAGTGCCAACTCAACATACAACAAGGGACTCATTTTTTTAAAACTTCTCAATACTTCTCAAATTTAGACTTCATATTACAAGTCATTGACCTCAAATTATGTGGCCCTTCCACACACTCCAAATTAATTGCATCTTGAATTGTCATTAGCTCCAGTACAAAAGAATTGTAAGTGACATAATTGGCCTCTAAGAAATGCAAGTTTGCACCATAAAAAAGTTTAAATTTTTTTATAAACAACATACTCTTAGCCAAGTCATCCCTGGTTGGAGTCCCTAACTTGGATGTCACTTCTTTACTCAACTCACTAATGCCATCACCATCCTCACTATCATCCTCTCCAACACTCTTAACATATCTCGAATCTTCATCCTCTAGCCGTTGAAATGCTTTTTGGAACTTTTCAGCCATATTAAACATCAAATAGGTAGAGTTCTAACGAGTCGCAACATTTAAGTATACGTGACTTTTACAAGTAATATCTTCACTATCACAACATTGCTTAAATGTGCTTACCTTTGTGGAGAAGATTTCACATACTTCACAGTCTCTCTAATTCTTGTAATTGATTGATCAAATCTTTCAACCCATCCCGAACAATCAAGTTCAAGATATAAGCACAACATCTCATATGCAATAACTCATGTTCTAAAACCGTATCATTTCTATTCCTTGTCATTTTTTGATATACAAAATTATTTCATTATTTGAACTTGTATTATCAAGTGTAATTATAAATATTTTGAGCCTCCCCCATTCAATTAAACACATTTCAATTTCTTACTTAGTGTCTCATCCTTATGGTTTTCCACCTTACAAAAATTAATAATTCTTTCGTGCATTTTCTAATTTTCATCAATAATATGCATGGTGAGACACATGTAGTTAAAATTTTGCACAAATATCTATGTATCCATAGTTCGACAAATTCACTGTCACTAAAGAGCACTTTTCAACTTGTCTTTCTCTCTCAAATAAAGTCTAAAAACATCTTTTGTAACTGTTATACGTGATTGAATCCACACCCATCTAGATTGCACAACAAGCATAAATTACATTCATCTAATTACATTCAGAATAGTTTAGATTAATACATTCATCTAATCTAATTCAGTTTAATTACATATAGAAAAATTCCAATCATATCTTAATTTTTTACCTTTTCTATTAAACATCAAACACATCAAAAGTATGGATTGATTCAGTTTCAAACTTAGTTTTAGAGCTTATTATATATGATCTACTAAAATCGTAAGTATTATTAATTAGGGAGATTCCAGCAATTTTAAACAAAGACAAAACATCCATGGACCATCATGACCGATTCTAGATCCAAACATAAAAAAATCAATATGTTCATTCTCCTAGTCCTTACATTTCTAACGCTTTCTCACCAACCAAATAGAGTCACAGACGATAAAAAAAAATAATTCAAGAATCATCGAAAAAATGATTCCATTGGGCTTTCTGGCCCGCTGGGTCTTGGGCCTTTTTGGCCAATTGAGCTTCCCTTTTTTTTTCTCAGTACACATACTTACATAAATAAATAAAGTTTTGATAAAAAAATAAACTATACTTTAAAATAGTATAAAATAACTATTTTTTATTGATGAGATTCACCTTTTTATAAAATGCTCGTATAATATTTGTCTATTTGAATAGAAAATTTTTATTCATAATTTTTACACTATATATCATACATAATTTTTTTATTTTTTTAATTTTTTTCTAACTAAATATGTAGTATACGGATGATGAATAAAATAAATCAATTAATTTTTAAAAAATAAAATAAAATAAATAATATATAATATATAGTGTATAGTACATATGAATGATAGAATCAAAATAATATATATCTTTACTCGTAAATCTCTACTAGTGCATTTTTGGACCCCCAAAACCCTAGTGCTCTGTCCTACCATGTGGTACATTGGGACGACAAGGAATTCAGAGACTTTATCATGTCCTTTAACTCGTCATTAATTTGTCAACTACTTCAGTTGCTTCATTAAATTGAATAATGCTACTTATTCCGTAAATGGGTCTCGATAATTATTTATTTAATAATTAAAAAATTATTTTTAAATGATATTTTAAAGGTGTAAGAATATAACAAAATTAAAAAAACTCCAAGTAATTTTATCGGGACCCATCCTCTCCTCGAACAACACGGACCACTCTTGTAAATTGATGGGTTTGCTCCTTTGTGAATCCCACATCGGTGGGAGAAAAAAGAGAAGGAGGCCCCATGGCCTATAAAAGGGAGGCTTAGCCTCTTAGTTAGGTACACCAAATCATAAGCTTATTTAGTAACTTGTGACTCTAGTAAAATTCCTCTTTTAATTTTTCTTGTAAAAAGGAAAGAGGTGAGAGTTAAAGTTTTACTAGTGGGGAAGCTTTGTGGGTGTCATTTGGAGTGAGGAGAAAAATTGTGTGATTGTAATAATTTTTCACATAGTGTATTTTCTTCTCTGGGTCTGGTGGTTTTTTCTTCTATTTTGGGAGTTTCCACGTAAATTCTTGTGTTGTTATTATTTCTCTATTTTTCTTCATATTTCACCAAAGGGTGGATCCTAAGGGGTGAATTTAGGAGGTCTAAATTCCCAACAAGTGGTATCAGAGCCACTAGGTTCTTTTTGGTGGGTGGAGCTTTGGTGTGGTAGTGTGGATACGTACAGTCTAAGGAGGTTCTGTCTAAGAGATTGGTATTTAAGTGGTCCAGTGTGACCCTCCAATCTTTCCTGGGAACCTTGAAGTTCTGTCTAGAAAAGAATAATCTTTTCTGGGAACTTACTTAGTGAGTACCATTCATTTCTACGGTAAAATTTATCGAGGCAATGTCAGGAAGTAAGGTTTCAAATTCTATCAGATATGAGGTGGAGAAATTTGATGGGAGAATCAATTTTGGCTTGTGGCAAGTTCAAGTCAAGGATGTTTTGATTCAATCAGGATTACACAAGGCATTGAAGGGCAGACCAACCCCTGAAGTCAGCAGTGATACTAGTGTGACTGATGAAACAAAGAGCAGATCTGTAATGAGCGATGAAGATTGGGAAGATCTGGATTTGAGAGCAGCAAGTGCAATACGTCTGTGCTTGGCCAAGAATGTTCTTGCAAATATACATGGAATATCTACGGCAAAGGAACTCTGGGAAAAGCTAGAAGAGTTGTATCAGACAAAGGGCGTCTCAAATCGGGTGTACCTAAAGGAGCAGTTTCATTTAAGGAGATGTTTGGATTCGAAGATGACTTGAGATGAGCTGAGATGAGTTGAGATTGATTGTGAATAGTAATGAGATGAGTTGTGAATAGTAGTAAAATTTGTGAGTTAAAGTTACTGAATAGTAATGAATAATAGTGAGATGAGTTGAGATGAGTTGAGATGAGCTGAGATGAGCTGAGATGACTTGTGAATCCAAACAAGCCCTAAGTGTTCTCAATGGTATTGTCTCTGAGCTAGAATCTATTGGAGTTAAAATTGATGATGAGGATCAAGCCTTGAGGCTCATCTGGTCTCTTTCATCTTCCTATGAGCATATGAAGCCTATTTTGATACATGGGAAGGAGAAAATAATTTTTTCAGAGGTTACCAGTAAACTCTTTTCTGAAGAGAGAAGACTAGGTGGTGGAAGAAATGGTCCACCTGTGAACTTAGCAGTGGTAGTAGCTGGTAATGGGAAGAAGAAGAACTCCATGAAGATGAAAGTAGTTTGCTGGGGGTGTGGACAATCTGGGCACGTCAAGAAAAATTGTCCAAGAGGTGGAGCAGGTTCGGCAAGTGGCTCCAAGTCAGTAAATGGAGATACTGATAATGAAACTAACGTTGTGTCCCTCTCCATGGAAGACGATGTCTGTTAAAGGGACATGTACATCCTCATGACATGCCATTAATTCCCAAAGTTGTCATGATAGAGGATGTGTTAATGTTAGCTGGTCCACAAATTTGCACACAAGCATTAGTTTGGCATTAATGTAGGGTGTGTGGTGGAAATTTATATCGATAGCTGATGAACTTCCAGAAAAGCCAAACGTGGAAGTTGCACCATAATTTTTCAGCAAGGTTATTTTCGACATGTGCCGAAATTGAAATGCTTGGAATTGGTTTATTCTGAGTGGGTATGCTTTTATGGTGGAGCATGATAGCAGAAGCTATGAAGATCTTCATTGCGGTGGAGCGTGGCTGTGGGATCAGCCAAAGTCGCAAGGTGGAGATTGATGGGTTTGCTCCTTTGTGAATCCCACATCGGTGGGAGAAAAAAGAGAAGGAGGCCCCATGGCCTATAAAAGGGAGGCTTAGCCTCTTAGTTAGGTACACCAAATCATAAGCTTATTTAGTAACTTGTGACTCTAGTAAAATTCCTCTTTTAATTTTTCTTGTAAAAAGGAAAGAGGTGAGAGTTAAAGTTTTACTAGTGGGGAAGCTTTGTGGGTGTCATTTGGAGTGAGGAGAAAAATTGTGTGATTGTAATAATTTTTCACATAGTGTATTTTCTTCTCTGGGTCTGGTGGTTTTTTCTCCTATTTTGGGAGTTTCCACGTAAATTCTTGTGTTGTTATTATTTCTCTATTTTTCTTCATATTTCACCAAAGGGTGGATCCTAAGGGGTGAATTTAGGAGGTCTAAATTCCCAACATAAATTCCTTCTCCACATTACTTCTTGCCCCACCTAACTGTCTCGTTTTGTCCTCCTCTGTTTTGCACGGTCAAAACGGAGCATTACAGTACAATTAAAGACGATACAAAAGCGTTAAATCATTAAAATTGTCCTAACAAAGTACGTTAACGAGAACTGATGAATTTAATAGAGTCAAAGCCAATAACTTCAGCAGTATAATTTCTGCTATATGTATCGACTTCTTTCCTATCGACCATTTCACCTCCTTATCTTCTTCTTCCAATGGCTCTCCCCCTAATACCCATCTCACTTGTTATCATCCTCTTCATTGCCTACAAGCTCTACCGACGGCTTAGATTCAAGCTCCCACCAGGCCCTCGACCGTGGCCGATCGTCGGCAACCTCTACAACATAAAGCCAGTGCGATTCCGGTGCTTTGCCGAGTGGGCAGAGGCCTACGGCCCCGTCATATCCGTATGGTTCGGGTCCACGTTGAACGTGATCGTGTCGAACTCGGAGTTGGCAAAGGAAGTGCTGAAGGTACATGACCAGCAGCTGGCTGATAGGCACAGGAATAGGTCAACGGCTAGGTTCAGCAGGGATGGGAAGGACCTCATCTGGGCGGATTATGGGCCTCACTATGTGAAGGTCAGGAAGCTGTGCACCCTTGAGCTTTTCTCGCTCAAGAGGCTTGCGTCTCTTAGACCCATTAGGGAAGATGAGGTTACAGCCATGGTTGAATCCATTTTCCAGGACTGCACCCATCCTGGTACGCCTTTAGATATTTCATTTAACTAACCTCAATCAATTTCATCCCACGTTGAATTAGACTGGCTAAATTATTATTCTTTCTTTATTATTTTCAAAGTTTCCTAGAATGCACACATTGAAAACGACGATGACCATTGAGGGAGGGAGAAAATAACAATTAAAAATGACTTGCCTAGAGCTACAGTTCCTTACATATTTGTTGAACAAGTGTAGCAAAAATTCATCTTGATTGATCTATATATGCATAGCTAAGCCAATGTAGAGTTTTTTTGAGACATCTTGATTTATCTCCGAACTTAACGCATTAGACAACCTCCTTGTTAATTTGTTTGAGCTTGTGAGCACGTGCTTGAGAGTGGCTTTTGCTTCAAAAGCATTAATTATAAATGAAAAATACTATTATGCCGCTTGAGTTTATCCACTCACTTTTTACAGTTCATGTATTTAATTTTTTTTTATTTAATGATTAAAGAAATAATTTTTAATGTATTAATATATTTTAAAATATATTTAAATATATTAAATAAATAAAAATAAAAATTTGTGCTAGCGGCACGCACAGCCGTCATTGCTGGCTGCCCTTGACTCATTATAAGTTTAGTTCTCGTTCTCGTGTTGTCTTGAAGTACTCAACTGATTCATCGTAGCTTATTTAAAAGTTACAAGGCACTTTGAGTTTGAATATATAAGTTGACTTTATTATAGGATTAGTTAACCAAGCTACGATGAATAAGTTGACTTTATTATGTGATTTATGATGAGCCTATTTGCATAAATGATTTTTTGAACATTCACAATGTTTTTTGTTACTTTGTTATTTTACTTTTGTCTTTAGATTGGTTGCAAGAGTATTATGTTCTAATCAAATGATACAATCTTATAATTAATAGGTTTCGAATAATGTAACAAGGTTTTAGTTATGGCCGGATTTCAAAGAGATTAGGCATATGCATTGCGACTCGTATTTTAAAATTGAAAAGCTATGTTAAAACTTTAATGATAATTTGGATCGGAGGTCGTAAATAGGTATTAGTTTGAGGGGTTAAAATAAAACATTGCTCTCCCTAATAATACAATTAACACGTCCGTATATATATTATTAAAGAAAAAAAAAAGACCTCGTACATGGAAAATCACGAGTAAATGATACGCAACACATGAAAATTAGCTGGCGTGCATGGGGTTTGGCATTGGCACAAGCTTGTCTAACCCAAATTTATTTTATGAGTAATTGTACATATGTTTCTACATGACATGATGATGCAGATAATTCTGGTAAAAGTTTGTTGGTGAAGAAATACGTGGGAGCAGTGTCATTCAACCACATTACAAGGCTGGCATTTGGGAAGCGGTTTGTGAACTCAGAGGGGGTAATGGACGAGCAAGGGTTGGAATTCAAGGCAATCGGCGCCAATGGACTGAAGCTTGGTGCATCACTTGCCATGGCAGAGCACATTCCATGGCTTCGTTGGATGTTCCCACTTGAAGAAGAGGCATTCGCCAAGCACGGTGCAAGGAGGGATAGACTTACTAGAGTTATCATGGAAGAGCACACTCAGGCACGCCTGAAGAGTGGTGGTGCCAAGCAGCATTTTGTAGATGCCTTGTTTACATTGCAGCAAGAATACGATCTTAGCGAGGACACCATCATTGGACTCCTTTGGGTTAGTACTGAAATTTAAAAAAAAATAATAATAATGAAAAATATTACAAAAGTTAGTTCAGGAATTTGCATTAATGCATTAATTACATTTAATTGCTTGAAAACAATTAGATTTAAGTATTTTTAATTCTACGAGTTGTATATGCAGGACATGATAACTGCAGGCATGGATACCATCGCAATCTCAGTAGAATGGGGCATGGCCGAACTCATCAAGAACCCAAGGGTGCAACAGAAGGCACAAGAGGAGTTAGACCGTGTCATTGGGTTCGAACGCATCGTGACTGAAGCTGATTTTTCTATCCTACCTTACCTACAATGTGTAGCCAAAGAGGCACTGAGATTGCACCCTCCAACCCCACTGATGCTCCCCCACCGAGCTAATGCCGATGTCAAAATTGGTGGCTACGACATTCCTAAGGAATCAAATGTTCACGTAAATGTTTGGGCCATAGCACATGATCCAGCGGTGTGGAAGAATCCGTTCGAGTTCCGCCCAGAGCGGTTCCTTGAGGAGGATGTTGACATGAAGGGCCATGACTTCCGGCTACTTCCATTTGGGGCCGGCCGGCGAGTGTGCCCTGGTGCTCAACTTGGTATCAATTTGGTCACGTCCATGCTTGCTCACCTATTGCACCATTTTGTCTGGACACCACCAGAGGGGATGAAGGCAGAGGAGATCGACATGTCCGAAAACCCTGGATTGGTCACTTACATGCGGACACCGTTACAAGCAGTGGCAACTCCCAGGTTGCCTTCACACTTGAACAAACGTGTGGCAGTCGACATTTAAATTTTGTTCTGTTTGTTGTTATATCCTCCTCAGTTCTTTTAGTATTATCAATAAGTTTGAATGAGATTGTAGAAGGATAAATATCATTTGCATTTATCTTTATTTTTCTGTACAATTATCATGCCAGATTTCATCTCCGTGTTGTTTTGAATTGAGTCTATTAGATGTCATGGTTGGAATAAGAAATGTCGTGCATTTTAAATGTTCATGTGATCTAAACGGGGAAAAGAAGAAAAGAGAAGAACAGCAAACCGCAAAACATGGTGGATTTACAACAACTAAAAAGGGGTCATTTGCATGAAAGATACATATAATTCCTGTTTTTTTTTTATCAGTAAAAGTAAATATATAATTCCTGTTATTTGCATTAGAACTCCCAATTCCGTTGAACATTCTGGGCATTTGTGATACTATCACCCTTTCATCTCATGAGTAGATTAATTTTAATGACACAATAAATACATTCATCTGAAACACACACACATTAATATTAAGAAACTCTATTGTAGTGTATCATTCCTGGATCGGAATTACAGAGCACTGTCACACAAAGGGAAGAAAAATATACCAACATGAACTATAACTGAAACCACAAAACTGAATAAGAAACCAAAGTTGCATGTATAAGATACTCTGTAGGTGCGATCAACACGCATATTTACACATACAAATCAAGCCAACTTATTAAACTTATTAGTACAAAAGGTCAGAAGGATTTAGTTCAAAACATATATACATAATAGGCTGTGCCAATGCCTTTTACTTTCTTTAATCGTCACATTGTCATAAGTAGCACCATAACTCCAAAAACATATTTAACACATGTAAAGGTGAATGCGAAATTCAGGAGTTATCTTGTTCAAACTGACCCAAATAGAACTTTCCATCAATATTCTTATTTACTTCAACCCTAAACTTCACTTCCATAATTCCCCTCCTCAGCTTCAGTAGCAGATCAAATTTGGCATGTTCTTCAATGACCTGCATTTAACCAAAGGCAAAACCCGATTTCTGGATTTTAAAAACAGCACTTAACCAAACATGTTCCTTCAGTCAGAAACCAAACGTCTAAAATTTGAATATAGGAATCCAAATGGAAGGAATGAAAAAGTAAGATGAGTTTGGCAAGAAGAACTCTATCCCGGCTGCATATATATGAAGAAATCAAGAGTAGAGAAAATGCCAACCTTGGCCTTAGCTAGAAGAATCTCTAGAAGTTCATAGGGTGACAACGAGTTGGACCTCTGCTGGATGGACTTAACAGCATGATTTGCTGCGTCTAGAACCTCGGGATCATGAGTAGGCACTGTTCGCCAACCTGGTCCATGGCCATCTGAATGATTTATGGAGAGGTCCAAGTTAAACACTACTTTAGAAAACAATGAAAGAAAATGACTCCAGAGGTCACCAGTACAAGCTCTTAGATAGAGATGATTCCAGGGGCAAGGCACAACAGGAGAATATGTTTTCAAGAGATAAGAGCGGGGAGGCCTCGGCCCTAGTGGGGAAGAAAAGAAGCTTGGATGGTTACAGTATTTTTTATATACTCGTAATATGGTTCACAGCAAAAGTAACTTATTTATATTCTTAAAAAAAAAAGGATAAACTTTATTTCCTACGGTTGGAACAGAACGAAACACGGAATTTTAGATTGCGAATCACAAATCCCCTAGTCCAACAAAGTTGCTATCTTTGGTTTTCCCTCTACTCTTGACAGAAATTCCACGAGTGCTTATAAAAGTGAGAGCACTTCCATACTTTTCACAATCGGATTGTGCCCTATACTCAATCTATATTTGCATAATCTATTAGACTATCATAATCTTCCTCATTTGGCTAAAAATGTGGAGGGGAGAATTTTCTGTAACACCATCAACTTTAGGGGAATTGGAATTATTGGATATACCAATACCTACGTCATGCACTGTCACTGTGCCCATTATAGATACTTCACAGATAATTACAGAGCTTAAGGGGGGAAGAATAAACACCCAGTAAGTGAAACACAGGAACTTAGGAATAGGTTGAAGTAGTAATTACCACGGTTAGCACCCATGTCTGATTGGGTAAATAAAGGGGCATCATGGGCATGCTTAAATTCCTGCAACTGCATGAAGTTCATCCATGGCTTCACCCAGACTTTAGCTTCGTATATTGTCTTCTTACCAGCATCAATCGCTTCCAGAGTCAGATGGTATATCTTACCGGAAACCACCTGCTCTTTGGCCTTCAAAACCCTTGCAAACTCAAGAAGGGTATTCTGCACATGAACGTAAAGGATAGCACAAAAATTCTTAATTAGATGAACTCTCCTATTTAAATTACAGTAAAATAAATAGATAATTTTTTTCACAAGTAAATAGATAATTTTAAGGACCTTTTTAGATAAATCTCCAATTTTTTTCATGTTTTTTAGAAAGCATATTGAGTGATTGATCACATGGGTGTATGGAAAACAGCAATAACATATGGGAAACAGAGAAAATATCCACTAAATCTGACGGCACAAACAAAACCTAGACAATAAATTAGAGGCCCAAGAGAAAGAAATCAAATAAGGTGGAGAAATGAAAGGGGAGAAAGACAGACCTCTTTCTTGTTGTGCTCTAGGACGGCGAAGCGTGCGACGCTGTCGATCTCGGCGCTGTTCTGAGAACCCTTGCAGTCGTGAATCCCTCCAAGCTTCATCTTTATGAGTTGGTCGTCTCCAAAGCAGTGCCCTAATTCACAGACCCCAGAAAGCATCACCAAAAGGCTCAGTAACACAGCCGCAGATAACCTAATAATGGTCAGCTTCATCTTCGTAATGTTTGAATGTGATGGTAGATGATAAATCTATTCTGCGTCCTCCAAAGCGCTTTGCTTTACACCCCCAAACGAGAGAAAAAAATATATATCTAAAACATGTCGGTATCGGAGAGCGTCGCGGAATACAAGGAGAGTCCTTTGAACGTTAAAACACGTTAGTTGGGTGACTCGACTTCGAGGCTTCTTGGTCGTTAAGGAAAGCACGGAAGAGTGGAAAGAGCCTTTGGGCGGGTTTGAAGTTGAACTGAGGATGACAATTGACAAACAACATTCGGAGTCGGGTCAGATTGCCATCATCTTAAAACTCCGGCTCACTAGAGACAGACCCTTTACGATCTAGGCCCGCCCGTTTAAGATCGGCCCAATCTTTAATATTTTTCCCTCTCGAACCAGTGTTTTTCAAAAACGGGTACGATTAATATAAGAGCATTGCTATTCATAAGTCTATACACTACACACTATAACTTTTTTTATTTTTTTTAATTTTTTCAAAGTTTTTTTTAGTTTTATTATTCTTAAAATAATTGAATTATTCTACTCATAATTCATATACCACACATTTAATAAGAGAATAAAATTAAAGAAATCATAAAAAATATGATGTGTGGTGTATGAGGCTTAGGAATATAATTTTTCTTAATATAATAGTTTGTAGATAGAACAAAGATTCATCTAAAATTAAAAACGAATTTAGATACTATATATATATATATATATATATAGAAGAAGAATAAATTCTGGCTTGCTCAGAATTTATAATTAGCAAATATCAAAACTTGAATAAGTATATACTGAGCAACCGTACAAATTATAAATAAAAAATATAGAGGTGGTAGGAGGTATGAGTAAATACAATGGCTGAATCTGGCAGCATCTTTTGCTACCTCCTCCTTCTATAAGTACTACTGTTTATGCATGCATGTGAAATTATGTAATCTGGCTTTTTTTGGTGCTGCATTCACTACTCATGAAGACATATTCATGCAGATCATCATCAATTTCTTCTACATGATTACTTCTTTTTTTCTGATCTCTCTCTCTCGCTTTTCTGAAAGAATTAAATGACCATGTTAATTAATGATAACGGCATCATGAGTAAGTTTAATTCATTAATACTTTATATTTATTATTCATTCTCATACATTTTTTTTTTTCATAAGATGTGTGGCGATAAATAGTTAAATTTTTTTTTCATATATATAATTAGAGAAAATATAAATCACACTCTACTGTGTATAACACACTCTGCACACTAAGTGTATTTGATGAAAAAAAAAAAAAAATCACAGCACTGGTATGCTGCCGCTATGGGCTGATGCCCAGAAGAGCTCATATAATTATATCCCTCTCTTTCCCAGAACCCGGCCGTAACTTTTTCTTGCTGCACGCACAATCATGATAATGTCCGGCTGCTACACGAGATCAAACTCCCTGCACTGAGCTGGAATATTGTGATCTGAAGCTTCCTAATATTGTTCAGGCAGATCATGGTTCTAATCCGACACCGAATCTATTATACTGCTTGAACGCTAGCTCTGCACAGTCGCCAGGATCTTCGAGCGAGGCAGCACGCCTAAAGGAGCCGGCGATGAAGCGGATCTTCTCTTGCAAGTACTGCAACAAAAAGTTCTCCAACTCGCAAGCGCTGGGTGGCCACCAAAACGCCCACAAACATGAGCGAGCTGCAACGAAGAAAGACAACGTGATATATGTTCCACTTCTTCCTGCTTTTGAACAGTACACGGATCATCGTCCTCTGTTCAACCATCCGTATTTGGCTATGGCTGCTGCAACCGTACCTTTGCATGGATCAATGATCAGCGAAACCCTAGGGATTCAGCGACACTCAATCATGATTCATAAGCCGTACCACAGAAGAAGTGACAGTACCTGGCCCCATGGGTGGAAAAGGCTGGCCAATGTCATGAGCTCTCAAGCTGCAATTATGGATGATCGATCACAGTACTACCTACAAGCTGCCAGTACTCAATCACTACATCGTCATGTCTTGGCCAGAAGTGGTGAACTCCGACCGTTGGACATGACTGTCTTCAACACTAGTAGTACTACTAATGCGACGTTTAATGGCCGCGTGGTGCCTAGAGGCCGCCGTACTATTTTTCTAACAACGTCGCTACCTTTCTCTAATAGGAGTGACAGTAGCAGCAGTTCTAATTCACACAACCAGCAGCGTGAAACTACTCCAGTGGCAGAGGTGCTCGACTTGTCCCCAACTTCTTTCCTACCAACTTCGCTTTGCTAGGCTAATTAATGAAGGCTGCAGCAGTACTGATCTAAAGTTTAATGCATGATTGTATTTTCTTCAATAGAATATGGTGCCTTTAATTTCTAGAATGAATTATTTTCTAATTTATAAGTTTCTAAATTCTAATAATTAGTCCCTGGCCTATGTTGAACTGCAGTCCTATACAAAATTTTATATTGTTTTGTTTTTTTTATGAGATGGTTGGGGTTGGGTTTTTACTGGTCATTATATATATTCCATTAATTAAAGTTTGGAAAACACTACTTTACCCATTTTGTTTGACCGCCCTATTTGATTGCTGGACATATTTTTTTATTTATTTTTACTTAATAATTAAAGAAGTGATTTTAAATGTATTGATGTATTTTTTTTATTTTTTAAAAATATTTAAATGTATTACAAAAATGTGAAAATGTAAATAAATAAAAAACGCCTGGGCAATACGCCCGCGGTAAAGGTGGGACGGCATAATAGCCCTACCCTTAAAGTTTTATCGGACGACTTCCCAATCTTAAGAGGGAAAGTGGTCTTGGAAAAATATTTTATGAAAAAAAAATAATTTGGCCAGCAATTTGAACTGACTAGATTTAGCCAGTCAAAAACATGAAAATTAAAATTACTGTAAATATGTTGAGTTTGATGTGAATGCATTTTATGCAAGCTAGTTAAATTTTGACTATGCCTAACTCATTACTAATGCTCTAAACTCATAATCTAACACAATTTCATGTGATACATTAGATTTAATTTATAATAAAAATAACTTTATAATTTGACATACCACATCAAACCACGTCAGATTATAAATTTACTTTTATGAAATTCTTTCATGACTAAAATATTTTTCAACATAGAGAACTAATTCTCAAACGTCATCAAACTTTAGAAACCAGTGACTGTTTATGTTAGATACTGGAAAAATATAATGGAACGGGACTTGACTCATTTTGTGTCACCGGCCTTAACACAAGCATGGCTTTAGAAACCACATGAATCGTGGTGTTAACGCAAATTGATTCGTCTCTAAGCAACTCAATTGCTCGAGTTCTGTCGAATGAATGAAAGCTTTAACAAAGAAAATAGCTTTTTGTAGTGTAATTTTTAAAGAACATTTGAAAATAATATCCTCCTGCTTTCATCAAGCAGCTCGTTCGGGCCTGCTCTCGCAAGTGGTATATGACCGTAGTAATGGGTCCCACATGAGTTAAGAGGCACAAAGTAGCTGATTATTCTAAATGGGCCTAGCTCTCCCTCATCGGTTATTTAAGCCCATCACATCCATTTTCAAAAAACCATCTTGGTCTCAAGATAATGATTTATAACCTGAAAAATATTTTATCAGTCATGTTATCTCTAATTAAGACGTATTTCAGCAAAATTCAATACAACAAAATTGGTTAGTAATTTTTTATCTAAACAAAATATTTATATATTTCAAATAATTTTTTAACACTTATATTTAAATATAATAATGTGTTACATTAGTCTATCAAAATTTAAAGGTTTTCCAATTTACAGAAAAATAATAATATATATACAAGTCCAAAATGCACAAGTCTCACGCATGCCTTTTATCTCTAAAAGATAATTGTGTCACAAAAAGATCATACAAAATATACTCACAAATTGACATGATTTTATATGATACATTAAATTTATTTTACAATAAAAATAATTTTATAATCTAACGTACCACATTAAACCATATCAGTTTATAAATTTATTTTTGTGAGATCTTTTTGTGGCTAAAACATCTATCTTTATAAAAAGTGAACTTCACCCTGAAAGAGTCTTGTCCCAAGCGTTACTCATATATACTTAACGGGAATTTTTTTGTTCAGTAATTTCTTGTCCTAATTTCCTGTTCAGTACACGCACACACTAGTAAAACAATTTGATAATCGAATTCAGAGAATCGGAAGCATTGATTTCTATGAGTACTTCATCTCAATTTTCAATATTAAAAATAAAAAAGAAAAGCGCTATATGCTGTTACAAAAAGGAAGCCATCCCTGTCACCATTGCAAGGGAAAACAGAGTGGAGAAAAACAAACCAGAGAAAACCATGAAAAGCTGGCGTACACAACAGTAATCTAACATAATTAACAACTTCTTAAGATGTAATGCCTTGTTGAGATTAAGGATGAAAGGCTGCAGAATCATAAGAAACTGTATTCCCTAACAACTAAAAACCTGAATTTTCAAACATAAGGCTGTCGATGAATTCACAAAACCAAAACAATTTTCTTGACCAATATGTGCTCTAAACCATCTTTGAATCTTTGTTATCTAGCATTGGCCGGATGGTGCACATGACACTCAAATGTCCAATTCCTAGGTAGGTTTTCTGAACATTTTTCCCACAGGTTTATACAAGTAACCATCAATTCAAAATCTAGTTCAGAGTCTTCAGACCATCGCTCTTGGTATGTAACAAAATGCTAGTCTGTTTGTAATGGCTCGATGACAACAAGCCCATTGGATGAGTGATTCTGAAGAACATCAGACTAGTTAGAGGACCCTCAAAACCTTGCATTAATAGGATTTCATGACCGACCTTATTTGTAGTACTAGCTAGAGGATTGATTCATGAAGTAGGCTTGAACAGCCATTATAATCCCACATAATAAGCACATTTTAGCTTTGTAGTAACTGGAGTGAAACCGATGCTATCATAATTGCAACATCACAACTTTTAGACTCGACACTTCCACTACCACAATTCTAGATGCCATGGTACCGTCACCACCCCTAAATTCACAAAACAATATCACTGTAGCTGTAAACCGCAACTCCAAACGAGAAAATGACGAGGCGCCTGCACTAATAGCATGGCTAATGAGAGTGTGTAGCAACCCATGTATGCCCATAGACGGCTACTTTCTTTTCTTTTTTTTTTTTTTTTTTTGCACAAAACAAGAGATTATACCCCCAACAAAATCAATTGCACACAACATGTCTTTTACCAAGTTAAACTCGCCACCGTGTAAGGCGCAATCCAAGGGTACAAGTAAAACACTTCAAAAGCTGTACCAAATTCTTAATCTAAATCCTGATTTGAAAAGGGCAATAGAAAACCACAAATATTGCCTAGAAGTTTCCAAATGCGAGAAAGAAAATGTCAAGGGACAATCCTCATCATCATCATCACATGATAAACAGAACTCAACAACACCATCATGCATGCTAAAAACAAATGTAAATGATGAAGGACCCAAAATATAATTTCACGTGAGACAGAAAATGGCAATTATCATCGAACCAGTCCAAACCCAACCAAACATACGCACACAGACACTCACACAAAAGCATCCCAAATCTTCTTCGAAAGCCTGTCCAACAAAAAAAAAACCACCGACAGCCACATTTAAGAATTTCAAATGAACCCTAACCCGCTGCATTCAATTGCCGCCCAATCTCAAAAGATAGAAAGGCATCAAGACAAGCATACTGAACCTGAGCACAAGTGAGCCACTCATTGTCCCAGCGACTCATCGTAATGTTCCTCGGCTTCTCAATCCGTTTTCCAAGCACCTCCCAAGCCAATTGCTTCAACCCAGCATTCCTCAGTTGCGTCGTCCCCAACTCCTCCACGGCCAGGAGCCGAAGATCAACCACACAGGCTACTTCCAGCCCATAATCGTCAAGGAGCTTTTCGACGTCGCTCTTAATCCCAACGCCCACAAACGTGAAATCCGTTTGGCCCAGAAAATCAACCAGAGACTGAGGAATGTAAGGGGCGTGGATGAGTTGGAAGATGAGGCAGCGGCGGCCCACGCAAAGTTGCAGTGTGGCGACAGGGTTCTGGACGTGGCGATTGAAGCTGGGGCGCCACTCAAGGTCAAGTCCGACGACGAGACGGTGAAGGCGTCGGCGATGGATACGGTAGATATCAGAAATCCAGGAGTCGACCAAGGAAGGGGAGCAAGTGAGGAGGGTTCCGATTTGGTCAGAGTCGAAGGACACGTCGTAGAGGTTGTGGGTGTCGAAGGGTAGTTCGTAATCGTAAATACTGATTGCCATGGCAAACAAATTTGCAGATAGCAATCGAGAGATCGAGAGAGAGAGGGATGAAACACTTGAAAGAAAGGAAATAAAAGCAAGAAAGGAATGAAAGCGTAAAGCTAGATGTTTGGGGTACAAAAGTCCTACGATATAGCAGTCTTATAAAGGAAGTCTTTGCTTCTTCGGTTTCTTCCCGCGCAAAGAGAATGATGGGACTCGTTAATGTTGAACAGTCACAGGCTCTGGTTTTATCTCACTCTCAAAGCCCAAACAACATTTTTAGATTGCAGATCATGATTTCGAGCCCTCTATCCCTCCCCAAATTGGACCCTACTTTTGTCTAATTTATTTTTTATTAAAGAATTTCTCTTTTAAGTAAACGCAATCACGACTTCAAAAACGATTAAACTATATATATATATATATATATATATATATATATATTCTTAATTCTTATACTTAAAAGCATCTATAAGATATGAATAATAATAAACAGTAATAAATAGTAATAAATGTTTAATATTTTTATTTCATCAATGCCCTTGGTATTTAGGTGTTGTTAGGATCTTAGCCTTATTTTTTGTGTTTTACTTTTTTCAATTTAACTTTGTCAGCCACTCTTATTTGATTTGTCATTACCATTTTAGTCTTCTGGTTTCATCAACCAATTCTTCATCTTGAATCTCTAGATTTGATTTAACGGTAGAGGTTAAAATATTAAAAAAAAATTAATTTAAATAGATAATTAAAATATAAATATCATATCATACATTTAAAATTAACTTTAATTTATAAAATACTAATCTTTCATCATTAAATAAACGATGAATTTTTGCTAAATATTTTTAAGAGAGTCAAATCATATAAATAATTAGAAATTTTAATATAATTTAAATCTCATAATAATTAGGCTATTTACTAATCAATCTTAGAAACTATTTTAATCTTGATGATTGTGAACTAACATCTAATTCAATTATTCAAGATTTTATGTTGCATGTATGGAGTCAAAATTTATTTACGCTTTGGACATATTATTTTCAAGAATTTTTTTTTTCCAATTAGGCAAATGTGGCAAACGTGCTTTGCACGTTAATCCACTGTTAGTGTGTGTGTGTGTATATATATATATATATATATATATATATATATGAAACATGCTACTTTACCCATTCTATTTGACCCTCATTTGACACTTCATGTATTTTTTTTCTTTACTTCATAATTAAGAAAGTGACTATTAGTATTGATATTTTTTTTATATTTTTTAAAAATGTTAAAAAAATATGAATAAAACAATAAAAAAAGAAACTTTTAACTAGCGGTAACTGGGCCTGTGCATAAAAGGCCATAAACAGATCCATCCGCAAGACCCGCATTTTTCAACCCGAACAAACACGGGTTAATCGGGTCAAAAGTTAATTACGGGTTTTATACCAACAACCCGTCGAATCTGTCAAAACCAAAAGAAAAACCCTATCAAAGACTCAAAACAAAAACACCTCAAACTTGAAAACGAAGACTCGCCATTCGCCATCACCATCTTCTGTGATTGCAGAGGTGCGTTCTCTCTCTCTCTCAGGGTAAGATTTAGATTTTGTGCTCTTGGGTAGGCCCGTGGGTCGAAGAGGGGGTGGTGGGGCTGGGGATGTGTTTGGGACTTTGGGTCTGTTGCGGGATGAAGGGAGAGAACGTGGTGGGTGTTCTGTTAAGAGCAGTCTGAATATTTTATGTGCTTAAATACTACTGCTGGTCTTTATTTTAACTTTAGCCATCTCAGTTGCACGCCATCTACTGTTGTATTCCTTTTTCCTTATCTCAATAAGTACTAAGATGAACTTGGACTAAAGCAAGTGGTGAATGGCATATTCCTATATTTTTTAGTGATATAGCTGTAAACTGAAAAATCATGCTCCTTAGTCTAATTGTGGTGTCTATAAATGTTGAATGCTAATTATTTATTCGAATCTAGCTATATTTGTTAGTCTTTTGAAGTTCAATTTGGATTTTTGCCGTAGAAGACCCTATTCTCCTAGTTATTAATAGGAATTTTGCCGTGTATGGTCAATGGGTAGTGTTGATGTTGTATTTTGAGGGTCTGGGCAACTCCACACCCTCGATATCCAAGCGCGATCCTGCACAGTCAAAATGGAGAAAGGGGACCTTGAGGTCCATTAATCATCCGATGCTTAAGTCAGTATATGGAGGGAAAATTTAAGTAGGGAAGCCAGAACCAGGATGATAGTATTCTTTTCTATATATCCTTACTTGTCATTGGGTTAACCCTTATTTATAGTTACCATGTTGAATTTTCCCATGGTGGTGCTCTGGGTAGTGTGGGGCAATTCGCCCTTTGTATTTCATTATCGAGCAGCTTTCACGTTGTTCTCTCACCGAGCAACGATGGTCCCAGGCCTTCTCTGTTCATTACTCTGGTCCCGAGCTGCATTCAATGCCGCATATCCTGCACCCTGGGATGCATTTAATGCGACATGGCCTCTACTCTGGGCCGCATTAAATGCAACGTGGCCTCTGCTCCGTGTCCCTTCCGTCTGGTGATGCATGTCACCGTTTTCTTTTCTTTTTCCCTAGTCTTCCTCCAGATCTCCTCTCTCGACTCGATCTATTTGTCCAAGTTCCAATCTGGACTTTTACTTTCCTAGCCCGGGCTTATGTGACCGGGTTGTGCCCCATCGTCAGCCTAGCTCCCGCAATGAACACTCCCTGCCATCCTGGGCCCAAGTTAATAATTTTTATCCCCCATCACAGGTAGAGCCCTGGAGTTTTTGAAAGAAATGGTGACTTATAATTGCTTGATTGATGGGTATGTTAGTTTGGGAGATGTGGAAGGAGCAGGAGGGGTGTTGAGGTTGTCAAAGGAGGACTTCGAGGACTGCGGTGACTTACACCCTTTGTTTATAACTTGTTTGAAAACACCCTTTGTTTGTGGAATAGTTGAATTGCATGGTAGTTTGAAATAATACATAGTAGTTTGAAAATACCTTTTATTTTGTGGAATACCTAGCTATCTGCACTATAATTGAGTTGTGTCAATGTGCTATTATTATAATAACTAAATAAATAAATACATTGTGGTTTTTGTTTCCGATGGGTAGCTTTCCTAAAACTGGTCTAAATACATTGTTTTTTTGCTGAAATTATGTTATGAGGTTGAGTTTGAGGATATGTACAATATAGCTACGTATAACAATTGGTATCACTTGAACCTAAGTACTGAAAAATATAATTTTTTTTCCCTCTCATATTCATTATGTTGGTGCAGCTCTTTGTTTACACTGCTTATGATGCTGTTTTTAAAGTAGTGATTTTTCCTCTCCTTTTGTTTTTACTGTTTTTTGCTATGAACTGCAGATCAGATCATATCATCGAATTATATTTACGATACATGTAAGTTATATTACAGTATTAGCATCACTAATATATTGACTTTTGTATGTTATATTATATGTCAAGGCTTATGGTCTGCATGATGGTATGCTTTTCATCTTCACTCATTTGTTATAGAAATTAAACCACTTTGTGTTGAATTAAATTATTCGATGTGCTATTATTGATTTGGTGTTAGAATTTTTCATAATGACAGATATAGAGGAAGAGATGGGAAGCTATTGTAATTTGATCGTTGGATGCTCCTTAGTCCTTTATTAGTTGTTGTTCATATTCTTATAATTTAGATAGTTTTTGTAATAGATGGCTTTTATACATTTTGTTTATTAGTGTTTTTGTAATAGATGACTTTTGTACATTTTTTTTATTAGTTCTAAGGAAGGACCTGAGGTGATTACTAATTAGTGGTATCATGGGCAGTATGGATAAAGTCCATCCAAGGGTTCCTTATTTTTATGAAAGTTTATTTTTTAGTAAGTATTGTTGAAGTGAAGTTGGTTGCTTTTTTATTACATTGTTATGCATGGTGGTTGTTGTTTTTAATTAGATTATTAACAGGATTTGAATGCAATGTGATAGGCCTGAATAGTTATTTGCATATGCTTCTTTTTAATTCACATCATGTCTTTGCACCTTTACTTCTTTCTTGGAAGAATTAATATTATAGTTCTTCTAGTTTATTTGTTTTTTTTCATCTAGTTTATGTCAATAACCGTAGACATATTTGGATTGTTTACTCATTTTGAATTATACTATCCACAAAATGTTTCATGAACTTTCAACTTGTTGGATTACCTCCTGCATATAATAAGTTCATCTTTATATTTTTGAGATCTTACTGTCTTGTTTTGCATGCAATAATCCGTTCATTCAGCTGGTAACTTAACACAGGTCACCAACATTTAAAAAAAAAAAAAAAAAAAAGACCCCGACCCGCATATTACGAGTCAGATCAGACCGTTTTGGCACGCAAATAGTCTCAGGTCGGACCGAACCGGGTCCAAACCTGGTTAGATGGTATCAGGCTGCAGCCCTAGCAGTAACAATAAACGGTACATTCTAAGTGACAGAATAGCACCGCTCATATATATATATATATATATACACATGATAATGTCTTGTCCCCTCAACCGATTGACACATAATCTTGTTGAAATCGAAACTACTTCTATTATTATAAAGTCCATGGACCCACTTGAATTGGTTCATCAAACAATTTTGATTCCTATTATTCTTTATAGTTTATATGAAGTTTAGAACTTTTAACTCTTCACCCCGAGCTTCATACATTTTCCCTATTATAAAATCCAACTACTTTTCTTATATATAAAAATTTGTCAATATTTATTGTTTAAAATAATACTATATACAAATTTAGAGTATGCCAATCAAAATATTTGTAACTCATCACTTTCAATAGATAGAGTTAATTTGATACGCTATATAAAAGTTTCTTGACCTCTTTCTCCAATCATGCAAAAATATAGATGGTTTCATGAATAACATATAAACAAAATAAGATAAATGAGAAAAAAGATAATGTCATTGAATTAAAAAAGATTTATTCTTAAGTCGATATGTAGAACTCACATAGTAAACAACTTACATGACATAATTTGATTTAAAAATAAATCTTAAAATTTGAATATTACAAATCAAATATTACTATTTAAATAATATTGATTATGTACTCTACACACCGACTTTAAAATGAAATACCTGGTTGATTAAAGTTTTAAATCAAGATATCAATATTGATGTTCGAGTTTATCTATTATATATTGACTCATATTTCTTATTTAAATTTAGTAACATAATATGTATATAAATTAATTATAAATTTTAATTTGGCAATTGTGAGTGAGTAGAGATATAATAACGAAAATACCAAAACAAAATCCAACTAGTAAGGATATTTTTGGGATTGGGTTAGAGTCAAGTTTTTGTCTTAATAATCTGTTTTTTATTTTTATTTTTATTTTTTGGTGCTATTTTTATTATATTTGGGATGATTGTTAGAGACTCTCACTTTATTGAATATTATATTTTTATAACCATTTAGTTTATCTATATAAAGCTTAACTTGTCGAGAAGAGGGGAAAAAAAAACTAGCAAGGATATTTTCGTAATTTCGATATCGCCACGTTAAGTGGCTGCCCCAAAGAAGAGTAATATTTCCTTGGTACATTCTGCTGCGTGCGTGGCCCCCAATATGGCTGAGAACACCAACACAGACCAACAAGTGATCTCCACACTTCGACGCCCAGCACCTTCGGAGACACCAGACTCCGGGCACGACCCACCACCGATCTCCCCCGCATCCGACTGCCACGACCCTCAGAAGGAGGACCCCGACAGTACTTCCCGACAACCCAAAAGGCGCAAGAACTCCCCCAAAGCTCTGGATAACATCCCTGAATCAGCAAATTTCAACTTCACTTTTGACACCAAATTCAACGGCTGCACTCTCCAGTTCACACCCAAATTTGGGTCCTTTAATTTGCTGGAACTCTCCGAGAAGAAAATCAAAGAAGGAACCGGACAGCAAGAACAGAAAGAAGGAGAAGAAGGCCGCGAGGTCGACCTAATTGAAGGGAGAGAGGTTGTCAGTTCATTGAGAACTGTTGATGGGGTTAAAGGGGTTGAATGAAAGAGATGGGATTCAAAGCGTAGTTAAGTTCTACCCATGTGATTTTCTATGTAAGATTGGCTCTGAAATTCATGGTCGTGAACGTGTTGGAATCAATCCAAAAGCTCAATTATAATGGAATCCTTCTTTCTTCCTTTTATTTTATTTTATTTTATTTATTTTTTACTTTCTTTTTCATTCCGGGATGGAAGTGGCTTTTCTGTCTTCTGCTGGCTTGCTAATGCTTGAAGACCAGTGGGATTTCCGAGTAAAGTTTTAATTTTTAATTTTTAATTTTGAAGTACAAGTGTGTGGGGACTCACATGCACGTGCATCTCCTTTTATTTATGGAGAATGTTACTGAGACTGAGGGTACGTTTGGGTGTTGAAAAGTGTTGAGAAGTGTTGAGAATGTTTGTGAATAGTTATGAGTAGAGATTGGAGTGAGTTTGTGGGTCCCATTGAGAGTATTTTGAGTTGTTTGGATGTGTGAAGTATGTTGAGTTGTTGACTTTTGAGTAGGTAGTTGAAAAATGTGTGGGTCCCATAAATATTATAGTGATTTGATTTTTAATAATAAATATTATAATGATTTTATTATAGTGATTTTTTAATATTAATAAATATTGTAGTGATTTTATTTTACTTTTATATATAATAATGATAAATATTATAATGATTTTATTTTTAATTTATATATAATAATGATAAATATTATAATGATTTTATTTTTAATTTATATATAATAGTGATAAATATTATAATGATTTTATTTATATATATATATATAGTGATAAATATTATAGTAATGTTATTTTTTATTTATATATTATAGTGATTCTATTTTTAATTTATATATAATAATGATAAATATTATAGTATTTTATTTTTTATTTATATATAATAGTGATTTTATTTTTATTTATATATTTTAGTGTTTTTATTTTTTATTTATATATAATAGAGATAAATATTATAATAATTTTATTTTTTATTTATATATTATAGTGATTTTATTTTTTATTTATATATTATAATGATTTTATTTTTTATTTCTATTTAATAGTGATAAATATTATAGTAATTTTTATTTATTTATTATATATTATAGTGATTTTATTTTTTATTTATATATTTTAGTGATTTTATTTTTTATTTATATATTATAGTGATTTTATTTTTTATTTATATATTATAATGATTTTATTTTTTATTTATATTTAATATTGATAAATATTATAGTAATTTTATTTTTTATTTATTATATATTATAGTGATTTTATTTTTTATTTATATATTATAGCGATTTTATTTTTTATTTATATATAATAGTGATAAATATTTTTTATTTATATATTATAGTTATTTTATTTTTTATTTATATATTATAGCGATTTTATTTTTTATTTATATATTATAGTGATTTTATTTTATTTATATTTAATAGTGATAAATATTATAGTGATTTTATTTTTTATTTATATGTAATAGTGATAAGTATTATGGAATGTTTGTGAATAGTTATGAGTAGAGATTGAAGTGGGTTTGTGGGTCCCATTGAGAGTATTTTAAGTTGTTTGGCATGTGAAGTATTTTCAAAAGTACGAAAATACTTGAAAAGTGTTGAGAAACTTTTGGTACCCAAACATAGCCTCGAGAGTCGCCGGATGGCCTACCATTTTTATGGGTCCATTGTCCACGCTATTATCTCACTGATAAAAACGATATGTTTTTATTTACATCCCTCTTTATTTTTGTTCGAAAATGGTGGAATTATTTCCAACCCTCCATCAAGCTTCCCATTTCCACATCTTTATCAACTTCGATGCTTACAGCTACAGTATTTTATGGACTCCATCATTCAAAAAACAGAGTGAAAGAATAACACTTTCAACGCGAAAATAAATACTTCTCTCTATGTCCTTTCTTTTTCCATTGATTGATAAAGGAGTGTCAGTTGAGTGTCAAAGTTAATACGAGGAAGCGGGTGGGGCAGCTGATTCCTTGGTCCAATGGCCACCTATTGCATGCGTCTTTTTCGACTTCTCTTTGACCAAAGCCGCCCCTTTTTTGAATTAATCGAGGCTGCGGGTCAATTTAAGCTTCTCATATTCCAAATATTGAAATCACCGTTCATTTCAAAAGGTTGAATAAATAAAAAAATATAAATTTTATTATTTATTTTATATTTTAACATTTTTAAATTAAATATCTATATTTTTTATTTTTAAAATGGAAGTTTTGAATTCAAAATCCTCTCCTTAAGTGTATAAAAAAAAAGAAAAAATTCTCCTCATGTATGGTCTAGATTTTCATCTCAATAGATATTTTATGTATTTAAAATATTTAATTAAATAAGATAGAATATATAGTCAAGATTTAAATTTAAGACTTGATAATATGTAAAAATATTATTTATCTCAAAATTTTAAATTGATAAAAAGAGATAAATTTTATTATTTATTTTATATTTTAACTGAAAGAGAAATATCTACACGCAGCAATCAGAATCAGCATCACATTGATCTGGCCGATCGAAGGCTTCAGTAACATCATGAATTAACTTTTTTTTGCCATTTTAATGTAATAAATACATAAGTTTTCCATTGCTTAAGTTTAACGAGAAAGATTTAGTACCAATATTTTACCACGTCTACTATCATTATAACCATCAGCAATCTCCAAAACTGTAACTTTTATTGCTTATCAACAGATTTCATGATCAGTGATTATGCAAATATTCCAAACTCCTCATATCCATATATATCCAAACCAGCTTGTAGATTCAGTTAGATAGGTCTTGCGAAATCTATGATCGATAGTACTCATCTCGATCCCTGGCCTATTATTATTAACAGCATGCGCCCTACGTTTGCTTGCAAAGATAGAGTGAATATATACGTTTTTAAGGAATTGTATGCATTAGTTATTATTTACTTTCACATCTTATATCTTATAAATATTTTTTTCATAAGGTGTAGAGATTTTTTTATAAGATGTAGAGTGTGCAATACTGAATAGTAATTAATAAGAAGAATTTTTTTATGTTCTTTATCGTTCCAATTCAGTCCAGACTAGTACACCCACTTCAAAACCGTAAATATAATATTTTTTTTTTTTTGGTAGAAACGTCTTTTTCCTTTGCAGAGAAGGCTGATAGAATGATGCGATTTCTAGAACTCATTTCTCCTTGTATATAACTGTACTAGTGTAGCAGATATATATAGTTGTTACACACTTCTAGAGAGTCCGAAAAGAATAAAAAGTGGTTACAACTTGAGGTAAAAAACAGAAAGAAAGATGTCTACGGTGCCTCTGCAGTAGTACTTGATTTCTCTGCAGTGATGGTTGTTACACTTGATTTCTCTGCAGTGGTGTTTGTTGAGGCATCAGTAGAGTCTATGTTAATACGTCCCCTCGAGTCCAAGGGTGTATCAACAACCTTGAGACTCGATCGAAGTCTGAAAAATCTGTCCGCAACTAATGGTTTGGTGAAAATATCAGCGAGTTGGTCATTAGAGCTGATGAATGAGATCTTTAGAGACTTGGCAGCAACTCGAGCTCGGACGAAATGAAAGTCGATCTCCATGTGCTTTGTTCTTGAGTGAAAAACTGGATTGGCAGCCAAGTAGGTGGCTCCAATGTTATCACACCACAGTGTTGGGGCATGATTAAGAGGTAACCCGAGTTCTGAAATGAGTGTCTGAAGCCAGATTAACTCAGCTGCTGAAGAGGCGACAGCTTTGTACTCTGCTTCGGTGCTAGATCTTGCAACAGTTCGTTGCTTTTTGGAGCTCCAAGATATCAAGTGGTTACCCAAGTAAATACAATATCCACCCGTAGACCTTCTATCATCCGGACATCCAGCCCAATCCGCATCCGAATAGGCATGCAGTTCAAAAGAGGATTGAGAGGAGAAGTAGAGTCCATGATTGATTGTGGCTTTTAAGTATCGGAGTATGCGTTTCACAGCAACCCAGTGAGGTAATTTAGGTGAGTGCATGAACTGACACACCTTATTTACCGCATAAGAGATATCGGGTCTTGAGAGAGACAAATATTATAAACCTCCAACGATGCTTCTATACATGGTGATATCATCAAAACTAGGAAAATCCAGCTTAGAGAGTTTTGAAGATGCAGCCATGGGTGAAGTGACAGGCTTGGCATGAAGCATATTACTACAGGTAAGAAGATCTTTAATGTATTTTCGTTGGGATAATAGCAAACCATGACTCATTTTAATAATTTCCAGCCCAAGAAAATATGAAAGAGTTCCAAGATCTTTTACAGGAAAAGCCAAACTTAAGTTCTGAATGAAGGTATCAATAGCCGTAGGATTAGAAGCAGTGATTATGAAATCATCGACATACACTAACAAGTAGATGTGCAGATCACCAAGATGAAGTGTAAACAAGGAAGCATCGGATTGAGAAGCCACAAAACCGTAATCTAACAACCATGAGCTTAGTTGAGCAAACCAGGCCCGTGGGGCCTGTTTGAGGCCGTAAATGGCCTTATGCAGCTTGCAAATATAATCAGGGAATTGAGGATTGATAAAGCCTTGAGGTTGATGCATGTATACCTGATCTGTGAGTGTTCCATGAAGGAATGCATTCTGAATGTCAAGTTGTCTGAGTGGCCAACCCCGAGCAACAGCGATGGACAGAACAAGTCGGATCGTGGGAGCTTTTACCACAGGGCTAAAAGTCTCATGAAAATCGAGACCTTGCTGCTGATGGTAGCCTTTGGCTACAAGTCTGGCTTTTCTCCGTTCGATAGTCCCATCGGCATGAAGTTTTGTTTTGTATATCCACCTGCAACCGAGAACATTGATAGAGGGGTTAGGAGGAACTAAGGACCAGGTGTTATTTTGGAGTAAGGCATGATACTCCTGAGACATTGCTGCACGCCATGATGAGTGCTTAGAAGCTTCAGTATAGCTGGTAGGAGATTCTGGTGGAGAGATCGTAGTAGTGAGGCATGACCGTGGAGGGAACGGGATTGTGCCATCCAATCGAACACGAGGTCTAGATGAGTTGGTCTGTGCACGTGTGATTATAGGTGAGCGAGGTGGAACGAGTATGGGGGTGCAGCGGGTGCTGAGGAATTAGGGATTTGAATGTGCGAATTAGAAATTGGGGAAGGAGAAGGAGAGACAGACGGGGAGGAGGAATTATTTGGTGAAGCTATTGGGCCCGGGCCGAGGAGTGAAGGAAGTGGACTAAGAAAGGGCAGGGAAGCTTGAGTAGAAGTCGGGTTAGACTGGGTGATGGTCGGGCTGGGCTGAGATGCAGAATAGGGAAAAAGGCCCTCATGAAATATTACATCACGGGAGTAGTACAACCGATGGGTTTGTAAATCCATGCATTTATAGCCTTTGTGTGTGGAACTATAACCTAAAAAGAGACATGGGGACGACCGATACTGGAGTTTATGAGAATTATAAGGTCTTAGATTTGGGAAACATTGGCAGCCAAAGACCTTAAGAAAATTATAATCCGGATCATGATGAAAAATTTGATAAAAAGGAGATTTATTTTTGAGAGTTGATGTGGGTAAACGATTGATGAGATAAACCGCAGTTTCAAAGGCATCAACCCAAAAGGTAAAGGGGAGAGACGATTGGGCCAAGAGAGCAAGCCCAGTGTCGACTATGTGACGATGTTTTCTCTCGACAAGCCCATTTTGTTGATGGGTATGTGGACAAGAAAATCTATGATGAATTCCAATTTTTTGACAATGAGACGTAAGAGGTTTGAACTCACCACCCCCATCGGTTTGAAGAGTGATGAGTTTAGTGTTAAAGAGACGTTCTACATATGGCAAAAAAATTGAAAAGGCATGTGAGACATCTGATTTTGCTTTTAAAGGATAAAACCAAGTGTACCGAGTGAATTGATCTACAAATGACAGATAATATTTAAACCCTTCTCTAGAAACAGAGTGGGCTGGGCCCCATACATCCGCACAAACTAATTCAAGTGGTTTAGATGAATGGGCCTTCGTTGAAGAAAAAGGAAGCTGATGAACTTTCGCAAGCAGACACTCGGTGCACTGAAAAGCAGACTCGGGTGAGGAGACTTTCAAACAGTTGGAATGCAAGATACGAGACAACGTGGAGAATTGAGGATGACCCAGCCTTCGATGCCATTGAGAGAGAGAGGTTTTCTCGCCTAGATGAGCTGATGGAGATGGAGAGAAGGAGGAGGTGGAGGGCTGCACAGATGGAAAAACGTAGAGCCCATCACAGAGTGGTCCGGTGAGGAGGGTCTGCCTCGTCGATATGTCCTTCACAGAAAAAAAAGAAGCATGAAATTCAAAGAAACAGGAATTATCACTACAGAATTTGGACACAGAGATGAGATTCTTGGTGATGTTAGGAACGTGAAGCAAATTTTTAAGTAAGAAATAAGAGGATGTGGAAGATAAGGAAGAAGCACCCGTGTTCTGTATTGGAAGACCCGATCCGTCCCCTACACACACTTGATCACTACCACAGTATGGTTCTGAAGAGAGATTCAGATTATTGAAGTCATGTGTGATATGGTGAGTTGCAGCGGAATCTGGATACCATGTGGACTTCTGAAAATTGCTTGGTGTGGTGAAGTTGGCTGAGAAAGATGTTGGTGCAGCGTATTGATAGCTATGGTCAAAGCGATGGAAGCATTGTAGAGCCACATGACATGCCTTCCCACAAACCTGACAGGATGGGCGTTGTGTGGGTGCTGAGGGATTCTGCACTGCTGGAGAGAAGCTGCGACCACCACGTGAAGGATGACCAGATCTTCCTCTGCCATTGCGACCCCGTCCACCACGGAACTGATGACGACCACGTCCACTGGTATTGGTAAAATTCGCAGATGGCTCAACCGAAAAAGATGTGCGTGTACTATGAGCAAGCCGACTTTCTTGTACTAGCAATAGTTGGTATAATTCATTGGGAGAAATCGGCTCAGCTCGTGTTGTCACAGAGGTGATAAAAGCATCATAAGCTGGGCCAAGACCAGTGAGGAGATAAGAGACAAAATCCGGATCTGGTAATGGAGAACCAGTGGCTGAAAGAATGTTCGCAAGAGACCGTACTTTACTGAAATAATCAGTAATACTTTGGTCACCACGGGTAAGATTGGCTAATTGGAAACGGACTTGAAACCGCTTGGCTTGAGAGTGGGACGTAAATAGAGAGGAGAGGGAAAGCCACAGTGCACGAGAAGTGTTTGACGAAAGTACGTGACCAAGCACGGACTCCGAAAGAGATGAGAATAAAATACTGAGAACAGCCTGATCAATACGTTTCCAGGAGGAATACGCTGGATTAGGTGCAGTGGAATCGGGAAGAAATGCTGGAGGAGCAGTAAGTGTCCCATCAACATACTGATATAAATCTTGCCCACAGAGGTAAGTAGAGATTTGGACTTGCCATAGTGGATAGTTATCAGTAGTAAGTTTGGTGGTGACAAGGTGCGAAAAGGAAGAGATGTTTGCAGAGGGAGGGGAGGGAAGGGGATTAGAGACTTCCATGGATCATATTTGCAAAGACTGTCAGTCTCTGGCTCTGAGATACCATGATAGAATGATGCGATTTCTAGAATTCATTTCTCCTTGTATATAACTGTACTAGTGTAGCAGATATATATAGTTGTTACACACTTCTAGAGAGTCCGAAAAGAATAAAAAGTGGTTACAACTTGAGGTAAAAAACAGAAAGAAAGATGTCTACGGTGCCTCTGCAGTAGTACTTGATTTCTCTGCAGTGATGGTTGTTACACTTGATTTCTCTGCAGTGGTGTTTGTTGAGGCATCAGTAGAGTCTATGTTAATAAAGGCAACCTCAAAGCCAAGAAACTTTGTATTTTTGTTCCCCAGTCCTCCCCCGTCCCCTCTTTTTATACACTCTTGTTAATAATTCCATGTATGCATGCATTTTCTCTACTTTTTATTCATGTCTAGATCAATCCCTGGTTTATATTTAAGATGGACCCAGATAACGACATCATGATACTCCCTTCTGAGGGCATCATACTGCATGCATGACAAATGGAGTATATATGTAGCTAGGTATGTATATAAGAAAAATACTCTAACCACAAATAGATTACGTACACAAAAATAATTTACAAACCGATGTGATTTGATATAGTTCATCAAATGATAAAATTACTTTTATTGTAAAACAAATTTAATGAATTACATAAAATTACGTCAGTTTGTAAAATTATTTTTATATAATCTCTTTATGGCTATAGTAATACTAATTTTTTACGTAGATACCAATATATTTACTCACTTTTTTTAAAAAAAGTGTGTGACGCATGCACTTTATAACTTGTAATATCATATATATATATATATATATAATATTATTGTTGCTAATTAATTGGTCTTTGTCCATTTAAATTCTATATACAATATAGGATGATATCTATGCCGCTGTGTGTGTATATATAATATATATCATCGGACCAAGCAGCTAAGCAAAGGATGGAAAGAAAATAAAAAGTTGTGGTAGAGATGAAATCCAAGATTGTGATTATCATGAAGTTAATTCTTGCAGTTACGTACGTGATCATCAGATTAGGATGAGTACTACTACGTACTATACATATCTTGTTATTCAAACTAAATATTGTATATATGTTGAATAGGACTTAATACTGTACAGACGACTATTCTGATCATGAATAAACGAATACAGTTTATATGGCATCCGGCACTATTTATATATATATATATATATATATATATATATATATATAATCGATCGAGTAATCAGCACCATGCATGCAATATTCTCATGTAATTTTATTGTAGGCCAGAAAACATTGATCAATTAATAATATCAAACATGAGTTCATGAAATACAACTCAAATAAACCCAATAAATATTATAAATCCTTCCAAAATGAAGTATTCAAGAAGGACGTACGGGTACTCTTTGTAATTATAAGTTTACAAATGAAAATAAGACACAACATATAGATAGGGAAAGGTACGTAAAAATGGAAGGATGGCATTTCACCAAATCTCTTTTCCACTCCTGCCCTATATATTATAATAGCCTTTTATCTACAATTCTACACTAGGCGGCCTCTTGCGATAATATTATATATACATGACATGAGTTCGGAACAGGTTTATACGAGCAATAACGATTAGTATCATTCATATATCTCGCATCTGTTTCCTTTATATATTCCCTCAAAACTTGCAAGAAGTTCCTAACCTTTGCTTCAAGCTCGTGCACTTTTTGCCTTCAAATACCTCGGGCAAAAGCTCCTCGAAAATCTCCAAGAACAATTCCCATTCATTTTCGCTCATGTCTTCCAAAGAAATTTCCCCCATTTGATCACTCTCGTGGTTAGGTACCGAGAAACTCATGCTCTTCATGAAACCCCCTACCTTACGATTGTCACAGCCATCGTTGTCGTCGCTGCCTTGATTCTCCCTGACATCAAAGGTTTCGTGAAAATGGTCTTGATTTTCCTCGTGTATTAATGGAGGCAATACTGCCTCAGTATTCATCGACCCTGTTGATGAAAACCTTGATATATTAAGTGGCTTAGCTACCACAGTATGGCTCTTCAAGAGTTGTGGAAGATCTAAGAAATCACTAAAACTATCTCCGTTTTCTTTGTCAAATTGAAATATTTCCTCTTCTTTTCTTGTTTCTTCTTCGCTACAATCATCATAAAGAATATTCGGCAAGCTAGCCTTGGCTTGGGCGCAGAGATTCTCGAGGATACTCAAATTTTCTTCCCCGCAGCCAAAATCCCGAGTCATCATTTCACCAATATCGGCAAGACAAAGCCCAGTTGCTGCTGCTCGCTTCAAGAAAATAGTGCAAACCACGAGTACCCGGATAGAGGACTCTCTTATAGAAGGAAGCTCAGTCCTTAGAAGCTCGGCATCTTTAAACGGATCAAGGTTAGAAATGTACTCAATTTCGTACTCGGAGAAAGGAACCGAGGCTTGAGGCCAATGCAGCCACTCAAAATATGGATCATCAAGCCATTCAGGGAGGCAAAGCCCATGGTCAATGGGGACAAGCTCAGCAACCCCAGCCGCATTGTTATCATGCTCATGCTTCTTAACAAGTATGTTTCCAGCATGTCTATCAAGATTCAGGAGTCTGATATCGAAAGCCCCTATCCGGTGAACTGATGACACTGAGAAGCCAGAAGAGCCTAACTCTCCTGCATCGTATTTGTGGTCTACAAATCGTTGGAGTGAGGCAATCTTACGTTGTGCAGCCGGAACTTTGGCTTCAATATCATTAACGGCGCCACAGAATGCAACGCGAGAGATTTCTACTAACGCTGTCGGAGGAACCCCGGCAAAGCCGCCATGGTCAAGAAGATAAGCAGCCGATTCACGAACGCCGGCTTCACCTATCCTGACTGAGCGTTTCAACCCAGGCTGGCCGAGCATCAGACCGCCAAAGCCTTTTGGATTGTTAAAAGCTAGAGGTTCTTCGTCTATTGGCTTTGCCACAGCAATATTATCGCCATTTCGGCTACGCAAGAAGTAGGCACCGCCTAACCCACTTGACACCTGCATGGGATCGACTCCAGAGGCCAGAGCTATGGCAACTTCAACCACGAGAGCACGGAGTCTAGGATCCTGACGGCCACCAAGAATGTCAATCCTTGGATTTGCGTCGAACTCTTCCTCCACTGTGGTGGTTATGGAAAGGCATGGGGTGGATAAGCTTCGGTGGATGTTATCGGCTTGATCAAATGCTTGCTTTAAGGAATGGGTTAGATTGTTTTGGCTATGTTCAAGAAATTTCTGATCGAGGTGAGTATAGGATTGGAGTCTGCATCTCTGGGATCGGCTAAAAGGCTTAAATCCATGATGTTGATCGACCGCTACGGCCATTTTGAAGAATCTCATGCAGGTGAAAATGGCAGCAGCGGATGCCAAGGGCAGCTGATCTTCTCAGAGGACCCCCCACCCTGAGGATTAGAGTTCCAATGCAGGCGTATTTATTAGTCAAGTAATTAAGCACAATCATCTAGGATTATAATTAGCAAGCAATGCAAACTACACGTACGTGATCATATATGTGTATCAGAATAAAGAATCTCATGCTTTTGTGACTGAATCACATAATTAATGTCTTACATTTTTCATTCACTACAAGAAAAGCGAATTTCGTAGTAAATAATTTTTTATAAATAAACGTTTTTCTTGTAGTAATTTCTTTAACAATATTGATCTAATATCAACAATTAAATTATCATTCTTATAATTAATTAGATATATAACAAACTTAAAAAGCCTGGAATAGGGACAAATGACAATATATATATATATATATATATATAGTTTTTACAAATGACAGTACTACTACTACTACTAGTAGGCCAGAAATGATTTTATCACGTTACCCAATATTGGCATACACAGGGTCGACTCCCAAAAGTCTTAAACTGGGATCATTCCTTTATGCTGGGATCAATCGGACTACCGGCCAATTTTCACCCAATATTTGTTCTCGAATCCAACATAACCTGAATGTAGTCCAAGTGCGAAGGGATCATTAACCCAAAGAAAAAAAAAAGAAAGAAAGACGAAAACCATATGATCGATATATCACATATATATATATATATTGATGTTACGTTGAATTGAATGAATATTCACATATACATATATTGAAAGAAGATGGACAAAAACTATACAGACGTACATGAGAGCCAATTATCCTCAAGTCGTTCGCACATAAATCGCCACGATTTTCTGAAACATATATAAGAATTAATAGATCAACATCATGCATGCACGAGTACTAGTAATAATTCTTTCAACGTTGAAACAACCTGTTTTCGAAAGAAATTATAGCTAGTGTATGAATTATATCGAGTTAATTGAAAAAATCAAAGAAAAGGAATCAGAGAAGAGTACATGCACGTACGGTACATCGTACATGAATGCATGCATGTGATGATCACATTTTTTTCGTATAATCCAAAGCAAATACTACGAATATATACACATGCATGCACAATTAACCGACGTACGATCAAAGAAATTAATGAGAGAGGGGGCAGAGAGAGATAGAGAGAAGCAGACCCTGAACACTGGTTAAGGCATTCAGGTATACGAACGAACAGCAACGGGAGCGTGACAGAACCAGATCACCAAATGATCGATGAACCCCCACCACCCCCAGCACTACCACTATCTAATATTGTGTCTGCCCGCGCCCCTCCCTGGCCTGCTGCTCTCCCCTCTTAATTTCTATTTTCCATTCTTATATATGTTTCTTCGTCGTCGTAGATTTATTTTTAAATTGCTAATTAACAATTGACCTCTCTCTCTCTCTCTCTCTCTCTCTCTCTCTCTCTCTCTCTCTCTCCCTGTGACTGTGAAAAAGGTGTGGTCGTCGTACGTTGTCCATCTCTTTCTGGTTCTTGGAGTTTAACCTGGGTCCTGCATGCGTGCCTCATCTCAACCGTCCATACATAATTAGTTTCTTCCTAAATAACGTCTACATTGTTTTCCCCGTGCTCCTATTTTCTCTCTTGCCAAACGGTTTCCTATTTCCGACATTAACGTCGCGCCATTCTTTTTTGAGTCTAATTAACTGTATTTTTGGTCGGTGATCCAATCTTTATCTGCCACCTAACGCAAAGATATGGAACTAGAAGCGTACTACGTACCTCACGTGGCTTAGTCTGGTTGGTTTTGTTCCATGACATCTTTTTTTTTGCTTTTTCTAATTTCCTTGTTTGGACTGGTATTCCGGTGGTGCAGGCCCAATCACTGCAGCCTGGCAATTTGACCAAAATCATACCAGTCTAGGATGAACCAAAAATAATACCCTCTCCCACTCAAAAAAACCCTTTAATCCGAAAGTATAGGGATTTGACACTCATTTTATCACATTGTCATCCTTCTCCATTTTCTCATTTCTATTTCTATTTTTTTTTTATAGGATCCTATTTCTATTTTATTGTGTTTGCAAAATCATCATTTGTCTCAAAATTTTAAATTAATAAGAAGAGATCAATTTAGTTATTTATATTTATTCTAACACTTTCTCTCACGTGTGCATAGACTCTACTTCAATAAATAGATCTAATATGTGAAATATTTAATTAAATATAATTCAATTTAAAGTCAAAATTTAAATTCAAGACGTCTACTCTGATACCACGTGAAATTATCACTTATCTTATAAATTTAAATTAATAAAAAGATGTAGATTTAATCACTTATATTTATCTTAACCGATCATATAACATTATCCATAATCTTTAGATAAACTATTTTTTAAAAAAAGAAAATTAAAAATTAATGGATAATGCGTCGTTAGAATGTAATAAATAATACCATAACTCTAATTTGAAGGTTACTAACTACAATATCCAAAAAATAGAATTAGAATGGCCAAACTTTGAATAAAAAATATAGCAAGCATGCTACGCTGCTTTTTGCTAATAACCAGACTTTCACTGATGAGAAAGAATACTTCCTCCAGGAACATTGTTACTAACTAGCATCTCCATTATTATTCCATCATATTTTTTAACAATGTGAGGATTTATGAAGAGAGGATGAACATTATACGAATTATTGTGAGAATTTGGATGATTCAAGAGGGGGGTGGTAGTTGCAGGCGTATAATTAAAATATGCAGGCAGCATTAATTTAGTGGACCACCAGAGTCTCCTTTTGTGGAACGGCAGTTAACTCTGATGCCACCGGCAACTTTTCCTTCCCATTGGGAACCAGCTGTTTCTGATCAGTACTCGTGGCTGCTGTTTCTTCATTCACTTGAACTTCATTTTCTCCCACAGGATATGATCTTCCACTACCTCGTACGAGGTCTTTAATGGTGGTTTTGAGTTGATTGTCCTTCATCAACGATTCCAGCGTCACATGTACACCTGAGAACAACAGAATCCCAAAGAGAAATGAAGAAAAGATCACGATATGCAATTCTAATATCTCAGGTGGAAACAGAAGCACAGCTTGGATAAACTTAGTTTAGTCTTTAATAGAGAATCTCGATACATACGGTATCTCCAGTAGTGCTTTGGATTTGTGGGGTCATTTATTGTTTCCTCTGCTGCAGGCCGTGTTGTGTATTCTTCTTTCAGTGCCAACAGATCCTGATCACCAAATGACACACATAATTTATATATATATATATATATATGCAACTGAATACACGTTTATCAATCAGTACGACGTTTAATGCATGAATACAATCACAGGGAAGCCACAGGGATTTTTAGTATTGTGTTCCATACTGGACTTCCCACATCGACATTGAAGTTTTGAATGCGAAGTTGGAAGATATGACACAGTGTGTTCTAGAACAGCACCAAAGAACGTCTAAGTCCAAGTTAAAGAGGGTGGCTCATCTTTCTGGTTTGACTGTTGGCTTTCGAGTGGGCCTCTCAGTGCTTCAAATTTTTTAATTCAACAACCTGGTCTACATATAAAAGACGTGTGGGTGGATGGAAGGTGGGATGAAGAGCAACTTGTGACTCTGGTCGGAGAGGAGAAAATGAGGCAGATAGTGCATCAAATTAAATCTGGGAAGGAGGGACGGGATATGGTCATTTGGAAGCTTGCCAGTGATGGAAATTTCTCCTCGGCAAGTGCATGGGATGTTACTCGGATAAGAAGAACTGAACAACCAGGGATGGAGTGGATTTGGCATAGTGTTGTGCCCAAAAAAATTGCAGTTTGTATGTGGAAAGCTTAGGTTAATGGCTTGGCTACGGATGATCGGTGTCAGTCTCAGGGCATTCACCTTGCGTCACAATGCGATTGTTGTCCTTTAGGAAGTTGTGAATCTATTGATCATGTATTGGTCTCAGGGGAGATAGCAGTACAAGTCTGGGAATTTGCTTAAACAGAATTGGGAATTCCGCTTTTGATGACATGGTCTTGGTGGGCGCAGGTGCTGCACTGGTTTTCTTTGGCCAAAAAGTCATCTCAACGTGGTGTCCTCATTGGCATATTACCATGTATTATCACATGACAGCTTTGGTTGCCGCGCTGTAAAGCACGGATGGAGGGAGTTTCCGAGTCGCCGGAGAGTGTATGGCTGGCAGTCAAGGTGTGGTTGCGGAAGCTGTCTGCCATTCTTTTGAAGAGCAGGTCTCTCTCCCCTGTTGATAGAGCAGTTCTCCAGGCCTTGGAGATACCTATCTGTCAAGTGAAGAGTAGAAGGTCCAAATTGATTTTCTGGAAGAAATCATCTGAAGGTTGGATCAAGCTAAACGTGGATGGGAGTTGTAGAGGGAACCCTGGCAACTGTGGTGGTGGAGGGGTGATAAGGGACGGTTTGGGAAATTTTATTGGAGCTTTCTCTGCACATTTTGGTCATGGCACAAATAATATGGCAGAGTTGCGTGCTCTGCTAGTGGGAGTGTGCATGTGTAAGGACATGGGTTTCACACAGTTGGAAATTGAGTGTGATTCAATGGTTGTTAACAAGGTGTTGGCTAGGAAGTGTTTGTTATGATACCTGTGGGATTACTGGGATGAGATCCTGTCGCTGCTTCATGGACTTCGGTTTTCCATTGCTCATCAATATAGGGAAGGCAACACCTCGGTAGATTTTCTTGAGCGTCAGGGGGAGGAAGGAAAGGAAGGAAGATACACGGATTGGCATTCTCTACTAAGGCTTTTGAAGGGTAAGCTCAAAGTGGATAAGCTGGGGCTACCAAACTTTAGAAACTGAGGTTTTTCCGATGATGAACAGATTTCAGTTTGGGTCGATATGGTTTTTGGTAACTATTTTTCTAATGTGTATTCAGATAGGCTTGTTTAGATTGTTTGCTTGTTTTATTGGTTTTAGCTTATTGTATAGGTCTGTTTTGATTTTATTAGTTTTGATGCATGGGATGATTTTATTTGATTACTTGTAAATCCCATGTGGCCTACTTGTTACCACGGTTTTCCTCCATCACAAGTAGAGGCTTTTAATAAAATTGGACCCGTCCTCTTTGAAAAAAAAAAAAATCACCATCACAATACCTGAAGAGGGAAAATCGCCCACATTGATGGGGCTTCCACATGTTGCCTTAAGATGAAATGTGCAATATCTGGAACGCATTGACTCGGCGGCAACATGTCAGACCCAACTACATTCTTAAAGAATCGACGTCTTCTTTCTTCATCTTCTTCCCACCAAGCACGGAGGGTTGAGCAGTCATGGCAGGATGGAGCACATACCTGACAAATAAGATGAAGATCCTATAACTTAAGTAGGAGGTATTTCAGCAACAAAACCAGATTGCGATATCCAAAATCCTGAGATTTATCAGGAAAAAGAAAAGGGGCTATTAAGTTCGAAGATTTGTTGTACATGGTTCACACAACAAATTCTGAAACCATCTATGCCAAAAGAAAAATTACATGAATAATACAAATGCGAAATATGAAATCAAATCCTGCTCTGCCACTGCATTCTAAGTGTTCGTAATGAAAATATTTCGTGTTTTTTTTTTTTTTCAATTTGCAATTATGATTCCAGATATTACGCCAGAAGGCTAGCCAAGAAAAATAAACTACTAGTATTCCATTCAAGTAGCACCCATCTGCACCCAAATATAATGGCTCAAGATTGACGAACAGTATGAAAAGGTCTTACCATCATATAGTATTGTACTGAAATGATCCATTTTAGGACTCCATAAAATAATGTCATAAATGGGCACATAGTCGACTAGCAATATCACAGGATCTTACCGACATGTAGCCATATTGAGAAGGAATACCAAACTCCAAATCAGGTTCACTAGGCATACGTTGAATGCGCAAACCTATTAGTGCCAACTCTTGCATGACCTGCATCAAAATTAAACTGTTAGAAGACATTTTTAGTCAAACACAGTCCAAACCAGAAAGATGACTCTCCGTAGGAAAAGGGAAGAACCAGGAATTGCTCTATGAACATACAGGGTGGACACAAGAAGGAATAAGACCCAGATCTTCCCCGCAGGCTAACATATCTGATGCGTCAAGGAGGGCAGGCAGGGTCTTCAAAGCATTTTGCCGCCACAGACTCTCTTGCCGATGGAAATAGTAATCATAGTATAATCTTTTCAGAACATTTTTGCTGTTTCATTGAATGGCAAGTAAGCTGTTATGTTGGTACGAGATTTGAGAAAAGGGAAAGTAGAAATAATTCTTTTGGCCACCGAGAAAAGTTAACCAACATTATTCAACTATGGATACACATAAATAAGTATAAAATGCAGTGTTTGCTAAAGAGCTCTCAAGTATATGTATGGAATAACCTTTTTTTTTATAGGTAAATGTATGGAATAACTTATCAAAAAGTATATGTATGGAATAAGCTCATTTCCCACACTAAAAAGAGATCTCAAGTACCTGTGATCATCCAAATCCTTAAAATTTGAAGTATCCTCAAGATTGAAACGAGGATAGAACTTCCTTGGATCCTCTGAATCTCTGATAAGAACTATATTCTGCAGGAGCAATTGAAAAGTTCAAATCTAAGACTAGGTAACTAATGGCAATTCTAAACAACCCACATAACACTAAATACAAGTTCCCTGTATATAATCCACCTAAAATGATTAACAAACAGTTCATGAGTTGAGATAAAAAAAAATAATAATAATAATAATAATAAAATAGTTCTCTCTTTGAAATTACCCGAAGAAGATCAAAAAGATCATGCCGAGTCTTGTTTTCACTCTCCAACAGCAATGAACTTTCTGCACATGACTTCAGCTTGGCAGCAATTTTTTTCTCCGTATTGCAGTCCTCTTTAAACTAAAGAGAAAATAAAAACTATTTTGTGAGGCCCCTCGGTCTGATGTTTGACAGAAAATTCTGAACTAACCCTCCAAAGATAACGATTAATCTAGGAAACATATAAATCACTTTATCCGATAAACTATTAGTATCACCTCATAACAGTGCTTCTGATATTCATTAAGAAAATTTGAGGCAATAAAAGTCCAATAAGCTCCAAATTTATGCTGAATCGACAAAGAAAAGAGATAAACATCAGTATAAAAGTGCAGAGTAAAACCTTACAACAAAGAATTGAATAAGTTAGGTTTGGAGAAATCAGATTACAGCTAACAAGAAATTTAGTAACCTGTAACAATTCCTGCCGAATATATGGACGACTCAAGCGATCAAAGTCCCATATTCCTTCTCTTTCAAGTTCTTCCTACAGAAGAAGAAAACTAATTATGAATAGAAACACTGAATAAACAAGAAAAACCAACTGCTTCTCTTTGCAGCTACCATGGTCTACCTTCTACCCTCATTTATCCTAAGAATAAACTAGCTCCTTGATTGGAAAACTATAACTTTACCTGACTCAAAGGGATAGAAGGTCGAAACTTTCCAACTAGACCTGTCATGGCATGTTCTGGAAGCTCCCAGATTCGAAAGAAACCCAATATGTGATCAATCCTGTAAGCTGTAAAGTATTTTGCCATCTGCATAGGAACAAAGACAAAGAACCTTTGGCTTATACATGAAAGTTAGGGAAGGAACACAATACTAAAACCAGGGCACAATGAGGAAAGGACATTTTACGGGTAAATGAAACCATCCACCATGGGTTACAACCGCTTCATCACTTGCACTCATATACTTCAACTTGCAACTCGGACTATGTTTTAAAATTTCAGAATCATTTTACACCTCTTCCATAAAAAATAGTTGTTAACAGGACAAAACCAGATGTGAAAAGACATGAATACCCTTAAAAGCTTATTTTTAACATCAAGGATAAATTTTTTCTTTCCACACACGTCCATTCAAATTAACACCATTTTTTTTTTATGGATGGGCCCAAACACAAATGACACTCTGTTAAAATTTATAAGCATAAAAAAAAGGAGATATTCTTGGGGTAAAATTTCATCTACTTTTAGATAACAAAACCTGGGTTAATCGAGCCCTCCACCAAGAATAGTTGTCCTTTGACATTTCCTCCCAGTTATAAGTAGGGAATCCCCAGTTCTGCCCATTTTTATCAAAATAATCAGGAGGTGCTCCGGTAGATGTGTTCATGCGAAATAGATTTGGATGGACCCAGGTATCCACACTGTTTCTGTCAACACCAATAGGGAGGTCTCCCTTCAATACCACTCCTTTCTTTCTAGCATATCCCGCAGCGGCTGACAACTGTCATTATGTGATGTTAGATATCAATCAGATGCCTTTTTGTTCATTAGCGTGAATTGATGTAGAAATATGAGACAGAAAAATTCTACTTACTTGTAAATGTAAATGGAATTGGATATAGTAATGGAAGCAAATTACGTCATGGTGCAAGCTGTCTTTTGCGACTAATTTCTCAAGCTGAAAGCAAAGGGAAATTATTGTAACAGATATGGAAGTACCTGCAATGAAAAAATCAACTCCCCGCTAGACTGAAAATAAGTCACAAGTATTATTACCTTATTTTTTGAATACTGGGAAAACCGACCCCATTGGCTATGATCTGATGTTTCAAAAAAGTCCCGCAGAAAACAGAAGGCCGCATAGGGTTTTAACCAATCCTTGTCCATTAAAACACATAATTCAGTATGGAAATTAAGTTTCAAAAGAGAGCAACTGAAAATAAATTAAGTCCAAATGCAGCTAGCAAATGGAAACAGTATAATTCCAAAGACAGAAATACCTCATTCTCAGAGAAATATTTCTGAAAGGATTTGGAGTGAAGTATTAAATCTTTCTCCCGGGCAAAAATTTTCTTGGCAATTGAAAGTTTAGTAGCCATAGTAGCCTCATAATCAACATCCTGCATAGATACAAACCTAAATGTATTAGTATAAATGGATAGTACGTGGAAGAATGAACCATCATTACCATAAATTGGCCAGTAAAAATTTTATAATTGTCCGTCATGCACCAGAAAGATAATCACCACAGATGAAGATGACACAACTTGATCTTTTAAAATATGTAAATGCAAATAGAGCAATACGAGATTCAGCTTCTTAATATTTTTATTCTTTTCAAACCAACCCAATTTCCTTTTCTTTATAAATAAACTGTTGTGTTTGAATTCTGTTGGATTAATTATTCAAATCATTGCTGAGGTCAAGAATGTGGGTAAAAGTAAAACAATAATTTTTTTTTTAATTTTTTTGTCTTACATATATAGCAGATTAGGGCATTTATTTAATTTTTTAGCTAATTCCTAACAGAATTTCAAGTAAAATTCGTTATCATATATAGATTTGAAAATAGATGTAGCAGATTCTTCATCACAGAATTTAAAGTAAAACTCGTCTCCTTTTCACTGAAAACGAAAGCAAGCTAAAATGCATCTAGCCAAGTAAGGTAAGTTGCATCCCAGCTAACGATTTATTCAGGGGTTTTTGGACTTTTCGGCAGACCAACACTACCAGTTATGATAGTATCATGCAAAACAAGGGGTGAGGGTTCACTTTCAAGGGACGCTTGATATGAACCCGTGGCGCACCAACGCTACACAAATATACGTACCAAAATTAATTCAGGGATGTAAGCAATGGAGAAGTATGTACTATAAAGCCTCATTTGGAGAATGGGATAAGACGAGAAATCCGTAAATAGTAGTGAAATTGTTTGAGTTAAGATGTTTTATTGGATTTTGGGAAATGAGAGAAAAATTTGAATAAAAATATTATAAAATTAAAATATTGTTAGAATATAATTTTTTAATATTATGTTTGTATTGGAATTTGATAAAGTCTTTTTTTTTTTTTTTTTTTTTTTTTTTTTGTGTTTTGTTTGGAAGTTTGGGAAAGTTGTAATGATTATGTAATGATGCTTTGTCAACAGCTATAAGCAAGTATCAACTAGAAAAGGCATCTTCATTCAAGGTCTGGGGAGCTTGCTAAAAATGTTACATATCATTTGGCAAAATGGATAACTAGACTATATAATGCCAATCATCACAGGAAAAAAATGTTGGAATGGTTACCTTTCCATCCAACCGTTGTTTTGCCTCCTGAATCTCTTGCTGTTAAGAAAGAAAGGAAACAAGGCAAGACAAGCACTTCAGGTATCCGCATAAATTATGGGAAAAAGTGTCCATTTGTTTGAATGAAAAATTAAAAGGTCAGGCACATCACCTTGATATCATCTGGAATACTTTCTGAAAGTGCCTGAACTTTCAGGTATAATGGATGCAATGCAAATACAGAAAGTGAGCTGCATGATCAAGACAATAGAGGAAAAATGTTTGTCAGATCACAATTGCACATCTATGACAATTATTCAAGTATATTTGAACTGAAAAAAAGAATGTGACAGAAAAGTGTAAGATGTCATTAATCTCATACAGAGACAATACAAAAGAAGCAAGAGGATTCATGAAACTAATCCAAGTGGTAAGTTCAATTTCAACAACCCTAATTGTATTGAACTCACCAAAAAGACAATGTGAAACATTTAAAGTATCATTACTGTCTAACAATGAAGACTAGAAGAAGGGGATTCGTAGAAGTAGAGAAAACAGTAGGTTACTTCCATTTCTTGCCAAGCGGCCGGGCGAAGCTCTACAGCCCAAATAATAATTTTTATATGAAACTTGGGCTTGAGCATACCAGCCAAAAGTAATACCTGTAAGGATATGAATCCCACCACATCCCATGCACGGATGTATCGTTGATTGGTAAAAGCTGAACTAAATGGAACCCAGAATCCACAGCCCAGTCAACAAGTAACTTCAGGTCAAGGAACTCTCCAACTCCAAGATCAGATTCCGACCTAACAGAAAACATGGGCACTGCAACACCAGCACCACGCCAAGGTAATTCCTGACAAAATAATTCAATAGATAAGAACCAAAGCTCCTCAGCAGCACAACAATCACGTGTATAGAATATAGGTCCAACAACATACTCGAAACAAGCCATCTGAAAGGAAAATGTATCTTGGTTGATTATCTGAGGAGCCAACTGCTAGTTCCCGATTGGGACCTGTTTCTAAAGAGAATTTTCCTGCCTTTCCATACTTACTATACTTAAATGTGGAACAACCATCAAGGAAAACTGTTGATGGGATGGTAAATTGGCAGATGTGCAAAGGAAAAAATGCACTATGCTATCAAATTATTGAAGATGAAGGCAAAAAGGATATTGTATTGGTAGATCACCCTTTCGTAGCACACAATCACCTTGCCAGATTGAATTACCAGCATAGCTAAGTTTAAACCCATCCTGAATCTTCCATTGTCCCAACTTTACATGGCTACCTATCACATAAACCTGCACAAGTCCGGCTTCAATTATCTAACAAGAAGCGAGGTGGAAAAGATTATCAACAGAATTTATACATATCAAGTTATATTCAAAAAGCAGTAAAAATCTCATCAGAAGGAAAGAACTATACTGATGTGTCTTCTTCTACATTTGGGCAGCAAATTTTGAATTGGATGAGAAGTGTATCTGCTGACAAACAGAAGTAAACAATATATCACTAAGAAAAAACCACTGTTCACAACTGAATAACACATCGGAAGTTGCTAAAGTGCTCCAACTGCATTCAATTACCTTCCCCTTCCAGGTTATTCTGAATGGAACCTAGAGGTCTCTCTACATTCAGATTCCAACTTCTGTTAAAGATGACATTTTTGAATGCGCTTCTGAAAGGGAGGTCATCAGAACCAGTCTGGATTTGTTCGAGACAAATTTTTTAGTAAAATTTTCAATGTCAAGAAACAAACACTACTGTAAGTAAATTATAGAAGCCGTATAAAAAAGAAATTACAGTTGAATAATTTTCATCTTAAAAAAGAGAACCATGGTAAAACCTCAACCCAATGTCTGAAGGGATGCTATTCAGACGGAAGCTAACCTAGCTGAATCTGAGTCAACCAAAGCTACAATAGCTTGAAATTCTCTGATGCAAAATGGGGGAGACAACCCCAATCAATCTAGGAATCAGCGGGCTGAGGTATTCAAGGAAACTCGAAGCTTTAGCAACATAATATGTCACTTTGTCTAATGCAATCTTAAGACACAAGAATAATTGTGTTCAAATGAGGAAAGGCTATTACTTCTTTACCGCAGTGTTGAGCAGCCACCTTTCATACGGTATCACATATTAAACAAAATAACATGATATCTATGAATATTGATTAAAAAAGGAAGGGTACCTAAAAGTTATTGATCATGAATGTGTTTCTTATTGCTACTGTAGTTACTACCATAGTGGAACTAGATCTTCCGTCCTTTTGTTAAATTTCCTCTCAAGATTTGTCTTAAATTCTCTGGCATCATGACTTATCCTCTGAGCATGATGGAAGACACATTTATTCATCAACAATCAAAGCATTGAATATTGGGTTCAAGTTTTCCAATAAAAGCTTACTGTGGCAGCACTAGGAATATCTAAGGAAAACTGATCAAGAGAAGCATGTGATTACAACATATAACGACATGCGTGACTTCTTGACTTCTATAAAGTGATCTATCGCTCCCTTTTTTATGTCCTCGTTAATATTTTTTTCCTTGATTACAGAAAAGACTCTCATTCCATTTGATGACAGAAAAGAATGAGAAATAAAACTAAATTATGGGGGAAAATTCAGATTTTACAACTATGCTATGCTCGAGTGGTTATCCTGAGAAGCTTTCCTTTCTTACCCTTTTAAGCAACCAAACTACATAATGGAATAAGCAGAGATTAGTGAATGTGAGCATCTACTTAGAACTTGCAACAAAGAAATAAAAGTCGGGGGCCAAGCCAAAAAAAAGAAAATTACAACAAGGCACTTTCAACGAACATGACATCCATAGGAATATAGTAATGCTACAACTGGTTGCAGAGAAACAGAGAAAGCCAGGAAAAAGGAGGAAGTTTAGAATTTTAAGCCTTTTGTTTTGTACTGTGAATAGATTCCAGATTTGATTCAAAAGAAACTAAAAGTTCCACCTTCCAAAACGAACCAAAGCAAAAAGGTACAAAGAAGAGATTATTATAACGTCACATTTTCGATAAATTGAACTTGTTATAATCGAAGGACACTCTGAAAATTAGAAATACCCAGAGCAGAAATCTCGTGGAATCTGAAACATCAGCAATGACTATGATGCCACTAAAAGTAGCTACGTTGTACTTTCAGAAGGAATATAAAGAAACCTTCAAAAGTAGTTAAATGCGTAAAGCAATTTAGAGAGAGAAGCAAAGCAGCACCTGCCAAAGGTCGTGGAATTCCACGACCTCACCATGCTGAATCCCCTCCGACAGGAGCAGTTTTCGTCTCTTTCCCATTTCCCATCTCAGAATATTCTTATCATCGTCCACCACATAATAATTATACTCGCACCCGAAACCACTCGGAACCGCAACACTTCCAGTCCATACGAGCTCGTCACCTTGATGAACAGGGTTCAGTAACAGGCCCTTCTTGACATTCCATGAACCAAGAACTGTCTCAGAGCCGCATACAAGCAGGCTCTGACCCCAGTGCGTATAGTATGGCAATCTGAAGCTCACATTCACTGATTTCGTTGACTTGGTCCCAGAAAGCAGTCCCAAATTCATCATTTATTTGAAAATTGGATCTGCCCCAGATGAAAATCCTCAATATCTAGCATAGCCCAAGCGAAACTTGTTAGTATTATGATACACAGATTGACTTGCAGATTCAACCAGAAAATACAAGTAATTGACAAAACCCAGAAAGGCGGAGATAAATAATTCAGAGAATTGAGTCGAGCTTCTACTTGCTTTAAGAGAAAATGATTAGGACCCAGATAAAATCCTCGAATTTTAGATTGAAACTAATCGAATTCAAATGAAACACGAACTACTAGTAATCACCTTTACTTGAATTTGAAGATATATATTTCCACGTTAACTCGGAGGAGTGATGGTTTATCAACGAGAAGGAGTGGAGAAGAAACAAGGGGCTCTGAGAGTGGAGCTTGTTCGGATCGAAGAAACAACAGAGAACACAAAATATAAAATGTTATCACTTTCCCTAGTCCAGATTTTTTGGTAGAAAAAAGTTGATAGATTTTAAGCGTGAAGATGTGAGCGACACAGACAGATGGTGTTTGCGGTGCCGTGGAATTATTTAAGATATTTTTTTCAGGAGAAAACTGGAAGGGAGTGTCAATTATCTTTTTGTAGGAATAGCAATCGATGATGCAGCTTTCACGGGAGAATCACACAGTGACAGTTGGCTGAGAGACAGAAATTGGCGCTCCTCCGACTGTGTCCACATCTCTTTTATTTAGTTGCAAACAAAGGTGTTTAAAATCCGTGATCTTCCATTGCCATTTTCCTTTAATTTTTCTTAACAAGTGAAGGTATTATTAGGTTGATTTTTTCAGAGTCTGATATTTATTTCTCTTAGCAGAAGTAGCAGAGATGGGTGACATTTTGGGTTGGTAGTAGAATCATGGTTTTCACACTCTGTTTTGTGGTCTTTTACTTTCTTTTCTTTTTTCGATTAATCAAAATATAAGTGAGAAATTAGAATGCCGATCCCTATTAAAACCTTCCAATATTTTTTAAAGGAGAAAAATATAACACTAGTAGAAAATAAATATTACATGTATTAATAGAAAATAAATGTTACATGTATTTTTTAAGGAAAATAAATTAGGAGCCCCAGAAAACAAAACAAAAACAGAGGTTTTGTCCTTTTCGGCCCACTCTTCCCGACACACTCTTCCTCAAGGAGCCGACACTTGGACATTACTCTATTCGTATATACGAGAGTAAAATAAGATGAGAATATAGTATATAATATTACTCTATTCGTATATACTAAAGAACTTCCACTCTATATAATAAAGCTCTGAAAATATTCTTAAGAAAGTATTTCTGAGAGAGAAATGGTCTGAAGAATATTTGAATTTAAAAAATCTATTCATCATCCTAACTTTCATCATTGTCTCATCATCTCATGATATGGTATTAAATGATAAGTTTACAAATAAAATATAATAAATAATCTCTAATCATCTAATGACACATCATAAAATAATAGAAAGATGATAAAAATTAAAATGATGAGGAGCATTATTCATTTGAATTTGTAACTCACCTCAACCCATTCCTTCTCGTTATTATAATTTTTTTCAAAATAAGATGGCCCAAACTCACTTTAATGGGTTTTGCTCAAACAAAATCGTTCCTATTTATTGTACAGAGATTGACTCTGTAATCTTTCTCACCTTCTTTTCTTTTCACTTTTGGGCTTGAGAATGGCCCAATATGTATACAAGTACGGAGACTAAAGCAGTTTGACCCAAACTACAAGAAGTTTGAAGTTACACGGTGGAGGAAGTCAACCAAAAACTAAGGAATTGTTTGGATAATTAGTTGATCTAACTTATCTCATCTTATTTAATTTAATTATTATAGTTTTTAAAATTTTTAAATAAAATATAATAAATAATTCAACTTTTTTAAATTTAAAAACAAAAATAATATTAAGAAACTTTATTCTAACAATACTTTATTCAATGAAGACCTACGGATAACATGATTAACATAATCATGTTAGTATATATTCACATAAAATATAATAAATAATTTAATTTTTTCGAATCTTAAAATAATAATAATATTAAAAATTAATATTCTAACAATATTTTATTCAACTTTTAACTTTCATTTAAAATCATCTCATTTCAACTCACTATCAAAACCACACGTCAATTTTCTTTCTTTTTCTTTTATCAAAGAAAAATGAAACAATCCAACAAAACAGCACAATATTTTATTTTATTAAAAGGGATGCTATACAAGAGGAGCCCGGTAAGACGGAGGAGGCCAAATCCACAATAGTACTCTTCTGCATGGGGTTCGAAAATGGCATTAAATTCAGTTTTCCGGTCAGCCATCCCGATCAGTTAGTTATACAGGACAGGGATGGATCGAGATGTTTCTTTAATGTTGGGAATATTTGCAGAGTATTCACAAAAGTGGCCATGAACCAAGCCGCTAGCTCTACTACTGTCAGTTATGTGTTTAGCTAAAGATCAAAGTGATTTAAGAAAACAAAAGAATGCTAGTCATCATTGATTTTAGATGGATATTTAGATCCATACACTTATTCTCCGCATGGTATTAAAAATTCAGTAAAAACAAGTTTTTATCTCAGTTTCTATAACTGTTCATCCAAACGGGTTTTTTCCCAGCCCAGGATTGCAAAACCCTGATACACCCGATCCAGTACCTGGTTTTAAACCCGAAACCCTTTTCTTTTTTTTTAATAACAGAAACAAATATACTTAGGTCCTTTAGGAAATTTCCTATATAATTTGGTTGTCGCTTTCTCAGTTTTATTACTTCTGCAGTTTGTTTTTCCCACCCAAGCTCGTTCTAAACCTTATTTATTATAATGTCTCTGTCATACGAATGTAAAATATATATCTTCCTATTACTTAAAAGTGTCTATATTTATACTGTTTATTACTGTTCATCATGTAATGAACAGTATAGAGGCTTTTTTTTCGCATGTTTTTTTTCACATATCTTATTACTATTCATCAACAGTAATGATGAATATTAATAAACAGTAAAAAAGTTTTTTTTTTCTTCGCATATTTGTTTAGTTTTTCTGTTTTTTTTTTGTTTGTCCGTGTGAATGTCAATGTGCGACGTAATACTACAATCGTGCGTGGGGAATGAGAGAGAGGGAGAAAGGAAAAGTGAGGAAAAATATTAGTTTTTGGATTTTAAATTTCAACCCTTCATCTTTAATCTTCAGATTTAATCTAACGGTAGAAGTTTAAATATTGATTTAAACTAACGTAAAATAGATAATTAAAATATAAATATTCTATCATACACTTAAAATTAACTTCAATTTATAAAATACTAATTTTTCATCATTAAATATAAGATAAAGTTTTACTGAATATTTTTAAGAGAATAATATTACATCATACACTAAAAATTAACTTTAATTTATAAAATACTAATTTTTCATCATTAAATAAATGATAAAATTTTACTGTATATTTTTAAGAGAAAAAAATTATCTAATTAATTTGAATTTTTAATATAATTTAAATTTCATAACAAATGATGAACATAAATAAATATTAATTTTATTCTTATACATTAGACTATTTTAATATTCGAAATTACACTTTATTTTTTTCTTCAATTTGATAGATGTGGCTAACGTGCTTTTTTTTATCAATTGGAAAGTCTTACGCCATACAGGATTTTACACAAGTACCACTAATTTCAAAGTAACCAAGCTCATTCTAGAGATCAGCGCAATCACTAAATTAAATAAATAGCACAAACAGAAAAAAATAATAATAAATAAAAATAATAATAAAATATGAACTAATTAATTATGTTGTCTGGCCGATCTGACGCTTCTGTCCTTGCCGACCTTACTATACTAGGATGTCAATTAACATTTTATATATGTGTGCGTATATATATTTCCTTATATTTAAAAGTGTGTATCGTCTGATGAATAGTAAGATGAACATCAATAAACAATGATAAACAGTATTCTTATTTTACGTTTCCCTTCTTCGTCCATCTCTACATCCTCACAGCAGTCCTCTTCACAAAATCACCATAAAATATCACAAAAATTATTACAAAATACCATAACAGATCACAAAATCACCGCATACAATATCTTAGTTGAATTATATGTAATGATCAATAAACGGAGAGACCCATTTCAGGAGAGGGAGTTGCGAGGAGACGAGGGCTGCCATGAGGGCTTCGATGGTGGCTTGGGTTCATGGGGGTGGTCGCCGGAGGAAGAGGAGCTCGATGGTGGTGGTGCGGTGGCGTGGGGACAACGTACGGCAGCAGTATGGTGGAGAAACTGTGTGAGACCCATGCGGGAGAGGGAGTTACGGGGAGATGAGGGTTGCCATGGGGGCTTCGACGGTGGCTTAGGTCCATGGGAGTAATCGCCGAAGGAAGAGGAGTTCGATGGTAGTGGTGCGGTGGCGCAAGCGTTGAGACCCATTTCGGGTTGCTCGCGTGCGGCAAAGGGAGGAGCTGCCAAGGGGCTTCGACGGTGAGGTTTGCTCGCCGGCGTGAGTGGAAGCCGGTGACGTGGTCGGTGACACCCACGGTGGCGTACGGCTGTTTGAGGGAGGAGATCGAGTGAGAGAGAGAGAGAGAAGCCGTGGCTGAGTGGAATGAGAGAGAGGTAGAAAGAGGAAGTGAGGGGAAAATAAATTTTTTGGGATTTAAATCTAACATTTCATCATAACTCTCCAAATTTGATCAATGGTGAAAATTTAAATACTGATTTAAATTAATTCAAAATAGATAATTAACATATAAATATCATATCAAAAATAAATTATCAAATTAAATTTATAAAATACTAATCTTTTATCATTAAATAAATAATGAAATTTTGTTAAATATTTTTAAAAAAGTAAAACTATATAAATAATTAGAGTTTTAACATAATTTAAATATGATAATATTCTTAATTAACTAAAGAGAACTGCTATAGCTACTGAAAAAGTAGTCTGAAAATGTGTCCTGAATGTGTATTTCACTTTTTTATTTTTTATTTTTTATTTTTTTCATGTATTTTTGTAATCATCATAAACATTTTTAAAAAAAATAAAAAAATTCACAACATCATTAAAAAATACTTCCTTAATCGCTAGGTAAAAAAAAAAAAAGGTGAAAGAGGGAGAAAGAGTAAGCGAGATGAAAATGAAACTTTTTAGGATTTAAATCTAACCCTTCCTCATAACTCTCCAAATTTGATCAAATGGTAAAAATTTAAATACTGATTTAAATTAATTTAAAATAGATAATTAACATATAAATATCATATCATAAATAAATTATCAAATTTAATTTATAAAATACTAATATTTCATCATTAAATAAATGATAAAATTTTGTTAAATATTTTTAAAAAAGTATAAATATATAAATAATTAGAGTTTTAACATAATTTAAATATGATAATATTCTTAATTAACTAAAGAGAACTGTTACAACTAACGAAAAAGTAGCCCGAAAATATGTCCTGAATGTGTATTTCACTTTTTTATTTTTCTTTTCTTTTTTTCATGTATTTTTTTAATCATCATAAACATTTAAAAAAAAATAAAAAATTCACAACATCATTAAAAAAACACTTCCTCAATCACTAGTAAAAGAAAAAAAAATTAGCCAAACGTCCCTTGGACGTTACCCTGCTGCTAGTATATTCATAAACATCAAAACATTCAAATTGAAAAGGAAAAAAAAAGTACCGGGTTATGTGTCCTAAAGAGGGAGGCTTCTGTCACACGCGTTAGAGCATAGCAAAGCTGAGGAGTGATTTGGGCTGATCGTGGGCCAGGGCACGGAAGGCTTGAATCGGATACAACAAGTTGGACCCGTTATCTTGGGTTGGGCCCATTTATCCAGTTATCTTCTTTAATTGTAAAGCTTTAGACGGCTCAGTGTGTTTTGTTTAATTGTCTATTTTAACTTTATGTCCATTTTACCCTTTTAGTTGGTTATGAGTCATGCATTGTGATTGGTTAATGCACTGCAAGCTATTAGTGGATTTCGTTGCTATAAGGTCTGTAAACGCCAGAGAACAAGACACTTAATTACTTTATGATCAAATACAATTTCCTATCCAATCATTTCCTTCTTTTTCTCGTGTATTATGGAGGATTCTCACCCTCTAAGTGAGTAAAATCCTAATTTTTCATTTCCAGCAAACTGTGTGTTACAAGTCTAGTATTAGAGATTTCGATCTCATTGTGCTCACTATGACAAACGACACAAGATTAAGTCAATTACAGGATGACTTGGCAAATCTCAATAGATCAACAGAGTTTCAATTCAAAACAGTAGAAACAGAAATGTTGGCATTAAAATGCCAATCTGATGCTATCATACAATAGCGCTGCGATGAGTGTTGAGCTGCAGAAGCTGAACCACAATTCTCAACAAGGGGAGACTTCTAACCACTGCCACCGCCGTCGGGAATAATCTCTAGACTCTAGAAGAGAAGTAATACCAAGGTCAGTATGCATAGATTTTCCAAGTTTTAAAGGGGAAGATCCCACCGGGTGGCTTTATAAGGCTAATTATTTCTTTAAATTTTACAACACACTACCACAACATAAGCTGAGATTGGCATCATTCCATATGGAGGGCCAAGCCCTCATCTAGTTCCAAGACTTAAAGGAGTCTAGAAACTTGGTCCACTGGGAGGGATTCACTCAAGCTCTTTTAACTAGGTTTGGACCTAGTTCATATGATGAACCCATGGAATCTTTAACCCATTTAAGGCAGTTTAGGAAGTGTAAAGGACTACAAGTGCAAGTTTGAGGCTCTGTCAAACAGACAGAGGGGTTTATCTATGTCTTAAAAACTCAGTTGTTTCTTAAGTGGCCTCAATGATGATATAAGGCTACCAGTAAATATGTTCAAACTAGAAAATTCACTCACTACATACAGCCTAGCAAAACCCAATAGGAACATTTAGGAGTGACAAAGAGGAATTCCAAAGGGCTACTGCCCTTACTAGAAGGCATATCACCAAAAAACCCTTACAATAACCCAAACACAAACCCAAAAGGACCTCCCAAAGCCTTAGTTCCCATCCAAAAAATAAACTTAATCTAGATGAAAGATAGGAGAGACAAGGGATTGTGTTACTACTGTGATTCAAAATGGAACCCAAACCACAAATGCTCTAACCCTAAACTGTTCCTAATTGAGGAAGTGGAGGAGGATTCAGAGGAGGGGAGTAACCCAAGGGAAAACCATGTGTAGGAAGAAGTTGGAGAAGCCCAAAACCTTAATATCCAAGCAGAAATTTCCTTACATGCCTTATTAGATTCCCAAAATTCTAAAATCGTGAGACTTAATGGGAAGGTGGGAGACCAGGAGGTGGTGATATTGGTTGACTCGGGTAATACCCATAATTTTATAGACCCCAATGGTGGTAAAAAAAAAAGGGGACATTTTTGTGAAAATGGAGGATAGGGTTAAGGTCAAAGTAGCCAATGAAGAATTACTATGCAGTGAAAGAAAATGTCATGAATTGAGGTTCAGGATGCAGGGAAATAATTTTTTTGCAGAAGTGCATGTTCTAGTGCTGGCTGGTTGTGATATGGTGCTAGGGGTGCAGTGGCTAAGAGAGTTGGGACCTATACTTTAGAATTTTACAGACCTGACCATGGAGTTTAAACAGGGTGTTAACTCTATTAAACTGAAAAGCTTGAGCCCTACAAACAGTATTGAGTTTGGGGGATTAAATAAATATAACAAGTTGGAAAAAATAAGCCTATTGCTGCAACTATTGGAGGAAAAAATAGGTTTTGAAGGGGAACAGATCCATGAGCATATACAGGGCTTGTTAAGCCAATTTTTTAATGTGTTTGGAGAACCACAAAGGCTGCCACCTCACAGGACACATGATCACTTTATCAACATGTTGCCCAACACTCCACCTATGTTAGTGAGACCATACAAGTACCCTTATTTTCAAAAGGATGAGATAGAAAAAATCATCCAAGAGCTGCTAAGAACTGGGGTGATTCAGCACAGTTAAAGTCCTTATTCCTCTCCGGTATTATTCGTAAAAAATGATGATAGGTCATGGAGGATGTGTGTGGACTATTGGACCCTTAGCCAAGCCACAATCAAAGACAAATATCCTATACCAGTAGTCGAGGAACTGCTGGATGAGCTAAGTGGGGCTAAGGTGTTTTCAAAGCTGGATTTACGCTCAGAATACCATCAAATCAAGGTAAGAGAGGAGGATATCCCTAAAACGGCCTTTAGAACACATGAGAGCCATTCTGAATATTTAGTTATGCTCTTCGGGCTAACTAATGCCCCATCAACTTTCCAAAACCTAATGAATGAAATATTTAGACCCTACTTGAGAAAGTTTATTTTGATATTTCTTAATGACATCCTAGTATACAGTAAAACTGCTGAAGACCATGGGCAGCATCTGAAATTGAGTTTAGAAACACTAAGAGCACACAACCTACTTGCTAAGCCTTCTAAGTGTAGATTTGCTTGTGCTGAAGTAGCATACTTAGGACATTTAATATCAACTGAAGGAGTGAGGGCAGACCCAGAAAAAATTAGAGCTATGGAGGAATGGCCTTCTCCCAAGACACTAAAAGCTCTAAGAGGATTTCTAGGTCTTACGGGGTATTACAGGAGGTTCGTAAAGGGATATGGGGGCATTGCTGGATCTCTAACCAATTTGTTGAAAAAGAACCAGTTTATATGGACCCAAGGGATGCCTTTATTAAATTAAAGGCAGCAGTCACTAGACTACTAGTTTTAGCCCCCCTGACTTCACACTACCTTTTGTTATGGAGTGTGATGCATTGGGAAGAGCCATTGGGATTGTGTTGATGCAAAGAAATAGGCTCATTGCCTATTTTAGCCAAGCTTTAAATGGAAGGGTGTTGGCTTGGTCTACATATGAGAAAAAATTGTTTGCCTTGGTGGTTGATATCCAGAAGTGGAGACCTTATTTGATTGGGCAGATTTTCACAATAAGAACAAATCATCAAAACCTCAAGTTCCTACTTGAGCAGAAAGTGGGCACCCCTATGCAACAAAAATGGGTGTCTAAGCTACTGGGCTATGATATAAAGGTGGAGTATAAAAAGGGGACTAAGAATCGAGTGGCTGATGCCCTCTCAATAAGGGATGAAGACACTAAGGAAGAGTTGGAAATGAGAATCTCTGCCTTATCAGTACCTACTACTGACTGGTGGGAAGAAATTAAAAGGGGATACATCCAAGACCCCTACACAACCAATCTGCTAACTCAGTTTAAGGAAGGGCAGTTACCCCAGAAATTTGTAGTAAGGGATGGCCTCTTGTATTATAAATAGAGACTGTGCGTGGCTGATCATGGGGATGTAAGATTAAAAGTTTTACAAACCCTTCACAGTAGACCTTTAGGGGGGCACTCAGGGTATGACAAAACCATTCATCAGGTGAAGAGGGAATTTCATTGGCCAGGGCTGAGATCTGACTTAAAGAAGTTCATAAGGGAGTGTGAGGTGTGTCAAGGGGTTAAGGCAGATCAGTCAAAGCCCAGTGAGTTACTATAGCCCCTTCGCATTCCTTCACAACCATGGATACACATTACCATGGATTTTGTGGAAAGATTGCCTAATTCCCAAGGATTTAACAGTGTATGGGTAGTGTTGGATCGACTTACGAAGTATGCACATTTTGTCCCCTTGACACATCCCTTTTATGCCAAAACAGTGGCATAACTCTTTGTCAAACATGTGCTCAAACTTCATGGTATGCTTCAATCTATTGTGTCAGACAGGGGTAGCATATTCACCAGTTTGTTCTGGCTAGAATTATTCAAGATACAGGGGATTCAATTGGCTTTCAGCACTTCTTATCATCCCCAAACTAACGATCAAACTGAAGCAGTAATTAAAAGCCTGGAAAACTACCTAAGGTGCTTTGTGGGAGATCAGCCTAAGTCATGGGCTCACTGGATACCCCTAATCGAGTGGTGGTATAACACTAACCACACTCCTCTACCCGGACTATCCCTTTTGAAGCTCTCTATGGGAATAGCCCTCCTAAGTTACTGCCCTATGTCCCCAAGACTACTAAAGTCGAGGCTATAAAGGAGAATCTCAAAACTAGGAACCAGATCATGCAGTTACTCAAACAAAACTTACACAAGGCACAACAGCATATGAAGAGATATGCAGATTTAAAATGAAAAGAGCGGTCTTTTGAAGTGGGAGAGCGGGTATACCTAAAGCTTCAACCCTATCGGCAACTGTTAGTGGCACGACGGCAAAGCTTGAAGCTTTCACCTCGATTTTTTGGGCCTTTCAGATCACCCATCGAATCGGGGAGGTGGCTTACCTGCTTGAGCTTCCTCCATCGTCTTCCCTCCACCCATATTTCATGTATCGCAGGTTAAGAAAAAACTAGGGCATGGCGTGACAACTCTACCCATACTGTCTCCAGTCGAGTCAGAGGGCGTAATCAGGCCTGAGCCATATGAGATCATGGCCAGAAGAATGAGGAAAAGCAAGAATCAGCCTCTGGTGGAGCTCTTAGTCTGCTGGTAGGGACAACAGAGTGAAGATGTGACGTGGGAGCAGTATCACGAACTGAAGGCAACCTACCCGCACCTTGTGGGCAAGGTGTTCTATAGAAGGAGGCTTCTATCACACGCGTTAGGGCATAGAAAAGCTGATGAGTGATTCGAGCTGATCGTGGGCCAGGGCACGAAAGGCTTGAATCGGATACAGCAAGTTGGACCCGTTATCTTGGGCTGGGCCCATTTATCCAGTTATCTTCTTTAATTGTAAAGTCTTAGACGACTCAGTGTGTTTTGTTTTGTCTATTTTAATTTTATGTCTATTTTACCCTTTTAGTTGGTTATGTGTCCTGCATTGTGATTGGTTGACGCACTGCAAGCTGTTAGTGGATTTCGTTGCTATAAGGTATGTAAAAGCCAAAGAACAAGGCACTAAAGAATTACTTTACGATCAAATACAATTTTCTATTCAATCTTTCCCTTCTCTTTCTCGTGTATTCTGGAGGATCTAATTTCCCATTTCCAATTAACTGTGTTACATCTACATCGATCATAGTTTAATTAATTACCCACCCCCCACGGCAGACATCAGCCACTCCTCATAATTCATATTAAAGCAAAGCAACAAATGCCAAACATCCAAGCTATTAATTTAAGATATCAAAAAAAGAGAACCAATAATACTAAGAACAATAATGTAGTAAATTCCTTTTCCATTTAGTCATTAATGCTTGCATGTGTGTACTTTTTTAATTCCATTTAGTCATTAATGCTTGCATGTGTGTACTTTTTTAATTGCACTTATATATAACTCGCCATCAGGCATCAACCCATCAACTTCAGTAGCCTTCTCCATATCATTAATTAACAATACTAATGATATAACTTATCAAAAAAAAAACAATACTAATGATATACACAATCGTAAAATATGCAAACATCGCCCAAGCATTTTCTAAAAAAATAGTCTTTTACGAAAAGATTCAGCGAAGAAACATGTTTACTCGCCCTTTTAATCTAATTAAGTCTGCCCGTTAGTACTTCACTGAATTTGACCTCTGTTGTTCCCATTACTGACTTCCTTGTTCAGATCATGATTTTGCTGCTGCTTCTTCTTCTTGAATTCAGCAAACTTCCATCCGAAATTTCCGAACAACCCCTCCATGTCCTCGAGGGTTCGACCTTGTGTTTCTGGCAGCATGAAGTAAAAGAAGAACCATGATACCGTGGCAATCGATGCGTAGAGAAAGAATGCCCCACCGAAGGTGATTCTGCGGCTCAGCAAGAGGAAAGTCATGGAGATGACCCCACTCGCCACCCGATTCACCGCCACTCCGATACTGGTGCCCTGAGCTCGTAGCCTCAACGGGAAGATCTCTGAGCTGTATACCCACGTAATGGGCCCCATCCCGATGGAGAAGAGCGCAACGAATGCTAGAACCATGGAAATGCACAGAGCCACTGCCCACGTTAATTTTGTATCCGAGTGTTCGACGATCGTCATGCCCGTTCCGAGCATTGTGAGAGAAAAAATCATGCCGGCAACACTGCTGAGGAGCAAGGGTCTCCGTCCGATCCTGTCCAGCAAGAACGTAGCCACCAATATGAAAATGGTCTTGGTGAACCCAACGGCCATCGTTGCGAGTAGCTTGTCGTTCGTCGACTCGATCCCAACCTTCGCAAAGATTCTTGGGCTGTACAAAACTACGGAGTCGATACCCGTTATTTGTTGAAAGAAATTGATTCCTACGCCTGCGATTAAGGCGTGGCGAACCGCCGGTGTAGGATGGAGGAATAATTCTTTCCACACGTCCTCACCACGATTCTGTTTAAGCACCAGAACGATGTCGTCTGTGCAATTTTCAGGAATACCAGCTGCTCCTTTAATGTCTGCTAGTCTTGTATCGGCCTCCTCTTTGGAGTCTGAGGTTTTACCAAGGACTTTCTTCGCGTCACCGAGTCGACCCTGCATGACCAGCCACCTTGGTGACTCTGGCATGCCTAAAACAACGATGCCGAGTATAACAGAGGGGACTGCACCCGCGCCCAGCATCAGCCGCCAACCCAAATGAGTTGGGAGCTTAGAGAAACCGTAATTTGAAACGTACCCCAGCAATATCCCAACATTGATGAAGAACTGTAAAAAAACACATTGAGAGAATCTCGTCAATGTTCTGTAGAAAAGTTTATATGAAAGAGATTCATAGTCCATTGATGCATTTAGATGATTAGATACGGTTTAAAAGTACGTTGGAACCAAAAAAAAACTTTGGAATGCAACGAAGGAATATCTTTGAGATAATTATCGTGCTCCATACGTACGTCAGGGAAGGAGGTGAGGAAACCACGAGTGGAGGCCGGAGAGATCTCGGCGGTGTAGACTGGGGCGATCATGAGCCCGAAACCGACGCCGACACCGGCAACGAAACGGCCAACCATGAGAAAGGCGTAGTTGGTGGCCAGGCCCATGAGGATAGCTCCGACAAAGAAGATGACTTGGGCTACCACGATGGTGTAGCGGCGGCCTATCCAGTCGGAGGTTTTGCCAGCTGCGCAGGAATCGATGAGGCAGTAGAGGTTAAGTATCCCGATGAGGACTTCGACCTGCAAGTCTGAAATTTTGAGATCTTTTTGGATGTATATTATTGCTCCACTCATTACTCCAATATCTGAAACAACATAAGCGGACATATTTAGAAAAACTAATTTCCAAACATCAGAAAAAATTACTTCCAAGAAAACTGGAGAGAAAATGGAAACTCGTTTCTTTAGGAGTATGCTACTTTGCTAACGAAACGTCAATGAAAACAAACGCAAAAGTAAATTTAAAAATAGGCTTATAATCATCTTTAACAAGTGCAGAATCACTGACCATAACCCAGTAAGACGGAAGTCAGGGAGGCCAAAGTAGCACAAGCAATAGCATACATGTTCCTTCCGGGTTTCCTTGGAGGATCAAAATCCTCCAGAGTTTTCGGGGGTTGGCCAGCTAAAATGACATTATTTTGAGATTTCAGGTCAGCCATCTCGATCGGTTAGTTACAGAGATAGAGTGAGCGAGAAGTCTCAAACAGAGGGGATCGAGTACCGACTTGCTGTGTTGGGAATTTGGCAAAAGAATTAAGTGGCCATTTCCGAGTGTTGTAGCTTCTTCAGAGAGCGCCCTATTTAAATAGACATGAGTTGCGTGCGTCACCATGTGGAGTCAGTGTGGACCATACAGCAAGAAAATGATCTCTTAGCTTTTAGCTGGCCGGACAGTAGTGTTATTAATTTGCACGTGCAATTTGTATCCATACATCTTACATGTCCACGTTTTCTTTTTTGAGGGGGTATGGATTAAGAAATACTTACATGAAAAATAATGATACAGTCACGCCACGTCGATAGATACGTATGTAAATAACATTTACTTTTTTTATTTTTAATGAGTAAATAATATCTCTTGATCAGTTCCATATAATTGTTTGTTTGTTTGTTTTCTTTACTAACTTAATAATACCACGTGCAACTTTATTAAAATAAATTAATAAACAGAACTTTAAGGCCGGCAAGGCGGCCTCCTTGTTGTCAAATCAACAATTGTCATTAAAAAATTAAACAGAGAGAGTAAGTTTAATAATTTATTTGTCTTAATATTTAATTAAAGTTGCATTTAGTTGTAACATTCAGTCTAATTTTAAATTAAGTCTAACATCTAAATATCAAACTCTCAAATTATTAAACTCATCTCAACTCAAAACTTCCTTACACGTGAGACCTATAACTTTTTTCAATTTAACACATCTTTATACGTGAGACCCACAACTTTTTTTAACTTTTTATAAAAAATATTAAACTCATCTTAATATTCAAACACACTTTAAACTCAGTTTAGATAGATCCAATATAACTCTCTATATTACTCAACTCATTACTATTCATAAAAAATTGAGCTCAACTCAATATCCAAACGCAATCTAAATGAGTTTGGAGAATAAAATTAGAATTGGAATTCAAAATGGTTCATGTGATCTATAAATACTGCTCAATTTCGTAATGATTGAAAAACGTTTGAGAGGAAGTTTATATGTAAACTTTTTAATTCAAATACGCTTAAGACATTGGCCACCAAATTTCTTCTTTTTTCCTTTTTTTTTTTTTTTCCGTTCCATGCATTTAATTTCCCTATGATCAATCCCAAAAAATCTGACCACATATTGCAGGTTGGCCTTTGGCCCCTTGATATAAGGAAGAGATAATTGAAGTTTAAGCAAAAACAATAATTATCTATGCAAGTAGTACTACTTTAAAAGTAGTTAAAGTAGGGAATTAGGGATATGCTTAAAACAAAATGCATTTCGACCATGTATTAATCCACAACCACAGGAACATGTATATGTCGATCGATCGTCCATTCTAGCAATGCCAAAGTGTGTTCACATTTTCGGGGTCAACGTAGATGGGCTGATATATCAGATACAGAAACGATCTTATTGTTGATGTCGTGTTTCGTGGGTCTGGGCGGTTCCACGCTGACAGTGTTCGAGACACAGTACTCAAATTCTTCCCTACAATGAGGAGATAGAGATGTCGGGATTCATTGTACCTCCGACGCTCAAATTAGTTTCGATATAGGAGATGAAGAGAGAAAACAGTATAAATGTATGTAAAATGTTAACCTTTTTGTTGGTTGCAGGAGGCGTCTATTTATACCTGCTGGTCTGGTCTCCATAGTAATGGGGCGTTGCTATGTAGGAGATCGGATATTTATGCTGCCTACTCACCATGCTATAAGGCACTTAGGTTTGACGTGTGTGTTTTGAGCTCTGGGTTGCATTGAATGCAGCATACTTTCTTCTTTAAGTTTCTCTCATCTCATTAATGCGGCGTGCCTTCCTCTCTAAGCTTCTCTGTCTGTCATGCATGGGTAGTGATATTTTCAGTCAACGAGCACATTTGTCCGTTGGTTAGTGGTTTTCAGACTATCTTCATTGCCACACATTTTACTATGATTTTCCTATCTACTCATCCCCTTGATCTGGACCTTTGATGTATACATGGCCCAACCTCGACTCCCATGTCTAAGCTTGGGCCTGGGTCTGGATCTGATCTAACCCAGGGAATAACTCCCTTCACAAACTTTAAAGCTTTTTATAAGAGACTTTCAACCCCTCAAATGCCCATCATCTTCAATTATTGTTGATCACTGGTTCTGCCAATTATAATTACTCTACTTGCATGTATAATATACATGGAAAATGCTAGGGCCACCGTTGTTAGACACCGTTTTGTGTCCCGCTTGACGTGTGCATTCCACTGTAACATTTCTTTTCTTTTTTTTTATTCATTTGCTTCTGCGCTCGTGCCTCTCTGTTCCCCTCTACACATTTCATTTTCTCTAAACCAATGCTGCCCCCGATTGACTGATCCCAAACCTAGTACAAGACCAAGTCTCAAACAGAGGGGATCAAAATCCTCCAGAGTTTTCGGGGGTTGGCCAGCTAAAATGACATTATTTTGAGATTTCAGGTCAGCCATCTCGATCGATTAGTTACAGACTACAGAGATGAAGTGAGCAAGAAGTCTCAAACTGAGGGGATTGAGTACCGGCTTGCTGTGTTGGGAATTTGGTAGAAGAATTAAGTGGCCATTTCCAAGTGTTGTAGCTTCAGAGAGCGCCTGGCCTGTTTAAATAGACATGAGTTGCGTGCGTCACTGTGTGGAGTCATTGTGAACCAAAGAGCAAGAAAAAGATCTCTTAGTTTTTCGCTTGCTGGACCGTAGTGTTATTAATTTGCACACGCAATTTGTATCCATACATCTTACACATCCACTTTTATTTTTTTGAGGGGTATGGATGGCTTCGTTTGGTTATTAAATCTCTTACAACTCATCTCAACTCATCATTATAATTTTTTTAAATCTTAATATAAAATATAATAAATAATTTAATTTTTTTAAATTTTAAAATAATAATAATATTAAAAAATAATATTTTAATAATATTTTATCATCTTAACTCAATTCAACATCTAATCGTAACCTAAAAAATACTTCCGTGAAAAATAATGATACAATCACGCCACGTCGATAGATGCGTATATAAATAACATTTATTTTTATTAGTTTTAATGAGTAAATAATATCTCTTGATCAGTTCATGTAATTATTTGTTTGTTTGTTTGTTTTCTTTACTAACTTAATAATACCACGTGCAACTTTATTAAAATAAATTAATAAACAGAACTTTAAGGCCGGCAAGGCAGCCTCCTTGTTGTCAAATCAACAATTGTCTTTAAAAATTAAACGGAAAGAGTAAGTTTAATAATTTATTTGTCTTAATATTTAATTAAGTTTACGTTTGGTTACAATGTTCCTCAATCTAATTTTAAGTTAAATTTAATATCTAAATATTAAGTTTTCAAATTATTAAACTCATCTCAACTCAAAATTTCTTTACACGTGAGATCTATAATATTTTTTAACCTAACACATTTGTATACGTAAGACTCGTAACTTTTTTCAACTTCATATAAAAAGTGTTAAACTTATCTTAACATCTAAATACACTTTAAACTCATTAGATAGGTCCAATATAACTCCCTCTATTACTCAACTCATTACTATTCATAAATAACTGAACTCAGCTTAACATCTAAATGTAGTTTAAATAATTTTGAGTATAGAATTAGAATAGGAATTCAAAATGGTTCATGTGATCTATAAATTCTGCTCAGTTTCGTAATGATTGAAAAACATTTGTGAGGATGTTTGTATGTAAACTTTTTAATACAAATACGCTTAAGACATTGGCCACCAAATTTCTTTTTCAATTTTTTTTTTCTGTTCCATGCATGTAATTTCCCTATGAACAATCCCAAAAAATCTGACCACATATTGCAGCTTGGCCGTTGGCCCCTTGATATAAGGAAGATATAATTGAAGTTTAAGCAAAAACAATAATCATCTATGCAAGTAGTATTACTTTAAAAGTAGGGAATCAGGGATATGATTATAACAAAATTTTGGAACATAGTGTTCGGGACATAGTGTTCATATTCTTCCCTAATATGAGGAGATGGAGATGTCGGGGTCCATTGTACTCCGACGCTCAAATTAATTTCGATGTAGGAGATAAAGAGAGAAATCAGTATAAATGTACGTAAAATGTTAACTTTTTTATTGGTTGCAGGAGGTATCTATTTATACCTACTGGTCTGGTCTCCATAGTAGTGGGGCATTGCTCTGTAGGAGATATGATATTTATGCCGCATACTTATCGTGCTATAAGGCACTTAGGTTTGGCATGTGCGTTTCGAGCTCTGAGTTGCATTGAATGCAATATGCTTTCTTTTTTAAGTTACTCACATCTCATTAATGTGGCGTACTTTCTTCTTTAAGTTTTATTTCCCTCATTAATGTGGCGTGTCTTCTCTCTAAATTTCTCTATCTGTTATGCATGAGTGGTGATATTTTCAGTCGGTGAGCACATTTGTCCGTTGGTCAGTAGTTTTCAAATTGTCTTCTTTGCCACACTTTTACTATGATTTTTCTATCTACTTATTTCCTTGACATGGACTTTTGATGTATACATGGCTCGGCCTGACTCCCATAGGCTTGGGTCTAGGCTGGACCTAACTCAAGAATAACTCCCTTCACACACTTTAAAGCTTTTTATAAGAGATTTTCAGCCCCTCAAATGCCCATCATCTTCAATTATTGCTGATCACTGGTTCTGCCAATTATAATTACTTACTTGCATGTATAATATACATAACATGATCATGCATTGTTGAGATGTGACCATGAAAATCTTTTAGGACAGTGAAAGGGAATATATATATATATTCATATGATGTCAAAGGTTCAATATTTAAGGGGACGGCAGAAAATTATTGAAAAAAATAACACAACGTTAGCCATTTGATTCATGAATAAGCGGGTGACAACTAATTACAAATTAGATCAGTTTGAATGTTGAATTGAGTTGAATTAAAATTTTTATAAATAATAGTGAGTTGAGATAATAGAGTAAGTTTTATAGGACCTATTGAAGATGAATTTATATATATTTAAATATTAATATGAGTTTTAGAAATTTATAAAAAATTAAAAAAAATTATGAATTTCATACGTGTAAAGACGTGTTGATTTGAAAAAAAGTTATGAGTCTCGTGTATGTATAAATTAGAAGTTTTGAATTTAGATAAATTTAATAATTTAAAAATTAAGTATTTAAATATTAAATTCAATTTAAAATTAAATTAAATTGATTTGATTTCAAATCAATCTAACTTCCAAACGGAACCATAATGTCGACAATGTTGAAAAAATAACACACATATATGATATGTCATTCTGATCGGCTAGTTAGGTTTAATTAACATGTCAGGATCTGTGATTTGAAATGAATTAAAAGTACTAACTTGATTCCTCCCTTTGGGCTAAGAACGTCTTTTTTCCTTATGACCTGGCTTATTCTTATAAGTACCTCTAAAAACGAATCTTGGACCGGCCAATACTGACGATGAGCTACAAATAATTGATCCCTACGGTACTATTAATTTATTTCTTCTCCTATGTATGGGTTCTCATATATATGTCCTTATCCGCGTTCTCGTATCTCTAACTGTGTAATTATTAGTTATATATTATTTTAAATTACCTAAATTTTATTAATTTTTTTTAAAAAAATTTGAGGTTATTATTAAAAAAATATTTTTTTCACGTGAATCTGAAATTTATCTAATTTTTAAAAATGAAGTGATGGAATTAATTACACACATTAAGACTACAATTAATATAATTTCTCTTATTATATATACATATATAAGAGTATGAATTTGGGTGTAGATATCTGTGTTACTAATGCTCTTTTTATATATATGCATCTATGTAGATATCTGTGTAGATATTTGTTTCTTTGATACGTTCCAAACAAATCATGATGCAAGAAAGTTGAATATATATCAATTGTTTGACTCATTTGAGTACACAATCTGACGGCAGAAAGACGTGAAGGGGGGAGATAGGTACGTTGGGTAGGTTGCTACGTGGCATATTGATCCTGGACTTGTGATAATATCAAACAAACAATCTAAAAAAAAATGCCGCCAAAGCTTTGTTTCAAGTGATGTTCTCATTATATAATATTAAATGATTAAAAATTATTTATTATATTTTATTTATAAATTTATCATTATCTAATACTACATATGAATAGATATTTTCATACTCAAAACCCCATTACGAGGCTTCCAGATATAAATATGACGATATCTACTGTACTTGATGGAGTTAATTTATTTGTATTATTTATAAGTAGTATATTTTTCATATCATATATTACAAAGTGACGTGATAATGAAATCTAGCTACAATCATTTCAGTGTCCGAAAATTTGGGCATACTGGATTGAGAAGAAAAGGATGAGAAACAAAAAGGTAATGTTATTGATATTTTGGTTCTCTACTCCCCCTTACATTTCTCTGCATATTAGGATACACAAAACAGCTGTAAAGCGATGCATGCATAGAAGGCCTGCCACCTATGGGACTTTGACCTGAAAATGCATCTCCCGACTGGATTCCTTTGATCAAATATTTACACGCATAAAAAACAGCACATATCCAGTCGGATGTGAAACACGCCCTTTGCGTACCTCACACTTACAGAACTCCTCCGGTTCGTCCACTACTTGAAAGACACAATTTTTTTTCCTTCTTGCGTACCAGAGAAGTTATTTCCACTAGAATATTGAATGATTCTCCTCTATTATTATAGATGTAATACGAGAGCGAGGAACAGAGAAAATGGCAATTGAGCAGTAAGAAAACCTGCACAAGCTGGAAAAAAACAGTGTATTAGTATATGCTGACAGTATATATCTAAGATCCATAGATAGTTCTTGGTTAAGTTTAAAATTCTGTCCATGGTTTGAAGTCGCCAGACCAAGACGTGCACAAGAAAAGAGTAGTCACAAAACTGACAGAAAATAAAACATAAATTGATCTTATGAGATTTGAAGTACTTTTTTTTTATAAGTAGAGATTTGAAGTACTTTCTTTATTTCAAGACATTTAACTTGAACCATAAATGTGGCCCACACTCAAATTAAAAAGAACCAGAACAAAATAATAGTATGTCACAAAACAAGATAAAGAAATAATAATTTTATCAACAAATTGTATATGTTATGTCAAAATTATCCAGCTATATTTGGAGTAGTAAATAAAGATCAGTATATATATACTCACATGAAGATGGTGATGGTGCAACTGGAGGCACAGTGTCAGAATGTCCTGAATCTGAGTCACTCTTCGCTGGGGGCTGAACATGAGCAAAAACAACATTTGGCAAAGGACTAGAACCAGGAATTGTATGATAAATGGGAGCTGGTGGGACTACTTGCGCTTGTGGTGAGGCCAGAGGATAATAAGGAGAAATATATGGTGCAACAGTAGGGGCAAAGTGAGAGTGCTTTCTGGCATGCCCTTTAGAACTCCTCCTATATCCAAGTTGGCAACCAGGAGGCTTTGCTTCATAACTTTTCTCGGGTGCTGGCAAACTTCTCTTTGGTGCAGGTGAACCATCCTTAGGTGCAGGCGAACCATCCTTAGGTGCAGGCGCACCTCTTTGAGCTGCAGGCACCCCCCTCTCAATTGAAGGAGCAGGAGAAATTGCAGGATCTAGATGAGTATCATGGTGATGGCGATGATGGTGGTGGTGATGATGGTGGTGGTGGTGGTGGCGGTGGTGGTGGGGATGAGGCAAAGGTGCAGGAGAAGGTGAGGGGCCACTGCCATCACCACCATGGAGGGAGTGTTGCAATATGGATGAAAGCCGAACTTGCTTAACCCTACCAAATACGGTGTTGTTCAGGCCAAGGTTTCTTGAATGAGAATGTGTGATGGTCTGAGCCAGTTGCTTTAATCTTTGTGTTGAGGGAGTATTCCCAACAGCCAGGAGAACAGATGACTGAACAACGGTGGGCGCAGCTACTGTTGAACCTTTTGAGTTTGATAAGCTAACGTACAAGTTCTGCATCCAAATGGTGAAAACAAAAATCAGCGCCTGTATGGTGCATATTGAGACTGATTCATCAGACTTTTAAGATAAATGACAAGAAATCTTCAAGCATCTAAACAGAGAGCTTCCATGATCTATAAAACTCCTGAATGCGGGGTTTCTCTCTGTGTTGGAAAAGGGTTCCAATTATGGTTTATTATAGGTACAAATATAAATTTAGTTTGTGACTATGTATCAGCTACCAATTTCGCCCTTGCCTATCATTTATTTATATGTAGGCCTTTAAATTTTAAATATGCATCAATTTTACTTTAACACCACTTTGCAAATAGCAGTTACTGATATGATAAACATTTCTTTAAACATATGCTACTAATACTGATGCGGCACGTTAGAGCAGATGTGGGTGTTACAAATCCAAAATATATAGAGATACATGAAATTAATTTTGAAAAATAAAATAAAAGAAATAGAAAAAATGTTCCAGTTATTCGTCTCCATGTGTAATCATTTTATGAGGCCAACATGTCAGCTAACGTGCCATGTTGGTGTTAGATGCACATCTGTGCCCAAAAAATATTAAAAGAACTAGGTCACCATGAGTAATTGTCACTTATATAATAACAGTGGGACAGAATAACGATATCATTGAAGTAAATTTAAAACTTCAAGAATTAAATTGAAACTACATATGGTTTAGGGACAATTGAAAAAATATTTTTGTCAAGAACCAAATTAAAAATATGATACAGTTTAGGCACTTAATCATATTTTATATTTACAAGGTAACAATTATACACCTTCCAACACACAATCCTACCCGCTTCCTTCAAACACAAAAAAAAAAAAAAAACCAACCAAAGGAGATATTCATAGATGAACTGAAAAATAGTGAGCAGAACTGGGTCACTCGTTTTGTTCGCTGAAATCAAGAAGTCTGTAGAGATTGATACATTGAAATGTGCAACAATCACATCACATTTGTGCCTCAAGCAATGATATGCATTATGTAAGTATTCAGATGAAGAAAGGTTGCCAAACCTCATAGGGTGCCAAGCGTAATCCTGACTTCAGCTGGCTCGTCAGTTTATTAAAATTCAATTGTATTTGATAGATAGGGGAGTTTAAAGTAAAGTTGAAAAGGATTTGTACTTTCTGCAAAAGAAATGCACTCTGAGGGGGGATGATAGTAATTCCTCCAGGGAATTTTAGAACCTCAAAAAAGAATGGTTCCCCAAACAAGGTTGTAGTCAGGCGAAGAGAAAGTTGCTGTATAACCAGAGAAACAAAATTTGCCCTGATAAAACTTTGAGTAGTTTGGGATATTACTGAATATTTTGCATCAGGGTCAACCCCAAATACAACCTTTGTTGTGTTTGATCTAGCTATGGGTTCCAGAGATAAGATGACCACCTGGTCCACAAGAAAGAATTAATCAAAATACAGAAACATGAAGTATATGATAAAAGAAAACAACTGAGAGGGCTAGTACTTTGGTGGTAGAAAAGCCTATCTCATTAAGTATGTCTTCCTCTAGCTGTGAGATATTGTCTTCCAGCAAAGAAATCGGCTTCTTAAGATAAAAACTTGCCACTATATCATGATCTAGACACATAAAAAAAGATATATTAGTCACCAAAAAAGATCTAGCAAATTTCACTGCAAAGAATTCAAATATAAATACCACGATCTAAAATGCAGAGAATTTATGAGGATTAACAAGAAGAAAAACAGATTGCATTGTTTTTGTAATGTAAGTACAAATCAGAATACTTGAAATGAAGCACTGAAGCACTTGATCAAGGTTATTGTTACAGGCACATTTTGCAATTTCCATTACACCTGATGCACCGTTCCACTTGACAAGCAACAAACAGTATATTACACAAACGCCTCAGATGGTTCGCGGCATGTCTGTCAAGCCTCAATATCAATATCTTAGCACCAAATCAGATTGATCTCAAGTGCAGTAGTGAACATGCATGCCACTCTCAGAAAACATAACCATCAACGCAACTGTGAAATCACCACTTGTCCCAAAAGCTTAAGCTGCTAGGAAGAGGTAGATTTTATTATTTATTTTATATCTTAACACAGAGCCACTTTTCACAGCATCTTTTGTTGCTGTACCTTTATCTTTGTTTTTCGACCAGAGGAACAACCAAATATTTTCATGATAAATTCTTTTCATCATTCTCTTTGCCATCACCCTCTAATGTGGCATCAACTTAATGGAAAATTATTTTTCATCATTTACTTATCATCCAATCATTTGATACCACATAAGGGGATGGTGAATGGATAATGATTAAGAGGATGGTGAATAGAATTTTCTATTTTCACATCAATAATAACAGATTGAAGCATGTAGAACCAAAATTAAATAATTATGATTAACTTATCAATAAAACTATAACTATGACAATGAAAGAAATATTCCAATATCTCATTTATCAGTAGAAGAAATCTAGGAGACCGTGGAACTTGTACCTAATTGGAAACCCTCAAACCAAACGGGAAACTATTAATTTAATTGTCTCCAAATAGGAAGGATTGATATTGACAAGAAGAATCCCTCAGTTCAAAACACAATATTAATGGAAATAAATATCAAACATAATCATCCTTCAATATAGAAATGCAAAACAAAAAAGTTAGCATCTACGTGCAGTTCCTGAATGTAGGTCCATATCAACAAAAATCGGAAAACTAAAAAGGTAAATGCAAAAGATAACCACCTTAAAGTTCGCCTATTAAAAAAATAAAAAAGCCTAGTAAGATTCATACTACCCTAATTTTTCTCCACTGACGCAATTGCCCGAAATGTAGGAAAAGAGCAATAAATAAATTCCATATCGTTGATTTTCCGTTATTTGAACACCAAGCCTTGTCAAATTACTCAATATTTTCCAAATTAGGCGACATAAACAAATTACTCCACTTACTTTCTTTGCTTTCTACATTTTCCCAGTGTATGAACATCAAACACCCACAAACAACAATCACCAAGAAATACAATTCAAAACATTCCCAATTTTTGTTTTTCTGACCAAAAAAAACTTCCCAATTTTTAAAGCATGTTTAGAACATAACATAAATTGATAAATATTAATAACAGGCCTTTCCTTCCCCCCCACATATTTTCAGCAGCCAAACAAAGAGTCGCAACCACCCCACCACCCAAACCACAAAAAATAAATTAAACAAACGCCCAAAAACTTCTAGATCCAGGCCCTTCAGACAATGTTGCCAACCACAAATCCAAAAGAAAAAACAATGATACAAAAATGATAAGTAAAAAATAAGGAAGCAGAGAAACAAAATCCCACCTTTGAACTTTGAATCGAGATCCAGATCCCGCTGATCTGCGAACTGAAGAAACGGGGGCAGCCAAAATATAGCGGAGAGGAAGACGGCCGCCGAGAGCAGAAGGAAGAAGAGACATCTGAGCCCAATGAGCCTCCGAACCCCTCCACAACACCACCCAAAGCCACAGTTCCCACACCACTGGGTCTGCGCATTCTGGTCCTGCGACTGGGGACCCACTCCAGCTGGCACCGCCCGGTCCTCCTCTGTCTTCCCCATAGTGACCACCGTAATGCAGCTCTCTCAAGTGGGTCTCGCTCCATGCTCGATTCTCTCAACTGGGTCAGGCTTGCATGCGTCCATTCTGGATACTCTCGTGAGAAACGGAAGCACAAAGAGAACCAAATGCTTCAAAGACGCAGAGTTTGGTGTTGGTGTCTAATGTCTTGTGTTTTTCTTCTTCTTCTTCTTTTCAAATTTTCGAATTTAATAATTTAGGGTTTGAGGAGCAGGGTGAGAGAGAGAGAGAGAGAGAGAGAGAGAGTAGAGTAACTTGTGCTGCAAATAACAATGTCTTCTAGTTAGAGATGGTTGTTGTTTATCTTTTCTTTTTTTTTTTCTTTTTCTTTTTCTTCCTTTAGTTCAAGTTTCAGTATCTGTCTTGTTTTGTCTTTTATTTTTTAATTTCTTTGAATTTTAAAAAGAGGAAAGGAAGCGCACTCGTAGCCCACCAACAGGTGGGGGAGAAAATGCAAGTCACTGTGTGATGGTTTATTAATGGCGAAGTGGGAAACACCGCATTTATTTAAAACACTAGAAAAAGGGGTTAGATTGCTTTTGACTTCGGTTTAATCCGATGCAGAATTCTGAAAATTGACTGTGATTCTTGGGATACATTCTTGTTTTCACGATTTGGTTAGCAGGAGGACAAATGGCATCTCTGCTTCTTCCGAACCAAGCTAACTTTATTTGCTTAGCCTTTCTGATACCTTTACGTAAATATTATATAATTTTTTTAAAAAATAAAATTTATTATTAAAAAATTTATTATTTTTTATATAAATATTGTATTTTTTTTTTAAAGAGATTATACTATACTTATAACATCATTTCTCTTTTTTAATATTCTTATAGTTGGCGGCATTTTTCCAAACAGTTATACCAACTCCAACACAAAGTTCCCTCTTTCCATTTTTCTTTTTCATTTTAGTTATTTTGTATATGTATTGCATATTACTTGAAATAGGAATAATAAATTGTTAGAATGCGTTTGTATATTGAATTGAGTTGAGTTGAGTTGAGATGATAAAATATTATTTTTTAATATTATTATTATTTTAAAATTTAAAAAATTTAAATTATTTATTATATTTTATATTTAAATTTAAAAAAATTATAATAATAAATTGAGATAAGTTGAATAACCAAACGAATCACAAGAGTGGAACAATATTGACCAAGCAAAATGCATTGACTGCTCTTTACCCAATCTATCATCTTTTGGGTACCCTTTTTTCTTGCTGAAGACAAGAGTGTGTGGCCCTCCCTCCCTCTATATAATTTTCTTCCCTTTCCCCCTCTCTTGAGTTCCTTGACCGACATGTGTTTTGTGCAATAATCTTATAAAAATTATCGAAGATAGAGAAATTAATGATGAATTAATGCCATTCTTCCTACCAAGAAACAACACGTGTCTCGCTGAATGAAAGTAATGTTTATCCATCCCAATGTGTAATATCCGTATGGTCAGCATTCTAGAATATTGACAGTAATTTATGTATCTTCATATATAAAATTACATTTTTTGAATATTAATTTTGTATATAAAGAAAAATTATCACATTCGATTTTATATTTTAAAATTAAATAATAATAAAATATTTATTATTTTATAATTTGTTTCCCTATAAATCTAGATGGCCTATATTATGCATCTAGATGGTATATTATTAATCTGGATGGTCTAATAAATTAAAAATAATGTTGGAGACCAAATATAGTGAGACGAAATAATGTTGGGGGCCGAATTATAATCTGGATGTCGTATTGGGGCCGAATTAATAGTTTCCCTCCTGTTTTTTGGGACTTCCATTTCTTTAGCTTTTTCTTTTAGTGAAATGATACATTATCCGTTGAGTACTTTTTTGTTCGATAAAATATGAGCATTGAGATCGGACAGTGCAGATTTTAGGAGCCCCCACGAGTCGATTTTAAAGAGCCTTTGGCTAATTAATATCAGCGGGTACGAGCGAGTGACGTGAGTGAGCGAGCGAGCCATTGGCATTGGATTTGGGGCTACAACTTTTGCCTGTCGTTGGAAAGCGAGAGGCGTCCGGTGGAGTAATGAGCCCCACGCGCCGGTCACGGGGATCAATTCAAAGCAGTACTGCCGTTGAATGTGGACTGGGGAGGCCTACCCCGTGACCCCAATTTAAGCACAGTATTCCATCACAATTCAACTGCCCGTGCCGACACTCTCGGAGTGGTATATATACACCGAATGAGCTAACTTTTTATTAACCAGTTATACCCCCATTTTACAAATAATGATAAAAATTATTTATAAATTTACATAACTTTATATTATATATTATATTTATTTTATAATAAAAATAAATTTATAAATAAACATATCATATTAACTATTAAGATACGAGAATTATTGATTTCCTTAATCTTATATATGGTGATATAATAAGTAAAATTAATAGAACTGGATTAACTATGTGTAATGATTTTAGACTAAAAAAGTAAATGGAGAAAGAAAAGAAATTTGTTATAAAAGAATTAGGTACATTTTGTGAACAATTTGGGTATACTCCATTATTAGCTCCTTCAAGTAGACGTAAAAAATGAAAAAAAATCTACAAAAATTATTCTAATAAAAGACGAAAATATAAAAAACCCTATAAAAGTAAATAAATATAATATATAATATAACTTGTTTTCATCATATTTATAAGCATTTAATATCTGTGACTTTTGTTCGTATGAAAGATAGTGATCCCACCAGCCTTTTAATTGGCCAGTAAACCCTGTGATAATAATGTGTGCTACTTGATGATCAGTCTTTCTATTACTTTTATAGACATTGGCAACCATAATCTTAGGTACATTTTGTATAATATAACTTTATATTATATATTATATTTATTTTATAATAAAAATAAATTTATAAACGAACGTATCATATTAACGTCAATTTTAAAATTTACTCTTATGAAATTTTTTTGTAATTAAATCATTTCTCTCAATAATGTAGGTAGCAAAATTTAAATATTATAATTTTATTCTATTTTTATTGTACTATGATAGGTAATCTTTTTTAGTAATTTTTAAGTTTTTTTTTTAAATATATATAACAATGATAAAAAATAAAAATAAAAATCCATTTTCACGTGTGCTATTATTAGCTCAACTTGTTTTTGAGTTATTCTAACTGATACGAGTGACCAGGCATTACAAATAGAACAAATTAGAAGACAATGTTCATTTTATATACATTGTGATCGTGACTGGCATTGTTTATTTTTGTAAATAGGATAATATGAGACGGGATGAGTTAAATTAAAATTAATAATTGAATAAAATATTGTTAGAATATATATTTTTTTAATATTATTTTTATTTTAATATTTGAAATCGTTTAATTGTTTATTTTAAAAAAATTATAATAATTTTATGAGATAGGATGATATGAGTTAAGAAATGTTACCAAAACAAACAAGGCTAATTTCTTAAAGAACCTAAGACTACCATACAAAATTAGTGAGTTGGGTTGAATCTTCTAAAACTTGTTTAGTTAAATAGATAAAGTTATAGATCGATTATACAAACTAGACTTGACACGACTCAAATTTGACACACTTCATTTAAGTGGTAAGTTTTTGTGACAATTCTTGAATTTGACACAAATTAACGCGAACTCAACTTGACACAAAATTAATATGATAGAATTGATGGAGTTGTTTTGTTAATTACATAATCGATGTAAGAGTTGAGGCTTAAATGTAAGATTCAAATTCGAAACCATAACACAAAATTGTTGGTATTACAATACTTATCACAACTATTATTAACTCGTATTATTTCATATCATATTATTTAATTATTATAAATTTTTTAAATTTTCGTATAAAATAAAATAAATAATTTAATTTTTTTAAAATTTTAAAATAAAATTAATACTAATAATATATTTTAATAATATTTTATTCAATTTTTAACTTTTATTTCAATTCATATCATCTGTAAAAATAAACGAATTAAATAAAACGCATATATTTGGGATGAAATACTTGGACAAACTATTACAACCGATACCAACTTAGCAAGTGCTCTTTTTTCCCTAATCGTATGATCTATTATTTACTATTCGGCGGCGATGTATTGACATCAAAGGTGCGGCTACTATGCCGCCCCATTTTGACCGCTGGGCTTACTGCCCAGTGTAAAATCTTTTTTTTTTTTCTTTTTTCTTTTCACATTTTTTTTATATATTTAAAAAATAAAAATAAAAAGACACCAATACATTTAAAATCACTTTCTTAATCATTAAGTAAAAAAAAAAAAAAAAATTTAACCAGCGGTCAAATAGAGGTGTCACTTTGAAGAGGAAAAGAAGTGTTTCTCTCGACATCAAAGATTGATTTGTGCCTTTTACCAATTCGAGGAGTTTATCTGTAAGGTAGGTTGTAACATGCATGGCACGTGCAGGTATGCATGTTCTCATTGTTGCATGGCCCATGGAGGTAGGCCCATGGAGCGAAGCCCGAACATTGCGCGTGGAGCCGGTTTAATCAATTCAATGCCCATATAGGCTTAGTAAAAGTATTAGAATAGGTTTATCTATATGTAAATGTAAAATCACATATTTTAGAAATTATCTTTATTGTTCAAAAAATAATTCCACATTAGATTATAGATATTTGAGTCAAAATATTATTAATTTTTTTCCTAAAACTATTTTTTTTTTTATATATTTTGCTATTAGCACTCACTGCATAAACTATTATGCTGTCTTAAAATTAAACATTAACAAATATACACCAATTTCATCAACAAATATTGACATGTATTGCCAACACTCTGTATTATCAACTTAATACAAATTTCATATATCAAAATCAACTTAATACAAATTCCAGAATGTTGATTTTGATACAAATTCATAAACTTAATACAAATCCATAAAGTTGTCTACAATACAAATTTCATGTATCAAAATTATAATCATTCCATTACATTATATGAATATATATGTGATATAAAAAATTTCATCAATTGGTCGAAGAGAAAACATCAACCAGCAATGATCTATGGAACTAGAAACGAGTAACAAAATCACCAGTAATGATTCATAGAACCAAGAACCAACAATGATTAATGGAATCAGCAACTAGCAACTTCAACAAGTCCAGTACAATAAAAAAAAATCAAGAAGTGCAATACAAAAAATAATACCCGGCCAACCCACAAGCAAGTCAACAAATATGTCAACACACAGTAAAAAATAATTACAAAATCGCTCACATTACATAAATAAACCAACTAGTTCACCACTGATCAAAATAAACCAAAACCAATCATACATCTATGCACGAGATATGGTCTTATTCGTTTGTTTTTCAATTATTTCCATTTGAAAATTATGAAAATACTCTTGCTGCATAAATTTCATTGAATCAATATCTAATTTCATGATTTTCATATCAATTTTCCTCTTCTTAAAAGTTATTGAGTCTGATCTATCATTCTCAGCCTTAATTTCCATATCAAGTTTTCTCTTTCTAAGAATTACTAACCCACGTCTATCATTTTCAGCCTTATTATTCATTTTTTTTCTCTCCATTATTTAAGTCTTTTTATCATCATGCATATGCCTTAAGGCCTCATTAAACTCATTAGAGTTTTGCTACTCATTATCTTTACACACCACACAACAAACTTTTATTTATTTATTTTATTTTATTTTTTTGTTTTATTATTCTTAAATTTGTTGAATTATTCTACTCATAATTCATATATCACGCATTTGGTAAGATAAAAAAAATTAAAAAAAAGTGTAGTGTGTGGGATGATAAATAAAATTTTTCAACTCATTAACTTGTCTTTTATTACATTTTCTTTATTTCTTTCTTTATTTTTCAGCTTTTTGCTCTGAAGTCTCTCACCATCCACGAACACAATTTTTATGTCTTCTCCTAATCGTATTGAGTTTGGATTAATACATAAATGTGACACATTGTCTTTTCTTCTTATGAGTTCCACGTGCACTTGTCATTTCAGTTTGTGCCTCAAAAGACTCCAACAATGTTCTTGCATGTTGAAGTTGATTTTTTGGGTCTATCGATACAAAGTTTTCTCCTTATCAATCTACAAAATAGTTTCACAATTAATACGCTCTATCATTGCAAATACTTAATAATTACAACAATAAAATATTAAAAAAATCATTATACCTTGTCTAGCTCGATCGCATCGCTTGGATGCATTATTTCAACTTGGGCTATGAAACCACAAAATTTATTGACGTATTTTTTAATGTTTGACCATCGATTGGTCAAATAGGGTACAGACCATTATGGACTGTTAGGTTTTTTATAGGTGTTGTAGTAATCATCAATTCTACTCAACAATTGTGTGGAGGTTTGGTCAATACCTCATATGGGGTCTATACTAATATCAAGCAAAGCTGAAACGAGAATAGTATATTCATCTGCAGTAAATAACACGCTCAGTTTGAATTTTTGTTTAGGTGCCCTTGTTTCCATTTGAGGTTGTATCGCTTGGACATCAACATTTACACTATCTATAAGGGGTTGTTAATACCACCCTCACCACTTTCCAATAGTATGGTGAAGAAGTGATCATTATTAATTAAAATATTCATCATTCAACAAAATATTGAATTACGAAATGTTACTAAACAATTCAAAAATATATGTTGTCTCATTATCAAGATGAAATATATGAAACCATAAAATCACATGCTTAGTCATTGTCCTATGTTTAATAAATGCAAATATGTAACGATTACAAGCTAGCTTCAAGAGTATTAATTATGACACTACTCAAACCTGAAAATGATTGTAGCCGGCATTGTTCTTTATATGATCAAACAAATATTATGAGAGGTTCTAATGAATAAAATCTTTTAAATAAGAAAGGTTCAAAGCTTGGACATTTATTTAGTTTAAGATTGTATGTTTAAGATTGTTGCCATCAAACAAGAAACAAACGAGAATGATGGTTTTTGCCATTATTTATTGAGTATTAATGTTTAATGTAACATTAGTCAGGCTTGGACATCTAAGCATAATATTTAAGTTGTTTTATTCAACTTGAGAAGTTCATTTATAAGTTGACATGCCTTGTCATTTAGAAAACTCCTATCATGTTTATCTGATTATGATATACTAAAGTTTTTTGCTTAGAAAACTCAAAGTGAGTGGTTTTAAACGATTAACCACACTTTTAGTTAGAAATGTAAATTAGCTAATGAAAGAAGAGGGAGGAAGGAAGATAGATGAAACTATATATGTATAGAAGCTTGATTCAAAACTAGTACTATCTCAACCCACAAGACCAGATATTATGTTTGCAACAAATTTACTTTCAATATTCATGCATTTTCCAACCATTTTCATTATGCTAAAGTGAAAAGAGTGCTTAAATACATTTAAGGCACAACGAGCCGATATGAAATTAGATATTGCAAAAATTTTATGGTGGATTTACTTGGCTTTTGCAATAGTGATTAGGGAGGTTGTATATATGATGATATGAAGAGCATATTAGGTTATTCATTTTCTCTTAAGTTTGTTTTATTCTGTTGGTGCACAAAGAAGTAACAATCAATTGCTCTATATGTTGTATATATGATCAAGACAGAGAAGGCTGTGATAATCATGTATTGTGACAACAAACAAGCCATGACAATGGCAAAACATTATGTTTATCACAATAGCACTAGACACGTTCCATGAATAAAAATTGTTTCATTAGAAAGAAGCAAATTAAAATTTTCGCCAAGCTATTGCCAAAGGAAAACTTTCAGAAACTCAGGGAAGCTTAGTCATAGTCCCATGCTTACTCATATGAAATCATAAAATCATATGCTTAATCTAAAACCAAGAACAGAAAATCAAAACCCAAACTAGATTAAGCAAAATCAGAGGACAAAGCAATAAAATGTCACCCTATTACTCGTACATATTTACAAAGATCAAATTTACAAAAATTATCAAATTGAAACCTTAAATTCATCATTAAAATCAGTTCATAATTTAAAACCTTAATCTAGATTAAGCAAAGTATTCAAATAACAATTGCAACAAGCTAAAATTTATGTAATAAAAATTTCGAGACAAAACACAGAGGGGGGAGAGTTTATTTACCCTAGCTAATCGATACAAAAAACACTAAGCAAGGGCAGCAGCAATGGTGATGAATAGCGACGAGATGGAGGAAGTGTAGCATCTTCATGGGAGATTGAATCCCTGTACTACATGATAAAGAGTTTTGAGAGGAAAAAAATAGGAAACTTTCACTCGGCCAGATAGAGAGAGAAGGAATACATAGATAATTGAGAGAGAAAATCATACATTTGCTATCACTAGCTACTGTTATTCCATCGAGAGAAAGTTATGTAGATTTTACTCGAAATAAAAAGTTCTGTCGAGTGTCAATGGAGAAAGAAGAGAAAGGTTGAGTTTGTTTTTGGAAAATAATCCCGCTAGAGAGAAAGAGAGATAGATGATTATGTCGAATGTTGAGAGATAAATAAAAGGAAGGTTGAGTTTGCTTTTGGAAAATAATATCGTTGGGGGAAGAGAGAGAGAAGTAATAAAATACAATTTAAAGAGTGAACAATCAATTTACAAAGATGTAATAGTACTGTGTATAGCAATCCAAATATTTATATATGCATAATCCAATATAGTAAATTTATTAGTCTAGTTAGTTAAATGTGTTTACATAAATAGACAAATCAATGCCAATGCACTAAGAGCGTTATCGTTGATTTAGACAAATATAAAATTAAAATTTGACTAAAATTATATATTTTGTCTTTTGTCAATTATATTCAAAAGATATTTTTTTATTAAATATTTAGATTATCCATTTATCAGTCAAAATAATAATATGATATTATTAATTTAATTTTTTTATAAATTGTTAACTAATTTATTTGTTTTCATATTTTGCAATTCAAATCCATTATAAGTTATAAGAACTCAAGCACCTATATATATAAAAATAATAATTAGTGATGTAACTGTTATTTATGAGAAAAATGAAAAAGAAATCAATATAAATTATTCAAGAGATGGTGAATAGTAAGCATACAAACATAAAGAGTTATTGTAGCTAGCTAGCAAAATATTTAAGTTTTGCCTATTCTAATGTAAACAATTTTAAGGGATTGTTAGCTAAATTTTAGTTTGCATTTATATTTGACTAAGTCAATGAGAATGCTCTTAAGGCTCGTTTGAATATGAATATTTCAAAATATCTGTATATTGTAGTAAAATAGTTCATAAATAATAGTAAAATAGTTTGCATTAAGATGTTTTATTGAGCTTTGTAAAAATAGAAAAAGTTTAAATAAAAATATAATAAAGTTAAAAATTGTTTGAATATAATTTTTATTTTGAAATTTGAAAAAATTGTATTCTTTTTTGTATTTTATTTGTAAGTTTGGGAAGTTTGTATTGGATTTAATGTTTGGGTAATGATAAGATGAAAATGTTAAATATTTAAAATTGAAAAATATTTATGTTTGAGTGATATTTGAGAAGAAAATATATAAAAATGCTTGAGAATATCTTAATATCCAAACTAGGACTAAATATTACTATTCAATTACATACACAGAACTATTCCATATTTTAGTATCTCGTTTGTTTTCACAATATTTTTCAATTCATTTCATCTAATCGTTATAATTTTATCAAATTTTCACATAAAATAATATAAATAATTTAACTTGTTCAAATTCTAAAATAAAAATAGTATTAAAAAATATTATAATAATATTTTATTTAATTTTTATTTCAACTCAATTCATTAAATCTACAAAAACAAACTAGATGACCATCATTTACAAATATATTTCTCTGAAATCAAGGTCACCAATAAAATTGTGGTATCACTATTTTATAAAAACAATGTATATATTTTAAATTTAGTTTGTTTTATTTAGGAAAAAATTATTGTTTAAGAATTTTAGATTTCATTTAGATTTAGATATGAGTTAATATGATCTTAAACGAGTTGAATAAAATATTATTAGAATATTATTTTTTAATATTATTATTATTTTAAAATTTGAAAAAATTAAATTATTTATTATATTTTGTATAAAAATTTTAAAAAAATATAATTATAAGATGAGATAAATTTACAATCTAAATTTGGGCTTAATTTGAAATAATTTTTTTAAAAAATGATTACGTTGTCCACGTAAGGTTGTGAAAGTTTGTTTTTACATATGAGATAAGATGAGATGAGATGAATTAAGATTAAAATTAAAAAATTGTGTTAGAATATATTTTTTAATATTATTTTTATTTTAAAATTAAAAAAAAATTGAATTATTTATTTTATTTTATATTAAAAATTGAAAAAATAATAATAATTAAATATGAGACGAGATTTTTTCTGAAAACAAAGAAGAGTGTCCGCGGCATTTTTCTTCTCGGTCTCAGCTCTGTTTCTCTCGCAGGTTCGCAAACACTCCCTGCTTCCTCTCTCTCTCTCTCAATCTTCCTCAGTCTGCTCTTCTTGGTGTTGCCCTAATTTCCTTGTTCGAGAATGGGAAAAGCCGTAGTTTCCGACGAAGAAGGTGAGCCGTTGGAAACCCTAGATTTACTTTCGTTTATTCGACAAACGAAAAGCCCTAGGACTTTTTCTCACATTGGTCGTCGTTGTTGTTGGATTTGAATGCAGATGAGGTCGAGGTCGAAGAGGAGGACGAAAGGGATCCCGTACATAGAGACGCAGCCCGCGATGTAGACGAAGACGAAGAGGATGAAGACGACGGTACGGGCTTTAGGGTTCGGTTTTAGGGATAACATTTTTTGGAATCTGAGGTTATTGGGTTTCGTTGCGTTTTTTTGTTTGGTTGAATTCTTTGGGGTTTAGTGGATTTATTAGTGTGTGAGTTGTTCAAGGGCTCAAATTAGGGTCCGTGTTTGCATGGAGAGTAAGAACGGTTTCTGGGGACGATTTTGGGGCGAAGGTTTTCTTTTTCTTCCTTGATGGAGATGTTTGGTTGATGAGAAAATGCGGGAAAGGGAACTCGTTTCGGGTTTGCATTTTTTTTTTAATATATATTTCAGGTGCCAAAACCACGTGAAAACATTAATTGCGTTTCTTTGGCGACAAACTGCGGGGGAGGCTTTAAGGTTTTCGTTAGTTTGGACAGGAGAGCTCGGGAAGCCGAGCTTGATCTAAGAAAGACAGGCCCATCTCAACAACATGCAATGTTTTCTCTCTGCAACCCCCATTTTGTAATTTTGAGAAAGCTTAGATTTTCTTTGGGTTCAGTTGAGACTGACGTTTTCACAATTTTGGAAACGCAAGCAACATGATTTTTTTTGGATCGGTAAACAAGATCAAAATAATATGTTTTCTCCTCAACATGAATTTATAAGAATTGAGATTCTGAAATATGTTTTATCTCAAGTAAACACTGAGCTTTGGAGAGGGTTGATAACTCGACGAGAACCTTTTAGAGTTTCCTGTATGTTCACATATTATAAAAAAAGTTTCCCTTTTGTTTTTTTTTTGGGGGCGGGGGGACGTTTTGGTAGTTATCCACCCTTGGACATTATCTGTGTGAGTGCTCTGGTAGGCGAGACTAATTCATTTTTGTTTTTGTTTGTTCTTAATTATTCCTGCAGAAGAAGGGCAAGATGAATATGAGAAGGATGGATTTATAGTGGATGACGTTGATGAAGAAGAGGAACAAGATGAAGAAGAGAGGGAAGACAGTGACGAGGAGAGGCAGAAGAAGAAGAAAAGGAAGAAAAAGTGAATTTTTTTCGTTGAGATTTATTTAATAATATTTAAAAAGTGCTTTTTGTGTTTTAATGGACTTGTTTTATGTTTAGGAGATTGTAAGAACAGAGGTCAATTACTGTATTTAACAGGCTAGTTTTTCATGATTTTATTGTATCCAGTGCACATATAACCCTTCATCCTGTATGAATCCTGTGTACCTTAGTGCGCCTTTCACCCTTTTTAATGAGTTTTTTGTTACCTATCATCTAATAAAAAAAATGAAGTCAGTTTTTTGACCAAACCTTTTAAATTCGTGGCTAGTTGATATGTGATTCATTTTACCCTCCCCTCTCGTTAATTTGAAAATGTGGTAAATTACAAATCTTTTACTGTCTTTATTTTTTATTTTATTTTCTGACATCATCCAGGCTAAGTTCTTGTTTCTAACCACCTTGGTTTCTTTTTTTTTTTTAGAGAGAATTATACACTCGATGAAGATGATTATGAACTCCTTGAGGACAATAATATCACCATTCCCCGTTGGAAGGTTGCGAAATTTTGCTGATATCTTATCAATTCATCCTCTAATATTGTTTTCCATTCTGAAGATCTGGGTATATGTAAAGTTTGATAGTTCATGTCTCAAGGTTTTTTCTGGAAACTTTTTCAGCAGAGCAAAAAGTTTAAGCGGCTGAAAAAAGCTCAGGGGGTTTCTGAGGAAGAGCCCTCTGGGTTCTCTGATGAGGAGGAAATTTTTGGAAGTGGTAAAAGTGGGCGGACTGCTGAGGAGAAGCTCAAGCGCAGTTTATTTGGCGACGATGAAGGTATTTTTTTTCTAAAAATAATTGGTATATGTACCTGTTGGCTGTTGATTGACTATTTCAGTGATTATAGCAGCTCCACTTGAGGACGTCGCTGAAGAGGAGGAACAAGCAGAAGAAGAGGATGGGGACATTGGTGAAGAGGATGAGATGGCAGATTTTATTGTGGATGAAGAAGATGAACATAGAGCTCCTCCCAAGTACATATTGTCGTGTTGTGTGCGTTTTAATTTATACTGACGTATCCTATTTTAACCAAGCAACTTAAATAACTATAAACTAATTGACTTTTGTAGAGGAGGCAGGCGGCTAAAGAAAGGAGGGAATAGAAGGGCACTGGGAATTTCCTCATCTGCTTTGCAGGAAGCTCATGAAATATTTGGTGATGTTGATGAACTCCTGCAGCTCCGTAAGCAAGGCTTAGATTCTAGTGAATGGAGGGAAAGGAGACTTGAAGATGAATTTGAACCGATTGTTCTTTCTGAGAAGTATATGACAGAGAAGGATGACCAAATACGAGAGCGTGATGCCCCAGAGAGAATGCAGGTTTGACAGGCCTAAGGGGATAGGCCTTTATTTTTTTTATAATGAGGCATCCTAGAGATATCCTAGAGATTGTGCAAACGCAACATATCTTTTACCAATTAAACCCTGAGAGGATTTTCTTTTATTTCACATGAAAAACTCTTTTTTGTAAGTACAAATACCACACTTTATTATTATTTTTGATCGGTAAACAAATTTTATTGATCAAAAGGGAGACAAAAAGAGCCCAAGTATACAGGACATATATATGAGCACAACTATGTCTAGTTTAGAGATACAAGGAAATCATGAAAAGACCTGCCATGAAAATCAATTACAATTGACCAATGGCTTGGGGCGCAACCCAAATGAAATAGGGGTATACATTGGGGAATGCCTAATTTAAGGGGAGGGAGCAATGATTGATAAAATTTACATAAGATGCAAAGTGGGTATTGTGAGGGACCGTAGTCCACCCATTCAAAATTTTCAGCATAGTAGTTTGAATTTTTGGCAATGCTCTCTCCACTTTCAAAGTGGGAGTTTTCATGTTTCACATGAGAACATCTAGGTGACATGTTGAATAAACTGTATATATTTCTTTGCTCTTGTATTTTTTGCAGATATCTGAGGAAAGTACGGGTTCACCTCCGTTAGATGAAGTTAGCATAGATGAAGAGAGCACCTGGATATACAGTCAACTCGCAAGTGGTACTGTACCTTTATATGGCAAGAGGGGCAGGGGGACACCTAAGGATGGGTGGGATCTTTCTATCAACAAGGATGACATCATGAGATTTTTGGACCTGCTGCATGTGCAGAAATTAGATGTCAGTATTCCCTTATTTTCACTTGTGGTCGCTCTTTGTTTGATCTGATCTTGATCATATTCTTCTGGCAATTTCTTTCATGCCTTCAGATCCCCTTTATTGCTATGTATCGGAAGGAAGAGTGCCTAAGCCTATTGAAAGATCCTGAGCAACCTGAAGCTGATGATGATGATAATCAGGATAGGAGTGATAGGACGCCCACGCTTAAGTGGCACAAGGTAAATGTACTAGTCATGGCATGCAGTTGAAAGTGTATTAAACTTGCAGAGATGATATTTATTTGTTGTTAATGGTGAGACTAACAAGTGAATAACATTTGCATGTATAAAAGGTACTTTGGGCAATTCAAGACTTGGACAGAAAGTGGCTCCTACTTCAGAAGCGAAAGAGTGCCCTTCAGTCATACTATAATAAGCGGTTTGAGGAAGAATCTCGGCGTGTTTATGATGAAACAAGACTCAATTTAAATCAGCAACTTTTTGAATCAATCATGAAGTCACTCAAGGCGGCAGAGTCGGAAAGGGAGGTTGATGATGTTGATTCCAAGTTTAACTTGCATTTCCCGTCTGGCGAAATTGGTGTTGATGAAGGACAATACAAGAGGCCTAAGAGGAAATCCCTGTATAGCATTTGTGGGAAAGCTGGCCTATGGGAGGTTGCGAGCAAGTTTGGCTACAGTTCTGAGCAATTTGGATTGCAACTATCCTTAGAAAAGATGGTGAGTCACTCTGACCTGAAATTGTTATTCTGTCGAATGAAACTCAGTGTTCCTGTTTCACTGGATTGTAGAGAAATGATGAGTTGGAGGATCCTAAGGAAACACCAGAGGAGATGGCATCAAACTTTACATGTGCCATGTTTGAGACACCTCAAGCTGTGCTTAAAGGGGCCAGGCACATGGTATGTTAGTTTCTTGTCATAAATGCAGCAGTTTCCCTTTATGATGCTTGATCGTAGGCAAAATATTTTGACTGCCAAATTTCTTTTACTGGTCCAGGCAGCTGTGGAAATCAGTTGTGAGCCATGCGTTAGGAAACATGTGCGTAGCAATTTTATGGATCATGCTCTGGTATCAACATGTCCAACACATGATGGCCTTGCGGCAATAGATCCTTTTCATCAGTGTGCTGGGGTAAAGTGGTTGCGGGAGAAGCCCTTGAGTGCATTTGATGATGCACAATGGCTCCTTATCCAGAAGGCTGAAGAGGAAAAGCTTCTTCAAGTTACTATTAAGATGTCAGAAGAAGACTTGAATAAGTTGACAAGTGACTTTAATGAGTACTATCTTAGTGATGGTGTTAGTAAATCTGCTCAACTGTGGAATGAGCAGAGAAAGTTGATATTGCAGGATGCACTTTTTGGGTTTCTTCTACCTTCGATGGAGAAAGAAGCAAGATCTTTGTTGACTAATAGAGCGAAAAATTGGTTACTTGTGGAGTATGGTAACGTTTTGTGGAGTAAAGTCTCAGTAGGGCCATATCAAAGGAAGGAAACTGATAGCAGTTCTTATGACGAAGCTTCCCCAAGAGTCATGGCTTGTTGTTGGGGTCCTGGAAAGCCGGCAACCACTTTTGTGATGTTAGATTCATCAGGGGAGGTGCTGGATGTGCTTTATACTGGATCCCTTACTTTGCGGTCCCAAAATGTTAATGACCAGCAGCGGAAGAAAAACGACCAGGAACGTGTATTAAAGTTCATGATGGATCATCAACCACATGTTGTTGTTTTAGGAGCTGTGAATTTGTCATGTACTCGCCTGAAGGAGGATATATATGAGGTGAGCACTACTATATCTTTCCATTTGTTCTTCTTGATATGCTAAACATTGATCAGATCGTTGGAATTATGGCACCATGCAAAGCTCCAATGATTCATGGATCTTATAATTTCTGTTACTCTTTCGTGTTGTCTTATCATTTATGCTGCACAAGGGAGTGAGATGCAATGTGCACTTTTCCTTCTCTTTCTTTCTTCTTCGGCCGGGATTTTCATATCCTCTCTCTTTATAAGATAACTGTAGCACTGTTTTCACAATTGCACATCTAATTTAATGAAAACTGCTGTTTAAGGAAGACAAGTAATTTGAGTTTTAGGGTTTGATTTATATGCTTTTTAAAGTTACGTTATGATGGGTCCTTGCAATATTGATTGTGAATTTGCTTTTTTTTTTTTTTTGATAAGTAATAATCTTTATTGATGTGAATGAAACTAGGCAAAGCCCAAGTAAGTGAATTTGCTTTTTTTCCTATAAGTTAATACCTAAGGACAAGTTTGGTAAGTGAACTTCTGTAATCTTTTTGAGCATTCTTGAGAAAAGAGAATTAAGATGTGTTTTTTTAATTTCGAGGTATTTTGTATTGGGGTTTGTAAAAGTGAATAGGTAGAATTGAAAATTTGTTTGGACAAGTTTTGTGAGATGCGTTTTTGGTTTTTTGCAGAAGTTTTGGTTTTTGTGGGTTTTTATACACGGAAACTTAGGCAAAGGATCAAATGCCTTTTCTTTTAGGAAAAAAACTGGTGTTCAAAAGATGTTTGAATTGAAGTTAAAAACAAAAATTCTAAAAAATTCTGAAAATTTCTGGAAACCAAACATAACCGAAAAACTCTTATTTATGATTGCCATTTTCCTATCAAATATCATTTTAAAAGAATCTAATCTGTTTTGGAGCTTATGATTTTATACACATAATGCTCCACTGATGTTTCATTCCCTCCTATCAAAAAATGTTTCATCCTGTTGTTGATTGTTATGTTTCCTTAAAAAAATGTTTATTGTTGTTAAAAGTGCATATGAAAGCTGTATTTTTTTTTTTTTTTTTTATTTTATGTCGGGGAACCTCTCCAAGGCAGGGCCCTTCGGACCCATCCGTGCAGAGTAAAGGACCCGTGCACAGCACCTTCTGAAGTTTTCCTACACGGAACTGGTTAAATCACTGGCTTTTCACTAGGGGTGTGGCCTTAAATGATTGTTTGCATCCATGAGGTGTTGAATCTTGGACCTTGAAGGGAGTGATGTCCCAAGACCAAGACCTTCACCACTTGGGCCAACCTCTTGGGGTTGCTGTATTTTATTTTTGTTTTATAGATGGCAGCTTTAGGGAAGATTAGCACAGGGGATATCAGGGGACTAGTGGGGAAGAATGTTGGTTGGTGTTGTATGTGTAAATCTATTGTAAATCTAATGTCGAGGGCCTGTGCACCCTTGGGATTAGCGGGGATGCTGTTCTTGGACACCCCCGATGCCAATTAAAAAAAAAAAAAATTTGCAGTGGAACCACTTGGGAGTTATTTGCTTTGGTATTATGTTTTTTTTTTTGCGATTGTGTAATCCCCACCATGGTTATTGAATTACTTGCTTTTTGGATTGGAAACTTTGGAGTCCTTTCTAGGCATTTTTTTTTTAATAAGTGAAAATGTATAAATATCAATAGGCATGATCAAGTACATTGGGTGTATACAAGAGAAAACACCTAGCCTATAATAGAGAGCCCCTAATGAACATTGCCCAAGAGGGAGAAATTAGAAACCTATCCAATATACACCAAGCCCGATTGGGACAAAACACGCCTCCCCAAAGCAAACCAAATCATTGTAACTACCCCAACCCCTTGTTTCCCACAAGACATACTCCACCCAAATTATCCTATGACGGAGGAAGGCTTCATACTCCTGCCCTCCCTCTAGTCCTCCCTCGACTTGTACTACCTCCCTTTGCATCGTAGTTGATTGCCCAAGTAAGTGCTTTAACTCCCTGCTCTTCTTAAATCTTGATTTTGTTTCAAGCGAGTGACTGGCCTCAATTGCAGTGAGTAGTGCTGTGAATTGGTCGTCAAACCTTTCTAAGCTAATAAGCTTTCAGTTTCATCATGCTTCGGCGAAAGATTTAGACCGGAACAATCATATGGATGCCTTCAATGGTGTAGAGCTTCTGCTAAATTTACTGAAGTCTATGTTATTAAGATCTATATTAGATGAGTTATTTGGGAGGTATGCAGTAGTGCCCTTAGGTGGTTTATTTAGGCAGTATGTAGTAGTGCCCTCAGATGATTTACTTCGGCAGTCTATAGCAGCACTCTAAATTTTGGAAATCCTATTGTACCCTATGTCTACTTCGTTTTTTGTTTTTGTTTTATGAATTTATTACTTGAGAGAAATTTTGTTGTTCAAGTGTTCTACTCGGGTGTCTGTTGCATTTCCATGTTTGGATGTATATTTGATTCTCTAATGGTTCCAAGATCTTCAGATGTGAATAGATTGTATTGTGTCGATTATTAGGCATTGGGGGAGAGAAGTGAGATCACACGTCATGCTTTTGTTTTAAAACTCTGGCATATCACACTAGTTCGTTTACTCTTACAATGTCTCAATAGCAAATAAAAGATTAAACTTGACTCGCTGTAATTTTAATATCGTGAGAATATCGGTGTAATGCATTTGCCTTGATTTATTTTAAGTTGGTGATGTGAGCATCAGCCTTTCAGTTGTTTTCCCTTTTTATTCCTTGCCCTGTTGGGTTATCACATAAATCTGGTTTAGCTTTCTGTAGACTTGAGTTCCATGGCTATATGATGTTTTATAAATCTCGTTCTGTGGAATGAGTAAATCAGTTCACATTTTTCATTTCTCATTTGATGCATGTGGTCTTATTTAGCGTACTTTGTGTTTATCAGATTATTTTCAAGATGGTGGAGGAAAATCCCAGAGATCTTGGCCGTGAGATGGATGGGTTAAGCATTGTTTATGGTGATGAATCTCTACCTCGTCTATATGAAAACTCTCGGATTTCTTCTGATCAGCTACCTGGGCAACCAGGTACGTGGTTCCTTTTTTTTTAAACTTTTTTTAATTTTATTAAATGTGTTCTGGTGGATTTCTCTAAATGTTGGTTTATTTTGTCAGGCATTGTTAAGCGAGCTGCTGCCCTTGGGCGATATTTACAAAATCCTTTGGCAATGGTTGCTACACTATGTGGACCAGGAAGGGAGATTTTATCATGGAAACTCAGTTCCCTAGAGAACTTTCTTGCCCCAGATGAGAAGTATGGAATTATTGAACAGGTTATGGTTGACTTAACAAACCAGGTGGGCCTTGACATTAATTTAGCCATTGGCCATGAATGGTTATTTGGTCCTTTACAGTTCATTTCTGGAATTGGGCCCAGAAAGGCCGCATCTATGCAGAGGTCCATGGTAAGAGCCGGGGCAACTTTTACCCGAAAGGACTTTGTCACTGTGCATGGACTTGGTAAAAAGGTGTTTGTCAATGCGGTTGGTTTTCTGCGTGTCCGGCGGAGTGGATTGGCTGCTGCTAGCTCCCAATTCATTGATTTGTTGGATGATACAAGAATACATCCAGAATCTTATGGGCTTGCACAAGAGTTGGCCAAAGATGTTTATGATGAGGACATAAGAGGTGAAGCAAATGATGACGATGATGCCTTGGAGATGGCAATAGAGCATGTTAGAGAAAGGCCTAGTATTTTGAGAGTCCTTGATGTTGATGCCTATGCTAAGAGCAAGAACCGTGAAAATAAGAAGGAAACATTCTATGATATTAAAAGGGAACTAATGCAGGGTTTTCAAGATTGGCGTAAGCAATATGAAGAGCCAAGTCAAGATGAGGAGTTTTATATGATTTCAGGTGAAACTGAGGAGACCCTTGCTGAGGGAAGAATTGTGCAAGCTACAGTCCGCAGGGTGCAAGCTCAGAAAGCAATTTGTGTGCTGGAATCTGGATTGACTGGGATGCTCATGAAGGAAGACTATTCAGATGAGTGGAGGGAGAGTCCTGATTTATCAGACAGGCTACATGAAGGTGACATTCTCACTTGCAAGATTAAGTCGATTCAGAAGAACAGGTATCAGGTCTTCCTAGTTGCTAGAGAGAGTGAGATGCAAAATAATCGACATCAGTATGTTAGGAACTTTGATCCCTATTATCATGAAGACCGGAGCCAGCTACAAAGTGAACAAGAAAAAGCTCGCAAAGAAAAGGAGCTAGCGAAGAAGCTATTTAAGCCAAGGATGATTGTTCATCCTCGTTTCCAGAATATAACCTTGGATGAAGCCAAGGAGGTAAGTTGTCAACTGTGTTTAAGTTCTAATAAGCAAAACAACATTGTTAATATCCAATGGCATGGAACTGTATCCCTCTGTATGCATTCTCTTGGAACCTATAGGAGGTTTGGTTGAACTTTCTTGCACTCTGAAATAATATTGTTTTTGTGAGGAAAATGGGGTCCCTTTATGAAATAACATATGTGATTACTTGAAAAGAGTGGTTTGACCTGTATCTCTTCAAAGACTATAAAACATCATTATTCAAAGAAATGATGCCCATGTAATTTTTGTTTTCAGGATGTTAACTCTGAAAAAATTTAAATCCCTAGGGCATAGATTTTGTGTAAAACAACCTTATATTTTGGCTCTAGAGGGATTTTGTGTTTCTTGGTGTAGTTGCTCTTTCTGCATGCCATTGTAAGGATAAAGCTCTGGTTCAAAGTGAGCATTTATATAATTCACTTGATAAGTTGAGATCTTATTTTCTTTTACTTATTTGAAGATTATGAAATTCCATTCTACCTTTCAGATTTGAATGACCTGAGATATTTTAAATTGTTTCAGTCTTATTTGCTGAGGATATTTTGTACTTGGGTTTTACTTGAATTAACATGTCTTGAAAGGACCAAGAGAGGAATTTGTGAACTCTTTCGAAGTCTTTCTTTTGGGTATTGTGTTGGCAATATTTTGATATTGATTGTTGCTGCCACGCTAAGTTCAAATTATCTTTTTTTATAAGTATTTTTTCTAACTAAATCTAAAGTTAAGCTCTCATCTGTTATATCTACAGTTCTTGTCTGACAAGGATCCTGGCGAAAGTATTATCAGTCCCAGTCGCCATGGGCCTTCACATCTGACTCTAACTCTCAAAGTTTATGACGGAGTTTATGCTCACAAGGACATAGTTGAAGGTGGAAAGGAGCACAAGGACATCACAAGCTTGCTTCGTATTGGGAAGACGTTGAAAATTGGGGAGGACACTTTTGAGGATTTGGATGAGGTCAGTACTGTTTTTTGAGGTTTGTTCTCTGATTGGTTGTGTCCAATTAAAAGAATAATGACAGGAGTGCTTTTTTGATAAGTTCTGAATCTATTTCACTCTTTTGTTTTTTTTTTCTTGGACAAGTAAGCTGTCTAACATCCATATTGGTTAATGGGGCATTCTGATAATTCAGCTCAGGAGCTTTACGCCCAAAGCAAGCTGAATCTGCTTGGCATTAACCTAGCAAATGAGCTGATGTATTGTTTTGGAATGCCTTCTGTCTAATGAGTAGATCTAATGAGAGAATGAAATCACAGTATCTTCTCTTGGAGTGAAAGACTGAATGCATGCTTAAGTGTCTACAGGCTATAAGTTTCACTCCTAGACGAGTAGATGTTATCCACACCAAATGTGTGGATTTTATATTTATTCCTGTAAGAAAGGCGTCCCCCATGTACAGTGTTGCTTAATTTCATGTCACAGTGGCTAAAACTATTTCAGCATACTAGTACATCTACAAATAGGCATTTAAATAAAAAGATTATCTTGATGTAGAAAAATATTATATTCTTCCCGTTGTATTTGCAACAAATAAATTGATAATCATTTTTCTGTTTTTACTGACCAAAACCCTAGGTAATGGATCGATATGTTGATCCTTTAGTGTCTCACTTGAAGGGAATGCTAAGTTACCGCAAGTTCAGAAAGGGAACAAAAGCGGAAGTTGATGAACTCCTCAGAATTGAGAAATTGGAGTATCCTATGAGAATAGTTTATTGTTTTGGCATCTCTCATGAGCATCCAGGCACATTCATTCTGACTTATATAAGAAGTACAAATCCGCACCATGAGTATGTTGGTCTATATCCAAAGGGATTCAAGTTTAGGAAAAGGATGTTCGAGGACATTGATCGGCTTGTGGCATACTTTCAGAGACATGTTGATGATCCTCAATCAGCGCAATCTCTCAGATCTGTCGCTGCTAGGGTGCCAATGCGAAGCCCTGCAACTGGGGGCTCTTCAGGGGCATCCATGGGTAGTGGATGGGGTGGTTCAACCAACGAGGATAATTGGAGAGGCCAGTCTTACGACAGGGATCGTTCTTCTACTCCTGGTTCAAGAACAGGTAAACTCTGCAGAAACATGAATACATCAGGTCTGTTTTGTGTTACAGTGCTGTTATCTGTTTTGGTCATTTTGTAATGTAAATATACGATTTATATTATGTAGCCTTCTAGCTGAGTGTTCTTTTTGCCTTCTTTCTTTGGTTGATTGCTTCATATTCCCTCTTTTTTCTCATGCAGATGTTCTTTTGATAAACACCTCTTCGGCTATAACTTCTGTTCTATATATGTTTTTGCTGCTGATTTGGCATCAATTTCGTGTATTGCTTATTTGCTTTGTTGTTTTATCCAGAACTTGACTTCTCTGTTTGGTTTGACAGGACGTAATGATCATAGAAATGGCAGTGGCCGAGATGGACATCCGAGTGGGGTGCCAAGGCCATATGGTGGGCGTGGCCGTGGTCGAGGCTCATTCAACAGCACGAGAGGAAATAATTCCAGCAATGAGAGGCAGGATTCTGGTTATGATGCTCCTAAATGGGATTCGGCTACCAAGGATGGGGAAGATGGATGGGGCAATTTTCCAGGTGCCAAAATTCAAAACTCACCTGGCAGGGAGGCCTTCCCAGGTGGTTGGGGTAATGGTGGAAGCGACAGAGGAGGTAGTAGTAGTAGTTGGGGTGGGGATGGGGCTAGTGGCAGCGACAATGGTGGGTGGGGGAATGGAAATGGTGGTGGCAGAGGAAATTGGAGTGGTGCCGGTGCAAATGATGCCGCTCCTGATAACAGGAGTTCAGGGTGGGGAACTACTCCAAAGAGAAGTTCTTCGCAGTCCCAGGCTGGGAATGGATGGTCTGGAAGCGGTGGCGGCAGCGGCAGCGGCGGTGGTGGTTGGTGAAGCCACATAAGCTTTAGGATATCGCCATCCCCTTTTCCAGGTCTCTCCTTCCCAACAAGTGTCGGATGTTCAGTCGGTAAAAGTTGGGACCCATTTTGGACCTTCCCGGGCCTCTCGAGTAGTTATGGAATTGATTGTAATGGCCAATACTCGACGCTTTTGTATGTTCATTTACAAATTATAGTACTGTGGTAGAAGTGTCTTATCTATTGATTGGTGCAGGGTAATGGCTTTCCTTTTGCCCTTTTTCTCATCTATTGATAGGCTCCAGAGTATATTCCTTTACTTTCTTATTTTTTTAAAATTTTATTTGTTGTTGTGAGGTTCTCTTGCTTCCCACTAATTGGCTAATTGCCTCCTATACACTATATTGAAAGCAACCTGGTACACCATAAGATCGTGCAATCGACTAGTCATACCCTGGCTATATAGAGTTTTTTTGAGATATAAATGACGATTATTTGAATTTTTAAAGATTATGATTATATATTTAAAATTTTTAAAGTTGTAATTATCTTAAAATTATAAGTATTTATGTTCATTTAGTCTTTTTAAAAATTGAATTATGTTTCTCGTTATTTGGAAAAGTAAGTTTGATGAAAAATATTAAAATAAATTTTGATGTTTTTCTTCAAGCTTATATTTTAACTTATTTGAGATTAAAAATGTTTTAATATGTAACACCTAAATAATTTAATTTTTTTATTAAATAACTTTTAAAGGCTATTTAGGCACTTTTTTAAGATTTTTACAACCCCAGACAGACCCTAAAAGTAGAACATAAATAAGCTTTGTGATAGCGATTGAAATTGAAAAGCAAAATCTGATATATCAATTTTATAAATTTACTTCGAAATTCCTTTCAATAATCCGCAGAATATAAACTATCAAGTGTTAAAATAGATTATAAACAAGAAATAACCCATTATTATTGTGCAGTTTGATTCAAACCCGAACCCGAGTATACCTCCTTATATATATTGTTTAGGGTTTTAGACCAAGTGTGGCGTCCTTGTGTCGACTTCTGCGAAGACATCTCAAACGAACAACACGAGCACGATGACTGCTGAGACCCAGGAAGAGCTTCTCGCTGCCCACCTTGAACAGCAAAAGATTAACGTAAATCTCTTTGTTTTTCAATTATGTGCTTCTCAGTTAATTTTTTGAATGGGTATTCGGACTTTGAGAGTGTGAAGTTATACGACCATGGTTGGTATCTCGTATAAGGAGTTTCTGAAATTCATATGGTATATAAATTCTTTGGAGTTAAGGACATTCGTCTAATGCCATAAATGGGTCTAATAAAAGTGTGATTAGATGACTTTGTGATGGTATGACACTTTGGATTGACTTGTGCATTTCTGGTCGTGTTATGTTCTTCTTTACATTGCTTTGATGAAGTTATGAGCTTCAGTGTCACAATAAATTTTGACATGGGTTTTCAAGTTTCTGACTGAAGAATTTAGAATATTGTTTGAATTGTTGTTTTTGCGTGAATTATGGAGGTTATGAAAAGTTTATCTTACTCAGCCAAAAAAAAAAAAAAAAAGGGTCTTAGTATTGTCTTGCAACTTTGTGATCAGTCTTATGTTACATTGGAAAGCCTCTTTTATTCGTAGGTCTGGTAATGGGGTAGCTCATTTGTTAGCTAAGCAAGCTTTATCTATGGTTGGTTGTAAAATTTGGGTAGAAGAGGGTCCTTCTATGATATAGGACTTGGTTTGTTTCTGAAATGCTTTGTACATGACTATTTTGAAGTTATGAAATGGGTTGCAGTTTATTAAAAAAAAAAAAAAAACTGTGAAAAACTTCGCGTTCCCTATTTGACCCCGATTGCGACGGTTGTTGGGAGGGCACAAACCCTCGAGTTGGGTGCCTGCATGTCTGACATCCAACTCAACTTTGCGTCAGAAGGAGATATCACCCCCGTCCTCTGACCAGTCAGGGGGTAGGTACTGACCTTGCTTCCACAGTTCCACTAATGGCTGTCATTGCTGGCAACCAAACAAAATCCGAAATGACTATTTCACGACCTGTACAGTATACAGCCCAATCAATCAATAAAACTCAAGAAGCCAAAATGCTGACCAGCTTGCACACCCGAAACCTAAACACCAAGAAATTGACCAAGAATCCCTAGATCAAAGAGTTTGTTGAAGGAATCAAATCAGAGAAAAGGAATACCTGAGATTGACAATAGGGCATGATATAAAGAAGTGTATGCTCAGTACAAGAAGACTGTTGTCTCTACAATTGCCATGCCCAAAATGCAGAGTGCGCTCATTGAGATTCACAGAGAAAGATAGCTAGTATATGAGAGAGAGAGGAAGTTGAGCCATGAGCGCAATGGTGGCTGGGGGTTGGAAGATAGATTAGGCGAAGGGGGCTGAGTATTCTCAGTTGAATTTCATTGGCATTCGAGCACCTAGGGTTTGATCAAAATAAAATGTATTTTTATATTTAAGGATCTCACCCAACCTGACCCTCCTTTGGAATATTTTTTTTGATAAGTAAGATAAGTATTATTAACAAAAAGGCAACAACTACCAGTTACAAAAATGTATGCCCTATTTACAAAGGCACGTTAGAGACTAGGAAATCATGAAGTTCCATGCCATTAAAGTCCACAGCAATGGCCCAAGTACAAAGAGTCCTAAAAAAGAAAATTTTTAGTTCTTCCATCGATCTCTCCTTGTCTTCAAACGTCCTCTCATTTCGCTCTTGCCATAGGCACCACATGATACAAATATGAATCATCAACCAAATCTCTTTGATTTGATGCACACCTCGAATAAATGTCCAACACGCCAATATATCCACCACGGATTCCGGCATAACCCAAGCGAGATCCATCCTTTGAAATACCTCATTCCAGAGCGTCCTAGCTACCTCACAATGCAAGAGTAAATGATTTACCGCCTCACCTCCTCCTTTACACATACAACACCAGTCTACGATAATTATCCTCTTCTTTCTCAGATTATCTGTAGTAAGAATCTTGCCTAATGCCGTTGTCCACACAAAGAAAGAAGCTTTTGGAGGGGCCTTGTGTCGCCAGAGCCTTTTCCAGGGAAACTGTGCCCCTGGCGCTTGTGTAAGGACCTTATAATAGGAACGAACAGTGAAAATCCCTTTTCTTGCAGGAATCCACCAGAGGCTATCCTCATGCTGGGTATTAGGACTAAAAGAGTATAGATAACTATAAAATTCTGCAAAAATCTCCATCTCCCAATCCTGTGCCGCCCGGTTGAAATTGATATTCTAGTGGATACCCCTTTCTGAAATTCCCATGACCTCCGCCACTGTAGCTTCTTTGGCACTTGCTATCTGGAAGAGAATATGAAACAACTCTTTGAGGGCACTGTTACCACACCATGTATCCTTCCAAAATCTGATCCTGGCACCTGACCCCACCTGAAATCTCGTGTGTCGATAAAAAACCTCCCACCCTTTTCTAATATACTTCCATAGCCCCCTTCCATGTGCCCCTCTAATTTCTCTAGTACACCAACCTTCCCCTAAACCACCATATTTATTTTCTATCACAATTCTCCATAGGGCTTCTGGCTCCTTGGTATATCTCCACAACCATTTACCAAGTAACGCCCGATTAAACAGCTACATATTTCTGATACCCAAACCACCATTGGAGATAGGATGGCATACATTCTCCCATTTGACCAGATGAAATTTAAACTCGTCTCCCATTCCACCCCATAGAAAATCTCTTTGTAACTTCTCAAGACGCCTCGCCACACTTGCCGGAATAGGGAATAAAGATAAGAAATAAGTAGGTAGATTAGAAAGTGTGCTTTTAATCAAAGTAATCCGACCCCCTTTTGTCAAGTACATTCTCTTCCACCCTGCCAGTTTCCTTTCTATTTTTTCAATTACTGTGTCCCAAATCGAGCGTGCCCTCGGAGCTATACCCAAAGGTAATCCCAAGTAAGTCATAGGAAGAGACTTTATCTTACAAGCCAACGTGTCAGCCAACTCTCTAATATTTTGAATCTCTCCAATCGGTACCATCTCAGATTTATCATAATTCACTTTTAGACCAGACACTGCTTCAAAACACAGTAGACACGCCTTTACAGCCCGCACCTGGTCCCGATCAGCTTCGCACATAATAAGCGTATCATCTGCAAACAACAAGTGAGAAATGGTAGTAATGTCCCTGGTTGGAGAACCAATTTGGAAACCCCTAACAAAACCATTAGCCGACAAGGCCGAGATCATCCTGCTTAGTGCCTCCATCACAATAACAAAAAGTAAAGGAGATAACGGATCCCCTTGCCTCAGACCACGAGAATTCTGAAAGAAACCCTTAGGGCTGCCATTAATCAAAACAGAAAACTGTACCGTAGAGATACACCACCTAATCCATGACCTCCACCTTTCACCAAAACCACACCTACCCAAAAGATGTATGAGGAAGTCCCAATTAACATGGTCATACGCCTTTTCCATATCCAACTTGCACATAATACCTGAATTTCCCTCCTTCAATCTGCTATCTAAACATTCATTGGCAATTAGAACCGCATCGAGGATCTGTCTTCCTTTAACAAAGGCATTTTGAAGCTTAGTTACAATTTTTTCCAGAACCTCACTTAAGCGATTTGCAAGCACTTTTGAGATAATCTTGTATACTCCATTCACTAAGCTGATAGGCCGAAAATCCGAGATCTCAATAGCCCCGGCCTTTTTAGGAATCAATGCAAGGAACGTGGAATTAAGACTTTTCTCAAATTTTCCAAACGAGAACAACTCCTGAAACACCTTCAGAAGATCTTCTTTAATCACCTCCCAGCATTCTTGGAAGAAACCCATAGAGAAACCATCCGGTCCGGGAGCCTTGTCTTTTACCATTTTTCTTACTACATTAAGAACCTCTTCCTCATCAAAAGCCCTCTCCATCCTGACCACATCCCCTGGTTCAATAATGTTAAACACCAACCCATCAAGAGTAGGCCTCCACCCCTCCTGTTCAGTAAGTATCTTTTCAAAAAAATCAACCACATGTTCTTTGATAACCTCTTCTTCTCTACACTCCACCCCCTCAATTTTCAACACCTCAATGTTATTGTTTTTTCTGTGCGAGTTTGCAATACTATGAAAATACCTAGTGCTCCGATCCCCTTCCTTTAACCATAATGCTCTTGACTTTTGGCGCCAAGACATTTCCTCCTGCAATATTATCCTCTCAAGATCTGCGCCCAACAAAGTTTTCTGTGCTTGTTCTTCTTCAGTAAGAGGCCTTCCCTCCTGTAGTCTTTCTAACACCTGTATTTCCATCCACTTGGTGTTTTTGTTCTCCTCCACATTGCCGAAAGACTGTTTATTCCATATTCTTAGATCTCTTTTTAAAACTTTCAGCTTATTTGCTAAAATAAAGCTGGGTGTACCCTCAAACTGATAAGAAATCTACCACTGTTTGACCCTCTCCACAAAACCTTCTGATTTCAACCACATATTCTCAAACTTAAAATACCTTCTACTACTCTGAATACCTCCACAATCCAGTAAGATAGGCCAATGGTCCGAGGTTAACTGGCCCAACCGCTTTTGCCATACGTCCGGATATTGGCTTTCCCACTCTCCTTTGGAATATTTCCTACAGAACCCATATCACGACTAGGGTGGGAACCCAACCGACTTGGGTATGGTTCAGTCAGCTGGATCGGGTTGTCACCCAGCCCTGGTGGGGTTGAGTATTCAGTTCTAGCGTTTGCTGTAGAATGGGGCAAAATGTTGTGGATACATTATATGTGGAATATGCTCTTATATGCCTACTATGGTAGGAATGATAGATATTTTTGGGGAGCTTTAAACCTTCTCCTTCAATATTGTTTCTTTGGGCAGTTGCAATTCATAGGTTTTGTGGCAAGTGGATTTCGTAGCCATGAGGTCCGAAATGACTGTAGCAGATCAATAAATCTTGTTCCTAGATTAATTTTTGCATTTCAGATGTCATGCATTAAATATATGTACTTGTTTGACTATTCAAAATGCCATGTACACAGGATGTATACCTAGGTACATTATTTTTGCTTTGGTTTAAATGTTCGATATGGGGTAAGGATTCTCTCTCCCAAAAGGCTTGGTTTGGTTTAATAATCTCAAAGTACAAGGTTTTTTGTGTGGTCTATATTCTTTGTCCCCTTACAGTACTTTCGTTGATTTGCTAGCCTAAGGATTGATGATTGTTGCTGATTCTTTTTCATGCAGATAATTGTTAATGATGAGAATTAGCTTTTGCAGTTTTGGGCCTAAGATATGATAGCCTCACTAAGTTTTGAGTGATATCCTTGCAGCCTGATGAGCCTGTAGTCGAGGATGAAGACGATGAAGATGATGATGATGAGAGTGAGGACAAGGAGGAAGATGATGCTGAAGGTGAGAATACTATTTGTGACTTATTCAAGTTAGGAGATAACAAACTCAGCTAGAAAGAAGCTCATGAAATCCATAGTTTTTTGCGGTCTTTACAAAACCTTGCTAATCTTTTGGATGATGTTCACAATGTTTGGAATGTAGATGAACTACTTTAGCAGTTAGCCTGATTTTATGGTAAGTTAGGTACTGTCAGGTAAATTCATGATTTTGAGGGAAATGTGCAAAACATCTTGAAAATAAGCGCATTCTTTGTAATTTCTGATTAACTGAAGCCAATGGTCTTGAATCAATTTGCACCTCTATCGCTATACGAATTGGGTGATTGGTGAGATCATGAGTTTGACTCCCATGAATGCATGAGTTATCAATGGAAATTACGTTCTAATTAGCTTATTATACCACTCTGTTTTCTTATAGAAAACAGCATTCTAATTAACTGAAGTATGATCTGTATAATCTGCTTGATTTTCTTATAGAAAAAAAAAAATTCTAATTAACCGAGGTATGATCTGTATATCTCACAATTTTTTGAGATCGTGGCAATATGGCAGGACAAGGAGATGGAACTGCTAGGTCTAAGCAGAGCCGAAGTGAGAAGAAGAGTCGCAAGGCAATGTTGAAACTTGGAATGAAGCCAATTCCAGGTGTCAGCCGGGTTACTGTCAAAAAGAGCAAGAATGTTAGTTTTCAATATACTTGTTCGTGTCTCTTGCTGTCGCCGCACTATTTTTTCTTCCTTGGCTTTCTCATGTGCTGTTAGAAATTGAATTAAATCAGTTTTTTTTTTCCTCTCTCCAGATTCTGTTTGTTATATCTAAACCAGACGTTTTCAAGAGCCCCGCTTCAGACACGTATATTGTTTTTGGGGAGGCAAAGATTGAGGATTTGAGCTCTCAACTGCAGACTCAGGCTGCAGAGCAGTTCAAAGCTCCTAATATTAGTAATGTGATTTCAAAGCCTGAGCCATCAGCGGTGGCACTAGATGATGAAGATGTTGATGAAACTGGTGTGGAACCCAAGGACATTGAGTTGGTAATGACACAAGCTGGGGTCTCGAGATCAAGGGCTGTGAAAGCACTCAAAGCTGCGGATGGTGACATAGTTACTGCTATTATGGAACTGACAAACTGAGGCACTGTCGTTAAGATGTTTCATTGCAACTAGAGGACCATACATTTTCCCGCTCCAAGTATAAGTTCTTTGAATTCGCTGTGGAGGTTTTGAGGTTGCAGCTATGTTATACTGTCTTTATTTTCTTTCTTGTTCAGAAGATAAAAAGGGTTTTTACTCGTTCACCTTCTTGATAATGGCTCCCCAGTTTCATTCTGCTTCAGGTTTCATTGCATTTTAATGTTTCAGTGCTTCTTACAAGAAAGCAAAATGCACGCATTTTTATTTGGCAATGAAATCTCGCACTCATTCGCATTACGTGTGAAACAATGATGCCATTTCACATATATGCAAAGATGCATGATATAAATTCCCAGTTTTGCAAAACTTACGCATGAAAACCATGTCAATGTTTCAAAATCCGAAAACCGATGTGGAAACGTTGGGATCAAGAGTGACGTCTGTCTGACCCTCCACACTCTACAGAAAGTAGTTGCTTTGGCAATCGAAAACACCTCCTGGTTCTCATCTGGCTCCAGCTAGGATGGTCACAAGGTTTGTTTGAGGGACCGTAAATTCTACTTCAAGTCAGAACAACTATCAAAACTGGCTCAATTGTGAAAGAAAGGTTGTTCACCATAGATTTTGTTAATCCCTAATAACACGTGTTGATGACAGATTTAAGTGACGGTCTATTAAGTGGTAGACCTATAGAGTCACTTAAAATGTAACCATAATTAACAAGGATCGCTGGGGATTGAGAAAATTTTAGATGAAGAGTAACATTGCTCCAGTTGTAATGCTCACGGGTCAACATTAAACTAACAGTAATGAACAATTAAAAGGCATAGACATAGAAGCAGCATAGGTAATTCACCCAAAAGTAGAGTCATTTACATAAAAGGCAGCAAAGAACGAAACAGAAAAGACCACCATTCACTATCAAGCAACACACTCCAGTCCACTAATCTTTATGAAAATGGCAATAAATACAAAACCACGTTCTGAACTTTAGTCAAAAGGCCATCCTGAATAACCCGTATTCTGGTTGTTCTCATGAATGGTTGGAGAGCTGCTTCCAGCAGTTCCATTATTATGGTTAGAGCTAGAATGAGACGAACGGAATGGCCACAGATAAGAGAATGGATTCCGTCTTCCTGGATTATCCCTGCCACTATTCTCCCTTCCATTGGCATTACTACCATAACTGCTACTTCTACTTCGACTACTTGAGCTGCGGCCAATATTTATTCCTTGTGGTGGCAGTTCTTGGCGGCACACAGGGCATGAGTTGTGCTGGACTAGCCATGGGATAATGCAGTCTGAGTGATACATATGATAACATGGCATTTGCCTTGCTTCAGACCCCAGCTCAAATTTATCTTTGCACACAGGACAGTGTGAATCAGAACGAAGATGCCTCTGAGCAATCTTAATGGTTGGCATCGCATCAATTGAGGATCTAGATGCCGGGGGAGGGCCTCGCCGATCGTTAGCTGAATGTTGTTCAAACAGCTCTTCCAGTCCTGGACCTATAAAATAATCACCAGCATTACCCCGTGTAAGACCAATCCCAGGGGTCCCATTCAAAATAGCTTCAATCCCACCATTTCCAGACAACCTAAAAGGAATTTGGCCTCCAAAGATCAGCAGAGGACCAAAACCAGGAGCATGTTCCGGAACTGAATCTGATCTAGCTCTGATGTCATGGCTATGGCTTCTGTCTGCCAATCGATGCCTCATAAAGGCTGAGAAAGCTTCCATAAATCCTGACCTCCTGTCGTGATTTTCATCAACGTCCAGTCCAAAGAAATCAAATGGGCTGATGTGCACCATATCATCAAGTTCTTGAATAAATCCTCCATTACAGCCAGGGCAAACTGCATCACGTCCTCGCAGTCGAACTGGTCGATTGCAACGGTAGCACCAATGGGTGTTTCTTCCATTTGACATCCTTTTCTCTCCCTCTCCCCTGGAAAATTCTTGAAAAATAAATCCAAGCCTTGTCCCTGCAACTCCTCAATATTTTTAACTCTTATTGGAACATGCTGTCTAAGTTTGCAATATAAATTAGATATCACCTAAGCCTTTGAAAAAAGTAGGGAGTAAAAACAAATCAACAGGACTGCTGAATTATAATATCAAAGCCTCATCTCCACTAGTAGGACCAAAAGCGAATATTGGAAGATTTCATAGCCATCAAAGAGAATGGCTGTCATTGTCACCAATCAAAGATGACATTAAACAAATAACAACAGAGCTTCATCAAATGCAAATCTAGTTACTATCAGTTGTGGCACCATTCACGGCACATCCCAATACTCAATGAGATTCCAGCTGAAAAGCACTATGTGGCACACAGTAGAAATGTTCAACTTAAGCATTCCAATACACCACAGAAAGTATAAAAGCACAGAATATCCCGAACAGAAGCACCAGAAGGCAATCTGCAACGGGATCGAAAGAAAGAGGAAGTAGGAATTTTCCGAATTCTAAGCTTTATTTGTTAAGTTTTTCTAGGTCAACAAAAAAAATTAACTCCAGATCCATCCTGGAAAATATGATTAAATTCTACATATGAACAGAAACAGTTACTTAATGTGACAGATCTAATCCAGCACTTCAACATAGAGAAAATTTACCAGACCTTCGTTTGTTGCAGAGAAAACAGTGGAAAATCAAAGAAAATAAAATAAGAATTACCAAAGCATTGTCCGTATCATTTCTGGTTTCAAAATCATAGAACGTTGACCTCAATCAAAACCCAGGGTAGAATAAAGCTTAAATGGATTACAATTTTGGTCATTTATAGGATTCGAACCGATAGAAACCCCAAAAATCGGATGCTCTAAATTTCTCAGTATAATTTTCTCAGCTACCTACCAAGCAGAATATGAATCAGAAACTACATAATTATCTCATTTGAAAAATTTATTTAAAGAATTTCAGAGACTGTGTTGGGTCGTACCTTTCAAGAGGAATGAGTGGATCGAAAGTCTCTTGCGAAGCGCGAGCCAGCGAGAGAGGGAGAGAGAGAGAGAGGAAGTCCCTGACTCCCTAGGTCGACACTAATTGTTTTTTTTTTTTTTTTTTTTTAATATATAAAAAATACTTTTCTGAAGTTGGGATAAACAGTCAAATCATTGTCGTAAAAGAGTATCATTATTTCATATCAATAATGTCTTTGTTCGTTCCAAACTGGGCCCACTTGCACTTAAATGAGCTTGGAAAGAGACTTTAAAAATCTCAAACGGGCCTGGGTTTAGAGGTCCAATCTGCAAACCAATGGGGCTAAGTTTTATATTGGTCTTAGGCCTTAGCCCAATTTAAACAAAGGATATAACTGCAATAATGTTTGCTGCACTCAAATCATAGAGCATTGAGAGTTTAAATTAAGTGCTAGTTTTATAAAAATATCTTACAAAAATAAATTTACAAATGACTGAAACTTAATATAATATGTCAAATTTACTTTATAATAAAAAGTTATTTATAATCTAACGTATTATATCATGCAAGATCCAAGTCGTGGGTTCGAGAGCTGGTGGGAGAGAGAGATCAAGATCAGTGCTATCTCTTAGCATACCTTACCTAGATATATATATAATATATATATATATATATATTTATACAATGGATAGCTTGAGCCGAAAGCCTTCAAGGACCAAATTAGTCATGTTGAGAGTTTTGATTATGAATTGGAAAGCCCAATTAATCTATGCACCAATGCCTTAGTTTATGATCATCTCTACTCTCTGTCATATTCGTTGACGTGTTACATTTTATGTTGAATAAAATAGCATTAATCATGTACGTAGCATACATCAACTAGTATGATTAGCTAGGGATGTGAAAATTCTTGTAATGAACAACATTTCTCTATTTTAGGTGCCACGATTAGACCTATCTCATTCCTTTCATTCGAAGCCAATGAATGGTCTTATATATGGTCAATGGCACCACTCATGCATAGTTCTTAGGTACGTACCAATATTGGGTCCATGATTGGGGGAGGTTCAACTCCCCAACTACTAGAGCTGATATTTCTCAACAAATTTCCTAAAAAAAAATAATATGTATGTATATTCTCATTCCAATTATTTTTCCCTTTTGTTGGCTTTAAATCATTGCGAATTTACCAAGAACCTGATGGCTTGATGTGACACACACACACATATATATAGCCTAGAGAACCTAGGTTCGAAACCCTTGCCTCCTTGTATAATAATAATAATGGTGAATTTACTTGCGTTTCTATTTTGCTAAATGCTCTCAAGTCTCAACATGAACATATCCTAATCACTGTGGACCATTTGATTAATTAGTTTAGTAGAGATTCAACATTAATTTGAACACGTACGTACAATATGCTTTTTAAAACTCATGATGTAATAACCAGATCTTAAGATTAGGTCATAAGATAAGTTTTATGTATTTTTTTTATAACTAAAAATATTCTATTATTATTATTATTATTATTATCAGATTTTTGAATTTTTGGTTTGAATTCAAATCTTAGTTTTTTCCTGTCTCTACTGAACCTCATCTCTTAATTTTAGCCTCTGAAATAATCACATTAACCTCCAAACCCATACGTTTCTCAGTGTTAGTTGTTAGTATTCTAATGGAAACTGACTCTGTTGATGATCAATTACTCCACTCCGCACGTCTCCACTCCCATGCACATGCACGTCTCTATTCATCTAGGTTTCCTTTTGATTCTCAATCACCTATATAAATATATATATATATATATATATATTACGCTTATCATTTCTGCATGGAGAGGAAGCTCCAAGCCGCAAACCACCATCACCCACATTCCTCCACGACGACTCCACACTGCCCAGACCTTCGTGAGCCCTTTGTCCGTTTGCCATACAACACCGCCAACCACCTCATCACATGTAAATCCAAACCGTTGCAAAACACATTAAGACAACCTCCGTTCTATGTAACCAACCACTAGAATAGCCGCCCAAGCAACACCTCGGAAACAAGACGCACAACACCCTTCGCTTTCACAACCCACTCCCACCGTAGCCTCCAAGCAGTCACTGTGCCCTGCAACACAATAGCACTCGGTCATTCCATATCCCATGCAGAAGCAACCATAGCTCTTCCTCTCCACCCTCGAAAGCAACCCAAACACAATAGCCACCTTCACCAACTTCCGTGGAAAGCGAAACTGGAGTTGCTCTGTTTTGAAGCCAGGGAGATAGAGCATCCTCGCCCAAACCGAGAGCCATGTTTTTTTTGCCACAGTTGGGCCGCGACACCACCATCAGCGGCAACAGATGACTCCGGAGGTCAAGCCTCCACCGCCCAGTGATGCCCAGCGCCACCATCTGAAGCCCCATGCACGCCGCATGGTGTGTAAACTTTCTCTCCGTTCTCTCTCACTCATTCTCTCTCTCGGCGTCGCACTACATTGCCCAGAGGAACCCAGCCGCGCCACATTGACTCCCAGCCGTCGAGCACTTCCGGCCGCCCAGAATCGCCGAATCACGCCTTTGCCCTCAGTGAGCCCTCTGTTTTGCTCTCGCACGGCTTTTCTTCTTGATCTGTCCGTGTGTTTCGGCTTAGTTTTTAAGGAAACCTTGATTCACAACGGGCTAGTGTGCCCTAAGTATGCAGTGCTTATTTCAAGTGGACTTCTGTTTTTATGGGCCAGGTTGTAACTCTTACATATTCTGATCTTTAAATGAATTTGTATTTTAATTGGACTTGATCTTATTTTTATTTCAACAACAATTTTAGTAATGTTATTGGGCTTAATATTTTAAATGTCAGTTTTTAATTAAATAAATATATTAGTCAAAAGCGATTTTTATAAGGAAGTGTTTAAAGAATTTGAAATATATTTTAAAGTATATTATTGAGCTTAATATTTTGTTAATATTCCTTTGTCTATTTAGTAGAATTTTCATAAAATTATTATGTTAAGAATATTTAAACAATATTAGTATTTATTAGGTTTCTTATAAGATTTAATAATTATGTTATTTATAAGAAGGGAAACCTATTTTAAGAATTGAAGTTTTATGACTTATTTAAAATAGCCCAAGTATTCTATTAAATTATAATATGTTATTAGTATTTAAGTAATTTAAATGCAAGGATTTATTGATTAGTGTTAAACAAAAGATTTATTTAACTATATTTTAGATTGTGAATTTAATTAAGTAGGATATTAGCACATGTTGTTCCTAAACAGATTTAGTGATAGTTATTATTGCGTATAGGTGACGAGCTACGAAGTGAGATTCAGGAAATAGCTCTGCAAGGTAAGTAATTTAATCATAAATTAGGATCATTACAATTCAGCTTATATATAAGTATTATTCAAGCCAGTTCATTGACAGCCATTATTTATGCACCACTCATATCATCCAGCATAGCATACGATCATATTATTCTGCATCATATTCAAATTCAAGAATTATAATTATGTATGTATTATGTCATGCATCTCATATGTATAAGATATGTAAGCTATCTTAAATTCAAGTGTAAGATAAGATCAGATCAGTTAATCAGATGATCATTCAGATGCATGGTACCAATGCAGTTCAGTTTCAGGGTGGATGTGCAAGCCATGGACTCAAGCGTGATCCATCATTATATGCCAGAATACTATCAGCGACTCCTTTTGCTGCAGCGGGACGTGGGGCCGGTGCACAACCTCGCACACAGAGTTAAGTGTGTTGGACAGTCAGACCAGTCAGTTAATTCAGATAAATCAGTCATACATAGCATAAACATCAGTATGAACAGTCATGAATTTTAAGCTCTCAGCATGAAAACTTTTATGAAAATTTTATGTTTATTATGTTTTCGTTGTGATGGATTTCTTGCTCAGTCTTTGACTCATTTTAATTTATTTTCATGTTTTTAATCACCCAGATGAGGATGATGAATATGAACAGGCATGCCAAGATTAGAAGGATAAGTTGATTTAGTTTTAGACCTTTTAGAATAAAATTGTTTTCATGACATAAATTTTATTCAGTTTATTCATTTAATATTTTTGGAAGACTTTATATTGGACAATTTTTCTATAAAATAAATCTTAAATTTATTTATTAAATATAAGATCTCTTATTAAATTTATTTTTAAAAAATACGTGAGATTCCTATCCTACAAGAATGAAGTGTACATTACACTTGAAGAATACACTTTCAGGCTTATATCCTTGGGATCTGAAGGGACTATATATTAAGGAACTTTAATTTGCACCTAAAAGTGAAGACAGCAGTACCCCATGCAATTTTGATCAGAAATAATCTAAAAGAAAGGAATGAGATGAGTGGTAGCTGCTGTGACTTCCTCTTTTTCCCTTTTCTTGGATCCCCTCGTCTTTTCCCTTCCCCCATCCACTTTATCCACGTGTAATTTTTTTAATTTTATATTTATTTATTACGAGATAGATATACTTTTCTTGTATTGAACGTAAGCAAATCCAATGTCCTGTCTGATGATCTCTTTGGCATCAACTTTTTATCCAGAATATTTTCATGATGTGCTTTTTAAACATGACTGACTAATTATTATTATTATTATTCTTTTAATTTCGTATGATCTTGATTATCTTTTGTGATATTAAAGTGAAAAACCAAGAACCAATTGCATCCATGCAAAGAACCTTCCAGCTAGCTACCCTTGATCCTTTTTCCATGATCGTGGCCACGCGGGCGGGTTTATTTCATTTTAGATGGCAAGCTTATCTTGGAATCTCTTCGATCGATCTGTGTCATCCAATTTAACCCATTCATCAATCACGCAACATCAAATAAGAAAAAAAAAAATTAAAGATGGATGTGGGGCGGGGTTGACCGCCAAAACTCAAATTGACTACCCATGTATATATATATATATATATATATATATATATATATATATATAATGTCATTCTCAGAATTGAATGTTGCCGGTACTGGTACGTCCTGGTATATAATTTATTAACAATGGATGAAAGAAAGAGAGCCAGCAACACAAACAAACAACTTAAAAAAACAAAATCAAAAATGTGTGGCCAAACTGCTCCTGGAAAAGTCATTCCAATGAACACAACACACCAGACGATCGTGTTGCATGCGTCCCACAGGCCACAGCCGAGGTATCTATGCGTACCCTTACTGTCGGCATATATATATAGAATTTGCCAAAGCTTTTTGGTCATCATGCCCAAGGCCGCAAGTCATGCATGCATGCACGGCCATCATGTCATGCATGTGAGTTTTAATGTTATCTCCATATATATATATATATAAAATATTCATTATTTTATGGTAAATAACATAACACATAGATATCAATTTAAGTGGCTTAGAACGATCATCAACGTACGTACAGTACTCCCATGCAGTAAAGAGCTTACTAGTAATAATAATAATAATAATAATGGTAACTTAATAATTAGAACAACCTTTTCAAACTTTCTTGGTAAACAATCATGTTTGGGCATTTAAAATTGTGACAAGTATACAAAGATCTGGACGGTTGGAAGGTTAAGCTTAATTTGTTATCGAAAACTAATGAAGAGGGCGCGCGCGGACGTGTTGTACGTACGATGTCAACTCTTGTTGGGTAAGGCAGATTGAGGTAGCTAGAGAGGGATGATTCCATGAGTTTCATGTTATCACATGAGCTTCCTCGATCAATCAAAGGAAAAAGACAGGTCATCCCAGAAGACGTACGTAGTACGTGGTCCTAATGCATGTGTATCATGATCATGAGTATGTGGTGGGAGTACTACTTGATCAGGGAGTCCCTACCTATATTAATATATAGCTAGGTCACCTTTTAAAATATATTAAAACCTCCATACATTATTTTTTTTCTAATTTCGACCGCGTTACTTCATTTTTTTAAATATTAAAAAATATACAATTTTATCGATAGTAATTAACTTTTCTATACGTTTGAAAAAAAAAAATTAAAAATTAATATGATCAAATCCAGAAGCTAAACAAAAAGTTAAAATTTTATTGATAGTAATTAACTTTTTTTCATTTGTTAATTTGTTTCAATATTGCTATTGGGAAGTCAATGCGTGACCCACAAAAATCTGGGACTGATCTTCATTTCTGTAATCGATGGTTGAAATTTAAATATTGTTTTTTCATTGATTGATGGTATATTTGGTGTGATTCATGCATAATATGTAAAATTCTCAAAAGTTGTAGGCTAGCGAGCTAGAATGCATACCTAGCTAATGAGGTTCCTAAAACAATATATACCAATGACATGACTGATCAGAATAGAATCTTTTTTTTTTTTTCATTTTGTTTTTCTTAATAATGACATCAAAAGAATAAGTGAGTTATCATGAAAGATACAAGCTTTTAATATCGAATAATAATGCAATATTAACTGAAGAAAATGGCTATTCTATTGGGTAAAATCGAAACTAGCTATATATTTATGCATGTGTGTACAATATATATCCTTTGAACTTTAATATATATATATATATATATATAGATCGATACCAGAAGTTATATATATATATATATATTGAGAATATAAAACAAGTCGGTAATTGTCACATGGGTTTGATCTTATTTTTATTCAATTTTCAGCCCAAATATATATGTATGAGCAATTTTATATGTAATCGTAGAGTGTGCAATTGTCATGCAATCGTTTTGAAAAAAAATGAGATCTATTATTAAAAAATTAATTTTTTTTTTACATGGATCCAGTATCTTTTTACTTTTTTTTAAAAATAATTATACGATGTTTATTTACTCACGATTATAACTATCATTTATATATATATAGATATAAATATATTTATATTGGGATATATGTTTGGTTCTAATATATAAAAACAAGCAGAGGATTTTAGATGGCTTCTAGTTTTTAATTCTATTTCTAATGATAGTGGGATATTGTTTAAGACAGTTAATTTGTTGAATAATTGAAAATATTAAATAATATTAAATTTCTAATGATGGTGCATGTACGTACCATCAGCCATGGAATATTGCTAATCTGCCCGTCAAAAAATTACACGCTTTTCTTATGAATGAAATGGTCGTTTCTAATATTCTCGGTCAATCGTCTCTCTATGATTCTGAGATTGTGATTTCTTCAAATATAAATTTTAAAACATTAAATACTATTTTTTTTTTATGACTCAAACATTTAAAAAAAAAAATCATGTGGTTTTCAATTACAAAAAGTAAGGGGGGTTCAGCACAAGGGTAAAATCGAAAAGGAGTGAGTACTAGATCGAAGCTCAGTCTGGCATGCTGCAAACGCCGTTATAGATGCTGCAGCTAGCGGAGCCAGCCAAAGAGATGAGCCGACGGTACCGAAGCCAAAGAGGTGTATAATAATATTATATTATTATTATTATTATTTTAGCTGTGTAGAATATTAACTTGGGGAGCAAGAACTGGGGAATAAAAAATTAAAAATTAAAATGCAGAGCTTTCGGTGTAAGCATCGGATGTCAAGTCGAACCCTATCTGTACTCCTGATTTTGTTTTTTAATAAAACAAAATTATATATATATATTTAACGCCCATATCACTCCGCGTCACCTCTTCGTCATGCCACGTTAGTCCTTTGCGTCACCGCTGGCGTATTCTTACCCTTTCCCTTTCAAATTTCATTTCAAAATTTCTTCGAGCTTTGCTACACAACCTCCACCACACTCTACACTCCACACTTTTTTAAATTTTTAATATTTTTTTAATATTTTTTTTGAGTTTATTCTTTTTAAATTATTTCAAATTTTTTATTCATTATTCATATAATAAATATTTAATAAAAGAAAAAAATAATAAAAATAAAAAATAATATGGAGTGTGGATGTTGTGTGAATAGTAGGAGGTTGAGTAGATTTTTTGAATTTCTTCTAGAATGTGATGACCTTTCCTTGCCTCTCTTCAGTCTTCTCCTATATCTTCCATTGCTTTCCACTTTGCTCTTCCTATTTGATTGGGTATATTCACCAACAAGTTTCACTCTTTTCAGCCTTTTCTAATTTATTTATTTATATAATTTTCATATTTAAAAAAAAATAAAATCAAGAACAGCTTTGGAAACTGTACTACATGGGATATTACAGTCTCTATTTAAAGATTATATATATAGATTTTTTATTAAATAAAAAAATATCATTTTAAGAGGAATATTTTTATAATTTTAAAAAATTTTAAAAATAAAATTTTTTAAGCTTGCTTTACGGTCCTTAAATAGAGATTGTATATAATATTATTCTTAATGTACACTTCCACGGAGAAATTAGATTAGTACACTATGATCACAAAGATCAGGTCGTGCAATTAACCACTATTTTTCCAACAATATGAAAAGGGAGTGAGAAAAATAAAGAAGAAAAGAAAAGCAAGTAAACTTGGATATGATATATATATCTATATATATATATAATGTGTCAATGCAGCTTGACCAGATCATAATCAATACAATTATAATAGTGATCATATATGACTCAGTCAAGTCACCAGTCCATTCATGTGCTAGCTCCAACCCACAATATGTCATGTTGTTATCAATTACTTATTGGATTCTTGAAAAATTATTTACTTTTTTCTCAAACTTTCTCATGAGCATGCATACATGTGTACACACCTACTAGCACCATATAGATGATATATATATATATATATATATAGACACTAGTAAGGGTGGTGCGTTACATATTAAAAGTTAAAATCTTTAGTAATAATTCATCTAAAAAAATGTAAAAACTAATATATTTTTTTAAATAATAAAACATCATCATCTCATAGCAACACGTATAAAAAAGTGTAAAAAAAAAAAAACACTTCAAAGGCAAATTGTGAACAACATATATAAGGTAAAAGTTTTTTTTTTAAGTTAACAAAACGGTTTTGTTATAGTTTGAGGGAAATATATACATTAAATTATATATAGCATGCGTTGCAATGTTTTTTACGCAAATGTTATTATATTTAATTTTTATCCTATTTTACTCTTGTTAAACTAATTAACTTATTTTATTCATCATCTATGATTCTATACATCACATATATTTATTATGAGAAAAACGAAATAAAATTAAAAGAGATGTGGTGTGTGATGTAGGGTATGATAAATAAATTTTTTATTAAAATTAATATTATAAAACTGTTAACTTTCGATGTTGTATCCTTCTCATAAGTCATGTAGCTCGAGACATCTGATCGATAAGGCCAAATGAACTTTTATTTTTCATAATTTTTTTATACTCTTAAACATTTTTTTTAAAATTATAACATTATTAAAAAATACTTACTTAATTATTATTAACAAAAAACAAATATAAAAAATTAATCGATATAAATGCTCGAATCCAAAATGGGTATCCTAAACGTTTTTCTTACTTCGTAGTTCGAAGAGAGGACACGTGGATAGTTGCAAACCAATGTTTTTCTTCTTTTCTACTTTCCCTCTCTCTCTATCCTTCCCCTTGTTCCCCTCCCACATCGAAACTCTCTCTTCCCTTTGTAAGTCATTGATGTCTATGTCTTCAAGCTCAAGTTCCCCCTTTCTCTCCACCACAAAAGCTCATCGCATCCTCTATCGTCACCGACGACTTCGCAACAACTTAGACTAAGCATTTTCATTCTCTCCCACTTTTTTCTCCACAAAATTTTATCAATTTTCTTCTCTTTCTCTTTATGTTTTTAGATCTAAGCTATGTGAATAGATCTCTGGGAAAATTGTGCGTCTTGGGTTGGATGTTTGGGAGGAGACGTTTAGGACCGAACACAAAAAATGAGAAGTTTGGAAAGTTTGCATTTTTCTATCATTTCTAAAAAAAGTATACATTTTTTATTAGTATATTAGTCTTTAATGGTTTTCTGGTCCATTTGGAAATCAAATGAATGACATATTTTTCTGCCCTATCTGAAAATTACACAAAATAGTATTTACTCTCAATAGAAATGACACAAGATGCCTATGATTATAGCCCACCGATATGGTTTCTTTTGTTGACCTCTCAGATCTTTCCACTCTTTTGTTTGTTCTACAACTCTTTAGTGAAATAGAATTTTAAATTTTTTTGGATTAATTGGTTATCCGATTTAAGAGTCGTTTCATTTGTTTGGGAGTTGATTATCTTGTATACGACCTGTGTATGTTGACGTTGCCTAGATTTCTACTAAGAAAGTTCTTATAAAAAAAGATGGGGATTGATGTAAGACAAACTAGAGCAAAAAAATGCAAAGAAATTTTCTCGGCAAGAAAGTGAGATACAACTTTTAGACTTATCCGTAAAAGAGGCGACATCGCATGAGGGACAAAATTGAAAAGCAAAGAAATAAGTCGGTGAAATGAAAACAAAACACAAAAGGGAAGGGAATATCTTGAGAAAACACTTGGTAAAATTGGGAAAAAATGGTAGTTGAATAAACACTGTTCACCAATCAATGGTAAAAACGAACTAATATTCAGTCAAATATGGGCATTAGCAGAACAAAAAAAAATCAAATAACACATAATCAACGGCAAAATTGTAATAAAGATCACTCACAGAAGAGCATAAGCATAAAGTAAAATACAAGAGTCAGGACAAAAACTGTAATAATAACTAGCTACATAGGGACAAAAATGGAAAGTAAAGTATTAAACAAAAGTGACTATTAATTTTTGTTCACTTAAGATAGCCACTTTTATGGTATAAGATATATATATATATATATATACATTTATCCTGTTTAGAAATATTGCATAATACATAGCTCGAAAAGACGCGTATATAATACATATATAGGTCAAGTTGAGGTGATTTATTGAAAAATATGCCCTTTGTGGAGTTTCGATAGCATATAAACAATATATAGAGAAATACTTTAGATATAAAAGAATTATGCATAAGTAAACTTATAAATTGATGTATCTTGATATGATACGTCAGATTATAAAATTATTTTTATTATGAAATAGATTTATTAGATCTTATAAAATTATATCAATTTATAAATTTTTTTTATATAATTCTTTTTTAGTGTGTATGTTACCGTTTTCGTTTATAAAACTTAGCGTATATATTAGACTTTTCATATTTATAATTTTGAAGGAAAAGAAAAAAGAATAAATTAAAAGCTTTTTCATAAATTGGAGAAAGAGGCATATTGGAGAGAAAGAAAGAAGGGCACCCACCGACCGTTGGCGAATGTAGGAGGTGGTGGTGGCATTTACGAGGAACATAAGAGGAGACATGTCAACTCCAATGTTACCTAACCCCATATTTGTCCGTTTGACGATCAGTGAATGAATGCATATATATGGTGTATCCTTTTTATTGTGAGAGTTGCTACCCCTTGAGCCACGTTGCATTAAACCCAACAACCCCTTTAATCGATTCTGTTCATACTTTCCCTTGTAATATTTCTCTTCTTATTATATAATCTATATTAATAATTAAATGATCTACATTTATATATTTTTTTCACAAGAATATTAATTTCATTTTCACCAGCATGCCAAATTCACCTGGCGTCTGTGGTTTTTAACATGACACACTCGTGTATATGTATAGATCAGAAGGGGGGAAAAATGGGGATGGACCGCTGCCATTATTGTTATTACAGTACAGACAGGGGCTGAAGAGCAACCTCATTAAGAAATTAAAAGGAGATGGAGCCCACACGCTTCCAACGTCGCATCTCAAAACTCGGCATCATGTGATGTGCAGTGGATGGATATCTTATAATATTAATATATATCTTTTTAGATGATTTTTTTTTAAAATATCAACAGCCCCACACTACCCGTGACTGACAAGCAGTTTTAAGGTCAAAATTTGTAGACGAGACGTTGTGCTTGCGAAGGACAGGGAATAATATTATGGTTATGGATGATTAATTATGAATTTTCTAGGAATATGAAAATCGTAACATCCTTTGTAATTGAAGTACTCTAACCTCATTCTTTAAAATTATAAAGCAAACACAGCTCTCCAATTTTTACTTAAAAAAACAGTGGATAAATTAAAATTAAAGCGTGCAAACGGTAACGGCGCAGATTTTGAAATGACGAGAGGGGGGGGATTTTGAAATCAAAAAAGAAAAGGAGATAAATAATTGAGAGAGGAGGGGATTGGGAAGCGAGCTTAACGCGTAAGATGAGAAGGGCCAAGGACGCGGCTTGACCGTCCGTCAAGGCTCAAAACTCAAACTCACTCTCTCTCACTCTCTCTCTCCTTAACAGCATTCTTATAACTTCTCTAGTCTTTGCTACTACTAGTAAAACGAACACACCATTAACGATTCCCAACAGTGACTCCCCCCATATACTAACCATGGTTACTTTAACGTACTACTTTATTTTATTTTTTTAATTTAACCCACCCAGCTTACATCATGAGCGTTCATATCATTTTTCATCCTTTTTGGATATTTTCTGAAAATTTATAATTATCTATTTTGAATTTCATGTCATCAAAAGACAGTATTTTAATAATTTATTAATTTGTTAAAATAATATATACAGTGTTTGATGTGGTAATAATAATATTCCATCGGAAGGGAAGTAAAGCAATCATCGTGCAGCTTGACTCGTAGCTATAGTTTAGCGCCGTACAGGAAAGCTGACGCGTGTCCCTCACAAAACAACGCGGTTTCTTCCCCCACTCACCGCCCTATTTATTCCCCTCCCCCCGACTCAACTCTCCTTCCCTCTCATTTCCTTCCCCTCGACACCACCACAAAAAACCTCTTTAAGAACTTTCGGCCACTGCCTTATCTATTCCTTCCTTCTTCCTCACAATCCACATGCCGTATATGCGAATCGGAATGGCCATTTGGAAAATGCTTTGAGCGTTTCTTAAAGCCTCCTCTTTTCGAGCTCTGCTTCTACTCATAGAGAGAAACACTAACCCCGTGGCCTAGTAAACGCAACGACTATATATAGTTATGGCGTCGTCTGAGAACTTGGCAAGTATCGAACCTTGGGCCTTCCGTTCGGCCTTCGCGGATTCGTGGATATCCGAAGCTTTTGCTCGCGACAACGACTCCCTCACCAAGGCTCTCCAGAAATCTTTCTGCGGTGCTAACTTGGACTTCCTGCAGACCGATACCATCTCTCCCTTGCTCAACCTCATCAAGCCCGACACGGCGCCCACCACCCCTACCGTCTCAAGTCTCTCTGGCGGCTCCGACCCAGAAACGGTGGTCCCCCAGAAACGCCAGCGTAACTCGATTCCGGCGGTGCCGGCGGGAAAGGTTTCGAAACGGAAGTCTCGCGCTTCGAAGCGGTCCCAGACGACCTTCATCACGGCGGATCCGGCCAACTTCCGTCAGATGGTACAGCAGGTGACCGGCGCGAGACTCGGAAACTCGCAGATGCCAGTGGTGCCGATCCTGAAACCAGAACCTCAGAGACCCGGCAGCCGGTTGCCGGGTCCGGGATGCTTACCGACCCTCGATACGTCAGCTTTTTTGCTGGATCATCACCAGCAGCAGGCGATGCGACCCAACTCGGCTGCTGGAGCCGTAACTGGGGTTTCTGGTGCTGGCCAACTCTCTTTCGGGCCAAATATGGGATTAGCTGATGGTGGCAGTATTGCTGGCTTAGATTTCGACATGACTTTTCCGAGCTTTCCAACTTTAGAGTCGTGGAAAGTTATGTGAAACTTCCAGGATTAAATTTTTTTCTTTGTTTTTTTTTGGGTTCATCAGATATGAATATGTTCCTTTAATGTCTCTTTTTGATCTTTGGGACCCAGGAGTACTGGTAGTGTAGCATAATGGGGGGTGGATCTGTTTATAAATATTGGGGGAGACCATGTTTTGGATAGCTCTGTTTTCTGTTGCGCATAGTTTCTAGCTCCTTGTTGTCAGTGGTGTACTCGTGATATGGGAATATCAATATGGATGACTCTTTGTTTATTCCAAAATTTATGTGCATTAGCTATTTTTCCACCCAATAATTAATGTGGGCTTTGGCTTCTTTTATTTTCACTGCAAATCATCAACGCATTTAAATTTTTGAGAGAGAATCAAATTCAAGGTTCTGCATTCCGGAAGAATTTGAGTCATTTTCCGAGAAAAAAAAAAAAAGTAATCTTCTTTTTGGCCATTTAATTTCTTGGGTCATTAATGGACTAATTACAACAGCAAGCTAGCACATGATCATGATCAGAAGATATTTGAGCAAGCAAAGAAGATATATAGGTTACTTTTTTTGACTTGACCTGTTTGCTAGATGGTAGGTGTAATGGCTTAATTATAAACCGATTTGCACATCCTTGTGGAGATTAAAAAATCATTTAGCCAATTGAACTACTTATTTAATAGTGCAAGTTACCTAGTAAATTAATCGTATTATCTTTCAATAAATAAAATATAGTTATGGGGTGATCAAACGGTGTGATATGCATCGATCATAAAAATAATTTAATCTCTATACATATAACTTATATTAAATTAAAGGTTCAAAGTGTTTATTGATCAAGTCAAAAAGCTTAATTAAAAAAAAAATCAGCCTTATGTTGCGTTTGGTGAGAGAGTGGATGACTTTGGTCTTGCTTTTCATAGTAGAGTTTCCTTAAATGATGGCGTCAATAATGTTAATTATTGTTATTATCATTACATATTTTTAACCCTTCAAATAGTGGAACAAAATTTTCACTTAATGGTAAAAAATACTATTGCAAAAGTGGCTTGAAATTTACTTTTTTAAGAACATGATATATATATATATATATCGTTTTGAATTAATTAATGAGAGGTATATATTTTCTGAACCGATATATCATGTAGAATAGCTTTAATCCCATTAAACCTAATAATCGATCGGGGCACGAGGTTTTTCATTAATTCATCTATGGAATATTCATTGGCCTTAAATCGATCGATGTATATACGAGGATGAGATATGAATTTAAAGAGGGTCACGTGTATTGGTTCTGTTGGATTGCACAAATTTCAGATCAGATGATCAATAGCATGCTGCATGCATTTGTGTATAATTGGTGGATGCAATATTATGATCATTCGTGTTTCGTGAAAGCAGCAGCCAGTACATGACTACTACTGCTTGTCGACATTTACGTGAGCAGTGAGCTCAGTCACTTCATCAATGACTATTAATTGACTGCTACCCAAGAAGAAACATCGGTTTGAACTTTGAATATTGTGAGGTGAGTCGACGACCGATACGCAGTGTGGCAACAAAAAATGATCACATATTATTATAATTAGCATAAGAACGTTAAAATATTTATGATTTTTTACGTGTTTCCCCCCCCCCCATGTTATGATGTCAGGTACTGCCCGGAGTCCGGTAAAATGGCCTGGAAATTGAAACTGCTTCCTGATCAAAAGCTGATCATAAAAAGAAACAGTACGCCTTCAATCAATCATATATACATGATATATATATATATATATATATATTTATATCAAGAAATGAAGTTTTTCCGAGCTGAGAGATGAGTCATGACAATCGCTGACAAAGACGGTGAAAAGAAGGGCGGGAGGCTCCCGTGAAATATGGACAGTAAACTTGGGTCGCTGTCAGACCGCTCATGGATCGAATAATGGCAGAACAAGAAACCCATGGTTTGAGGGCAAGATGCATGACAGATGCCATCACGTAAGCATTCCAAAATTAAGAAAAGAAGATTATTCCGTACTCGACTTAGGAAAAAAATGACCATTAGGGCATCTTAATTATTGGACCCAATTAAGAAAAAATCTGTAACTTCTAGATTGATGGGTACAGTTATCCTCCGCACTCAGAATTCATAACTCCAGAATAATAATAATTAATACCATATCAATCTTTACGGAATTCAATTTAATTACTATATATATATATATATATATATATATATATATATGAAGACTGAAGACTGCTCTCTCAAAAAAAAAATTAAGGATTGGTTTGAATATAGAAATAATTTCGTCTGATCTTATAATTATAATTTTTAAATTTTTTTTTATAAAATATAATAAATAATTTAATTTTTTAAAAATTTAATATAATTATAATAATAATAAAAAATAATATTTTAATAATATTTTATTCAACTTATCTAATATCATCTAATTTCATTTAACGAGCCTAAATCTTAGGAACTTAATTGGTTCATGATTACTTGGCTATTGATAGAGGCTAAAGCTGATCAGACTCTGAATACTTGAGTCAAAACTTGATAAAGATGAATATTGTGTAAGCAAGAGTTGAATGCATGAACTTGTAGAGATTTCCAATTTTCCACTCCTTTTTAGTTAACAAATGAACGAAGCTGGCGTGGCGTCTAGATGCATATATATATATATGGAAATATATGCTTAATTCCAACTGCTAAACATGATGAAGAACATACCAAAAAAAAAAAAAAACAATAGCACAAATTAATTTTGTCAATTAATCATAACTCGTGAGCTCTTTTAGTTTTAGGTCTCAACATTAATTATTTCCTGAAATATCAGTCATATATATCATGATCTTCTAACCCTGCAAGTTTCTAAACTGTCATCATGAATTTTTGGTAGAATAATTTATATTTTTTTCCCAACAAGTAAGATTTTGAAGCCCATTTATATTAGTAGATGCATGATAGCATTAAGATCATTTCCTAGCTAGCTAGGATTTGGAAGTATTCTATATATCATGGAGAATTCTCTAATAATTTATATTTAAGATCATCATCTCAGTACTTACATGTAAAGGTATTTGGAATTGATAGTTTGGCACATATCTACTCTGCTAGATCTAATATTATCACTTGGAAGCTGGTCATGATTTGGGTATCTTAATTAGAGTCCACAAATGACTTGAGGACAACATCATGATTTCCATTAACTCTTTGCTGCATTAACAATCAAAATATAATTTTGTCAAATGTCAATTATATATCCAGATCATCCATTTGACATTTGAGCCTGATCATATTAATTGACATCTAGCAAAATCTGAAGAGAAATGGATTGAATTCTTAAGTATTACCACCACCAAACACTACAATAAAAAAGATTTTTATGATTAATTTATTATAATTAAAAGATTATTTATAATTAATTTTAATTATAAATAATTATTTTACTGAAATTAATTAGTCGTAAATAAACAATTTTTTTATAGAAAAATTTATATAAAACTTGCACATCATGATCAATTCCTCTCAAAATTTACTTTGTGCATGGCTTTGGCTTCCTAAAAAAATCAAAATATATGTTTTTTAAATATTAATTTTTTGGGATTTTCTTAATAAGCTATATTCGTACTTATAAAAAAATTTGAAATTTATTATTATTACTGGAACTTTGTTGATAATTAAAATCATGATTCCAATCAGCATGGGCGGATGCAAACAGCGAGATTATGAGTCATTGTTTGGGGAACAAGTCAAAGGTGGTGGGCTGTACTTGATGGTACAGTCTTGTCCTTTTCCCCTAGTCTGACTGCTCTTTATCTCTGCCACGTCACCTCCATCATCATGACTCCTGACTTTTCTTTTTTAAAGCCTTGCCACGTATCCAAATTCACGACCTAACCCGAATAAAATTAAAAAAAAAAAACTTCACGACCTACCGACTATTCCTCCTCCGTCAAGATCGGCATTTATTGTGAATCAACGGTCAACAGTCACGAAATTTCCATCCGGAGTAATAATATCGTGTTGTCGCCCGCAGAGTTAGACCATGAATGCCCAATCGGGTTTTTCCTATTGGGGGAGAGGTTGTTGACTTAAGAATCTATCTATGGTTCAATGGGGACCACATATGGGTGACGTGTTCTTTGACTTGTTGCAGTCATTGTCAAACGCGTCAGTTTAGTTAATTAAAGGGCTCTTTTTGTCTCTTTTCCAGTCGGCGGGTTGATTCCTCCATGACCTCACGCTTACGGCTGCACTGCCTCATAATTCTCTTCTATTATACAATTTAATCTTGTCTAGCTTTCAAAGGATAGATTATATATATTTATTTAGAAAAATATTTTGAATACAAATCATATATTATATTGTAAAATTATAATTTTTATAAAATAGATTTAACGTATGAGATGAAATCATATTAATTTATGAATTTACTGTTATAAAAATCTTTTTGTGACAATAAAATTTTTCATTTATTTCAAAAGAGAGTATTTGAAAGATATTTAAAATCTGTGTTAAAATCAGTAAAATCGATTTGTGATAATATAGAGAATACAAACTTTTTGAATTTTATGACTATAAATCCTTGAAAATAACTGAAGTCAGTAGATATGGTCGGAGAAGAATTATTGAAGGGGATTTATTAGAATCATTGAATTCAGAATAATTTCGATTTATTTCTCAACCCAATATATAAATGCATTGATTGGATCATGCATGCATTAAACAAACAAGTAGACCATGATCATGATCATGAGTATTGGTGCATGTGAGGTTGAGGGCTCGGGACTTGAAAAAGGAATTCTACAAAAAATTCAATGTAAGATAGGATTGGTTAATAGCGAGTGCTTTTAGACCAGACACCCAATTGGCTTAATATTATAGGTAGGATATCAAATGTGGGTCAAGCTTAATTTACGTCCGAATTATTTATTGATTATTGATTGCCTGCCATTTGATCCATTTCAAATGGTTTCCTAAACGACACAATTCAGAGCTAGTACTCCGGTCGGGGATCATTAGTAATGCCATGATAATCATGCACAAGTCATATATATATAAATATATATATATATATATATATATATATATTCTCGAATGAGGAACATACAAAAAAACAAAAATTATTGTCATCATTTCCTTACTATTCCTTGGTGATAAATCTATAAAATCACTAATTATTTTGAAAGCTTAAACCAATGAAAGATGTGATTTTAATCATGTTAATCTTCGTGTAATTAACACCAAGGATTATATACTACAAGAAAAGTACTGTTTATTTATGGCCAATTATTTTGTGTGTCAAAATAACTATTTTATGCCAAAATGAGTATTTTCGTCTCAAATAATCATTATCGTTACAAATAATTCATTATAAATACCTATTTTACTTGTAGTATATCTGCCTGAACTTTGAAGTGAGGTGACATCTTAATTGCTCCTTGTAATTACTCATAGATAAGAATTTGAACAAGTTGTGGATATTATATAGTTGTGTAAAGTGAGTAATGATATTAATCATAGATAACTACTCATCGATAAGATGTTTTATAAAAATACCTCTCATTTAAAATATAGTTGTGTAAAATATTGTGAAAAATATTATGTGTAAATCATTTTCCAATATATATAGGTCAAAGGACTATTGGAGAGGGGCCTTACGAGAGATAGGAGTAGCTAGCTAGTTCTTTAATTTTATTCTTTTTGCAACTAATTAAGGAACTCTTAATGCATGGCAGCTTGCTGGCCATAATTACAAAGTAATTAAAGAGAGAAGAATTAAGGGTTCATATCCTACCTTGGATTTACATAATTAGGGCAAATACGATTTTGCTGAGGAGGGGGATTTTGGTGATCATGCTCCTTCGGAGCTCTATGAATTGTCAAAAGACCTTTTATTAATGTATCTCAACTTTTTGCATTTACACATTAAGTTCATTGATTTGATGACTTCATAGGCTCTCTCATAATATGACTGTATTTCAATTCACTTTTAAATTGACAAGATTACTATAATATTTATAACAAATGCATATTGTCCAGATATGAAAGTTTAATATGAATGTTGAATATATACAAGTACTAAAAGGAAAAAAAAAAAGCACAATAAAAACAAACCATCAAACGTGGACTGCTTTTGTCTTCCAAACGATCGAGGTCAGAAAATGAGACTGAAGAAGATCATCCCATTACAGCAATAAGACATACGGTTAATCCATTAATAGCAACTTAGAAACACAGTTGGATAGAAAGTGAAAGCAGGGAATCTTAAAATAAAAGTTAGTTACCATAAATTCTCTTTTTGATTCCACCCCTCCCCCCCAGTTAATGGCAGCAGGGATGAAAGCAAGTCTTTCAAAAGTACACAGTGATAACTACCATATATATATTTGCAGGATGTTCCCAAAAAAGTAGGAAAAGGGACTTGAAATGGCTTTGCTGAAGGTGAAAGCTGGAAACGCTCACGAAAAGATTTTAACTTGCAGTTTTTTTAGCCTCTAAACTGCTATAACCACTGTTTGAGACCTTTGCCAATCCAAGCACCCTCCAAAAGCCACTAAACAAAATTTAACTATCTTGTCCAATTCCATCGACTTCTTTAGCATATCTTCACTCCATATAGCCCATATCATCATCAGAAGTTCGAACCTCCGTTATGGCGGGAAAATGTGTTTCTATAATGCAACTGGTTGACCCTTTCGGAAAAGACAGTATTCGTTCAAAGATCTCCAACTTTCTCTTCAATAAATGAGGAGCAAGGAATCCCACAGGATCGAAGGAAATGGTCATCTTCTTCAAAACTGTTGCATATTTTAGAAACATTTTTATCCCATACAGCTCCTCTTTATATCCATAAATCATAGAGATTTCAATAGTCTTGAGGTGAGTCGAGAAACATGCAGGCACAGGATCTAAGTTCCATTCATATCCTTCATGAGCATATGAAGAATCAAAATATTCCTATACGGTTATGAAAGAAAACATATTTAGCTGTAATGTCTATTTTAAATGCTGGTCAGCAACATAAAGACGAAACTTTTGATCCTAGGAAATTAAGTGTTACCCCTTCGAGTTGAAGCGACTCGAGACAAGGTGAATTGTGGAGTATGGCCACAAGTCCTTCACGGGAACCAAGATCATTATAGAACCAGATACTCCAATGTGTTGTAAGGTTCGTCAAGTGAGAAAAAACAGGCAGCCGCGAAAACATCTCCCTTGAAACAGAAAGAACCTAAAACAACATATCACAACCTAAAAAATTCAGACGAATCTCTTGCGGATGATAATTGTGAATCGAAGAAGAATATGACAATGGGAAACTTGGTAGATACCTGAACAAGAACACACAAACAAACGTGTAGGCTTTTGGTGTAAGAGAGCCCCATAAGAAGCTTAAATGCACGATGATGCAATATCCAATCTCTAAGCTCTGATTCAATGGATACATTGACTGCTGAGGATGAGCGACTAAAGCAATAATCATGATTTAAACTACCGCTGTAACAGAAGTACTCCAGCTTAACTCCACAGATCACAAACTCTGTATCCACGTTGTGGCGGTAACAGATTCCAATATTCTTGATACACATCTCTTTTATGGTTAAATTTTTAAGCCTGGAACCAGAGATACAGACGGCCTTGACATTGTCCCAGCAGCAACCGATTAAATTCAATTCCTCCAGCACTGGGCAACCAGACAGGAGCGTCTTTGCTGAATAATCGTCTGGAAATCTAACACGCCTGAGAGTCAAGATTTTGAGACTTGAAAAGCAAACAGAAGAAGGAACCCTGAGATCGTATATCTCATTCAGCTGTCCAATTTTTAACTGCAGTAGTGATTTACAAGTAAATACGCAACAAGGCAGCACGAGTGGCTCTCTAATTTCCCAAAAACGAAGATCTAACTCTTGAACCTTATGCTTCACTGCAGTGGATACCCAACTACTAATGCGAGACGAATCATATCGAACACCACACTCCAGAAAGAATTTTGTTATGGCAGAGGACTCACGAAGCAAAAGAACCCTCTCCACAAAATTCACAAAGAGTGCCCTATCATCCTGTGCCTCTTCTCTGAATTCAAGATTTGAGATGGACATCCACTGGTGTTGCCATATCTTTGCTAACACGCTAGTTTTCACAGCATCTTTTGTGGGAAGATAAGATAGGATGAGCCCGAGAAGTGCATCTCCTAGATCAGTGATGCTACGTTCATCCTCATCGATTTTATCAACTATGCTGAGCTTTGGCCTTTCGGCATTGTGTATTGCAGAGCTTAAATCCATGAAGTGATGGTTTCCTTAAGGAACACTAGACATTGTCAGATTTCATATGACATACAAGGAAATTATAGGGAGGGAGACAAGCATTCAATCCATATGCAAATGCCACAGCAAGAAAGTAATAGGCAGTGAGACGTGCGTCTAATCCCTAATACACTATTTGACTAGCAGAACACATCCCGTTTTAAGATTTTTTTTAGGACCGAAGCTCTTAGACACAAAACCACATTTGAAGTAAGATTTCTACAAAACTCCGATCAAAATTTCTTCTTTCACCCATTTTTGCCTTTAGAATCCAAGCAACAAAAATTAGAGACACAAAAAACGTGACTTGCCCTTCACCAATATTTTTCATCATGCACTTTTTCACAAAGTTTACCTAAATAATCTTAAACTACATCTAAATCCATATCATAATACACATATTTTTTTCTTTTCCTTTAACAACTGAGATAAATTCAGACTTTAATCGAACAAAGGGTGCAAGGGTTCGTGAATTTCAGGAACGCAATAGAGAGAGAGGCGCGGGACTGACCAAAGAAGTTTGATGGCGGCGGAAGCGCGGCGCAGTGAAGGGGCAGAGAGAGGGAAATACAAAGGAAAAGGGAAGGCTCGGTTGAATGCTATGTGAGCTATAAAAAAGAAATCATTCGATAATTAGGCTTCGCGGTGAAATCGGGACGATCAGAGTTCTTCGGAGGTTGGACTTCGCTGCCTATCGCCGTATCTTTTATCATTTGAGAAACATTTCAAATCGGATGGGTGTGTAGTTCTATTTTACACTGTCCAATAAAAATCGGACTCATAACTAGAAATCTATGTTATTTACAGTAGAACCAATCAGAGGAAATAATTTCTCAACCTTTCAGTCTCTCTTTCTCTTGAAGCCTTTTCTCTCTCGTTCCCTTTCTTCCCCAGGCTTTCCTCTCTCTTTCCGTCAGTCTCTCTCTCATATTAAACCTGAGCCAGTATTACTGTCATCAATGAAAAGTAACACACTTATCAAACGAAAATCACAACAAACAGGCAGATAGCTCTCTGTTTTTGCTCTATTCTTCCCACTGCTTCCTCTTTTATTTTTTTTGATTGATTTATTTCTCTCTCTTTATTTTTTTTTTGTTGTCGTCGGGTTTCTGATGGAGAAGCAAAAGTGTTAAGTTATGCTCGAGGGGCTTTTCCAATGGCAGATCTTTGGGAGTCGCATGAGGTATCGCATGCTGAATCTTCCAATTTCTGCAAAACCAGAGGAAACACCATTTTCACCAGTAGCACCGCCACAGCCACCGCACGATCAGCCTGAGAGGTGAGAAAGAGAGTTTCGGCTTGAGAGAGAACCGACTACGATGGAGCCAGAAAGAGAGGGAGAGCAACTGAGGGGTGAGAGAGTCGAAAATCAGGCATTTCGGCTTGAGGAGAGAGAGAGATGTGGCAGTGTATGGTGTTTGTTTACCTGCAGCGATTTTAATTTTCCATTTGTTAAAAGATATACATGTCACAAATGGTGTAAATTCTCTCTATTAACAATTTAACACTCATCCGGCCCCAGGACCTTTCTTATCATTTTTCGACTTTCAAAACTTAAAAAAAAAAAGTCATTACCTTTTCGCCGCCATGAAGCGGGAGCTCGATTGTTCGTGCTTATATGAGTTGTTAATTTTTCAGATATTGGATAGATTATAAAGAGTCAGCATCTCTCTCTCTCTCAGGCAATCATGCAAACATCCCAGAAATTCCTTCCTCACTCGATCGTTAGCTTGCACTTCAACATTAAGGATAAATAAGCTCAAAGAATAATACTACGCACAATCGTAAAATACGTAAACGTCGTGTAATCATTTTAAAAAAATATGAAGTCTATTATTAAAAAATTAATTTCTTTTTATATAAGTCTTATATTTATTTATTTTTTTCAGAGCGACTGCACAACGTTTATACACTCACGACTGCAAGTATCATTTCTCTAAGCTCAAAACATTTCTTAGCCATTGAACTTTCTCCCACTCTAAAATGTTTATACTTTTATGCAAACCAAGTGTTGTTCTAGAGATTGTAAAAAATAAAGCAATTTGAAAATAATTAATTTTTTAATAATAGATCTTACTTTTTTTTTTTAAAAAAAATATAACATATTTGCACGCTTTAAGACTATATCTAGTGTTAACCCTTTAGAAAAATTGCTTTGTTAGTTTGCCAAAACTAAATGCTGTTCTACAGATTTTGTCTCGCTCTCTTCCATATTATTCTTATATGAGATGAAATATTGCTTATCTAATTCACGACTGATTTTTATTTATTTTTATTTTTTATAAGTATAATTCACAACTGTATTTCACTGAAGTGAAATGGGAATGATTGGGGTTAGTTGTGGCCCTGATGCATGACCCGCACAAGATAGTAGACTTGTATGGATATAAAATCAAGCTTTCCAATAACTTGAGCAGATCACAAGCTTTAACATTTTGCAGTTATCTAAAGTAGACTTGGATTGATATAAAATCAAGCTTTAACATTTTGCAGTTATCTAAAGTAGTCGTTGGAAAATTGTGCTAGAAGGCATCTACATATCTGACACAGTACTAGGGATTGGCAGATTGTGCTTTCTGGGAAACTTGCATACCTATTTTGAATGTATCTCCTTGTGTGCAATAAAGGAGAGAACAACATTCCATACAAGAGCAACAAAATTAGCAGCGAGGACCTGAAATTGCTGGGGGACAAATCGGAAGTTGAGAAATTGGAAAGGTATCCACAACTTCCAATTTGCAAGAACAGCAGCCAACCACTCCTACAAAATGACAAATAATTTAAGATACAAAAGAAACTGCAAAAAATCCTGCCAATTAATTCTTTCTAAAGATCATATCAATAAATGCCTTTCAAATTTAAACCACCTGCTGAAGCTTTGGAATGACTTGTGATGGCCTTCCTTCAAGCGTCACCAGCGTAGCTAAGAAAACTCCGATAAATATAGGAGAAAAGAGGAACTGCAATATTATCGTCTTACATTCAGATACCAAAGAAAAAACATGATGCCAAGTGACCTAAAAATTATTCTACGTAGGTCACCTGATCTAGTAAGAGCCGCAAGAAAGCACCAGATGCTCCAGGCAATGTTACCAATCTACTCAAATAGAAATACCTAAAGATACATCAAATTGTGAGAAAGAATGAAGATGGAATAATGAAACTAAATAGAAGCCAGAAATGATATATATATATATATATATATATTCAACATTCATATTAATCTTTGGGTTTTTTTTTTTTAATTTTTTACAGTGCACATACTCTTCGTTACAGACCATCCTTGTATTTTGATAACCCAAAGGCATATCCAGGAATAGAAAGAAAAATATAATTTCAAAGAGTTTTTCTATAAAAAGCCGCTTAAGATGGTGAAGTGGGAAACCTTGACTGGGTAGAATGTATGTACATGAAAACTACATGAACTACTAAAGAAACTTTAAAGACACTACTTTTCTGTAAGTAAGGAGACGATGGAAAATGCAAAAGAAATCATACCAATCTTTGTTAAATCATTGCACCATAATAACATATTAGGTGAAAATAACAATAAAAGTTGGCATTGCTATATGTCCAATTTCCAGGCACCCAGAGGCATGGACTCTGAAGCATTACCAGAAATGCAATGTGGGACCCACTAGCACCAGACCCAACAGAGTAAACAGGAAGGTCCTTTTCCAGTCTAGCGATGGCACTTGATCAATCACAACCTGATGCACATAAGTTCATGTTAAATCTTTGCAACATGAAGTTGGAAAATAAAACTGAAAGCAGCAATTTTTAACATTGTAATATAACTGATCTGTGTTGACAACAGCAAACGCCACTGTAACTCCACTGTACCAAGTTTTACAGTCAGCAAACCCCACAACCCCCCATCTTTTCCAGCTTAGCGGGAGTAAAAGATAGGACTGTAAATGTCATGAAAAGGCGAGAACGATGGAAGACATACAACATACATCCTGCGGTTTGACTAGTCCATTAATTCAGCAGCTCCATAACATAGAAATCCCTCTTACTGTTACTTTCATCCAGGACGTGGCATCCTAGACTCATTTTAGGCAGTTACGAAAGCTAAACTGAAAGTTTCTGTCCTAACTTCTAGTTGGATAATTAGGAAGATATGAGTACAGAAAGTCGTTAATCTTTAAAAAACCTCACAAAGAAATACCAGAAATCTATAGTTTTGGTTGAAAGTGTACCTGACAGATTAAATCTCCAATTAAAGTTAAAAGTGCAGATGTCAGAGCTTTTGTTGACACAGGATACTTTGCAAGAAGAGCCAAATACCTGTAACGTGAAGTTCATGTTGGAATTAAAGAATGTGGACCATACCGGAAAGCCCAAGTATAAAGGATAAGGCACCGAATGATCAGCACAAAACTCTACTTAGATCTTACTCTGTATGAAAACTAGCAAACAAACCTGACGAGAAAAAACAATAGGAGCATTCAATAAAATTACTAGTCTAAAAAATATGTATACTTATCACACCATATAACGTGAACATCTTGTTACAAGTAGTCTGCTAATACTAGCTCACTAAGTATTGTATATTTGCCACCACTTCATCTCAATTCATTGGTCACCTCCTAAGGAATTTCTCTTTTTCTTCTGCCAAAAAAAAAAAACTCCTTTGCAGGTGACAGGTGAATTGAGGATCTTCAACTTTCATTCTGAACTATTACCTTGGCGAGGGAAGGGATAGGGAAAAAACCAGGGAAGTTTGAAATGGAAACAGAAGGAGAGGAAGAGAGAAAATCAAGCGGGCTGCGAGCAGTTAAAGAAAAAAATTGAGGTTCTTTTGAGTTGTAGAATCACTTTTGTAGAACTGCTTTGAAAATGTGGCATTTCCCTAATTTGTAAAAAGTAGTAGTTTTTGTTTTGATGCTTGTAAAAGTTATTATGATCTTTGTGGTAATAACCAGATTATTTTTCAAAATTTTTTAAAATGTTTCAAAAGAATTTAAAATTTCAAACCAAACATACCCAAGTAGTTTTGAAATCAATGAGAAAAGGCTGCAGGAATTCCCGGAGGCAAGGTGAACAAAAGGTTCAAAGGACTAGCAAGTTTATAAACGTATAACTTGAGTTTCCCATAAAAAGGATAAAGTCTTCAGCACGGGCTCGTATGAAAAGACGAAATCATTGTGGCTATACAGCAGGAGTAGATATTTAATACTCCTAATGAAAGAAAGATACAGGATAGCTCAGAATTTTGCTCAACGCTACATTACCAAGATAGTAAGGGCAAGTTATTTCCACCGTCACCGTCACTGCCATCACCACCCCCACCACCTTCACCTCTCCCACGAGAATTTCCATCACCAGAACCCCCATATCCACCTGTTCCAACCGACACGCCATCCGGGACTGCTGAAACCCAAAAATGAGCAAAACCCAGCTGCCTGAATCCCATTTCAGAAAGACCCACATTCTTCAACAAAGATCCATGACCAAACCTCGACGGATAAGAGTAAGACTGGCACGAAGCACAGCCCCGAGACCCGCTCATCTGGACTGGGTTTATGGGAACCCGGTTAAGGTGGCCGGAAAGCGTAGTGGGTCTACGAGAAAACCCCACGAAACGGTGCAGGAGTGGGGCTTTGAAGGTAAGCGTTACTGAGTCTGGAACCATATTTGCTCTGAAGAAACGGGTGTTTGGGTTTTGGGGAAGCGTGGGGTTTGAGGTTTTGAAGAAAGTTTGGCTTTGCTGTGGACCGACCACTGCAGCAAGCATGGGCTCGTTTTGAAAATTGAAACGGTGTGGCGCTGAGCTCTAACCCGATCTTTCCGTTGCCTGGACCGTGGGTCGATGCATAGGTGAACGGTGAACCGCTCCGGTTCGGATGCTAAAATATAGATGAATGAATAATTATAGAGCCAGACTGCCAGAGACATCAGTATGCTTGGTTAAAATATATTTTCGAGAATGTTTGAGGGTTTTTTTTAAATATATTTTTTATTAGGTTTTTTTTTTAAAATAGACTGGAGAATAAATTCTTCATTATTTATTATTATTATTATTTTTTTTTATCGAGTACCCTCCTCTTTTAATTAAAAAAAAAAAAAAAACTTGTAACGATTGGGTATTATTTCGCAATCTTTTACGGAAAAGAAGCTGCACAACTAATTCCTACAACTCCATTAACTGATAAATGATTGGCCTCGTATGTTTTTATAGTTCATTTTATCTTAATTCATATGATTTTATCTCATTATTATAATTTTTTTAAATTTTCATATAAAATAAAATAAATAATTCAACTTTTTCAAATCTTAAAATAAAAAATATTATAATAATATTTTATTCAACTTTTTAACTTTAATCTCAACTCATCTCATCTGCAAAAACAAACAAGGTAATCTCATACAAAATTCATTAATCGCAGAATCATCACGAGAATGAATTACAAAACGCAACTGTAAAGTAATAAGATCTCCAATAGTTGCAGAGCATTGTATAAACCAACTACACCAAATTAGTATTTTTGTATCAATACTCCAAAAATAAGCTACTTCCACGTCCTCCAACTCGAACCACCAAAGTCTTCAATGACTCCTGAATCTCTAGTCCAAAGGGTAGGTTTACTGTAATACCTGGAAAAATGTTAACGAGATCTAGTTAGTCAACCCAGTAAGGAAAAAAGAAATGGATCCGAATGTGAATTCAAGCTCTTGTATTGCTTCTTTTTTTTCTTGTATCACACTCTTTTTTTCTCCTATTGCTTCTTTTACTATTACATCAGGTATACAACCTTACATTGCTTGAACTGTCCTCTCATTGCTGAGGTTCTTGTAATTTTTTTTTTTTTTTTTTTTCCATCAACGATCATTCTGATGACCCAGATCCATTTTCTCTCCCAATCCACTGAGCTTTGAACAACCCCAGAATCAAGGCTAAAATGGTTAAAGGTCATTTTAATATGTCTGAAGGCAAACTGGGTACTAAATATTGGTGGTGTCATCAATGGTCAGTTCACAGGCTATCCTTCAAAAGAAAAATTATTTACTTACTCTGGACAACTACATGCATCCCAATAAAATTCTCTACCCAGTGATCTGCCTTGCCCATTGACTCTCATGGCAGTTAACTGAACTTGGGGGAGCTCATCACGAAAGAACTCTCATAGTGGTCTTCTCCATTTAACATGCCATTTAAGTGGTTCTTAAAAAGAAAGAAAAGGAAAAAAAATTGCATTGAAGAAGAAGTCATTCTTAAGCATTATCCTTGCTTCAATCATTTGGGGAATTCAACAAAGTTGTAAGCAGGCTAATGAAAGTTGCAAGCTATGATTTATATGCTATGAAAGAAAATCTTAAAAGCTCTAGGAAAGTTGATTAATTATCTACGTCAAGCAACTTTCATGCCAGGAGATGACACCACAGAACCACAACCACAAAGAGAGAGAGAGAGAGAGAGAGAGTACCTCAAAATCATACTATTCCTTTGTCATCTAAGCTGGCATTGTAGTGTCCAAACTTATTCTCTTTGGGTTTCCAATGACGGAAGTAGAAAAATTGATATAGTATCTAAAAGGATAGTTAAGGTTTCTACAAGTGTATCCACAGGATCTTAGGTGGTGCCAGGACTGAACAATCAAAACATCCAACTTTCCAAGCAAACCGCAATCTTCAGTGTTCAATTTTTACACTAAATAAATTCTACCCAAACACATTGTGAGCACATTTTAAGGATACAACTGTATCAAGAAGTAAGCATCCTCCTGCATCCACCAGCCATGGTAGATTTGGTTTAATTCTTGACCAATCCAAGCTGCTTACAAGTATGCTGCACAAAAAGACAAGTAATGCTCCTGTGAGAAATGTGTTAAAGCTCACAACCTAACACCCTAGTATAGAGGTAGTACTTTAGTCGAAGTAAGTAGGCACAAACTGATCAAATAAGGATAGATGATACTAGCCTGGCTATGTAAGTTGCATTTCCAACCAAAGCAAAGATGAACATGAAAGGATTAAGCCCCTGCATATCATGTGAGAAAAGTATTATCTCTCTCTCTCTCTCTCTCTCTCTCTCTCTTCATCAGCCATGCACACACTATTGTTCCTAGTTTCTTTTCTTTTTTTAGCGATGGGGGAGGAGGGTTGCTAGAGCTGTATGTACTACAAGCCGATGATGCTTCATAAGCAATCCTTCTCAAAGCAAAAAGCAGGAGTTTTCCACTTATATTATCATAAAATTATATGAGAAACTCCAACTAAATAGGTGAGATTAATGCTCACCTCAGCATTGCCCCTTTTAATCTGCAAAAATGGATCAAGAAGTAGAAATAAGTATAATATTATCAACTCTAAAGACTTATTATTGATTTTAAACATTAAATCACCAGGTAAATAGAACTCAGGGGACATACCCAAATGGACCAAATATAACTACTTCCACAACAGAAATGGGAAAGTACCGAGATAATTAGTCCATTATTTTTCTCATCTTTCTGCTAATGTAAACAGAGGTAGCATTTAACCTATTTGTCTTTTAGAAACCCACATGTCACTAAAGCAGGTCAAACCAAAGGTATATACTCACAATCACAGTCCACGCATTTGCCACCAGTTGTGAAAAACAATAAAAATTTGTGGGATGGAATATACCAAAAAAAAACAGAAGAATACCAGAGTCATCTAAAAGCTGCTTTGAAATGTATAAGTCTCACATTTAAGAAAATCTGAGGAAGCCTTCCACCCATGTATAGAACTGCCATTCCCCAGCCAAGGAAACTTCCAATACTCAGGCTTTCTTCAAAATCATTTTCTTGCAACAGCCCACCACCTACCTGAAATCCCGTTAACAATTCAAAGATGATTAGTTCTCAATATTTGAAGGTGTTTTCTGTTCAAATATATTTCAGAAGAAATTGAAAACTAAAAGGGAATTTCCCAGTAAAAGGATCCAAGAATCAACAGATACGAAGCCAAGTGTTGTAAGATTTTGGCTTTCTATGTTCACAAGGTACATAACTCATCTTATAGCCCATACCTCATCCACAGCCAAAATAGTCTGCCACCTTACCAGTCTGAATCCCAATTTTTAAATAATAGGCCACTTACTCAACTAGCCTTGGCCCAATAACCAAGTAAACAAAACATTAGAAAAACCGGGAGACCCACCAAACAGAGGACATCTCAAATGAGAAACTGCTATCCAAAGAGTTATTCCATGGTGTAACCTGCTATAATCACGTAAAGGAAACTAAATTACCATTCTGCTTGCCTGCAAAAGCTTTCTGCCTACTTGTATTACAACTCCTTCATTTTGACTTTTGAACACTGAATAAAGTTTGCTGTCCGCTGACCGATGGAAATTGTAAATACCAAGAAAATTCATAACAGAGACCTGAAGTAGAAAAATATTAAAAAGATTGATCCCCACAATCAAAATTGGATACTGGTTTAGGTAATCTCATCTAATTATAAAATTCACCATGAAAAGCTCACCACACAAAGAGTAGTCTTGATGCTTGGTGGCGGAGTAGATTGTCTGGAGTCAAGTCCACGAAGCAAGGGCTCTTCAATAGAATTATGAGCATGAAGAGATGCATAATTCATTCTTTGTGCTAGAAAAGATCCTGCTGTGGGAGTATGACTCCTTGATAGATATCTTGCTGACCTGATGCATATTCGATCAAACTAATTTAGCAATGAGGATTACATTATTGACTGAACCATGTTATGATTCTTAGGAAAATCTACGAAGTAAAACATGTAAAAACTTCCACACAGAGAGAGAGAGAGAGAGCAACCGAGAACCTTAATCACTTTAAGCAAGAGAAAGATCATAGGGAGTAAAGTGATTATTGTACCCAGTCAGAATAACCGCAACCAGATACAAGTAATGAAGCCCAATTATGATTTCTAGGCAAAACCCTAATTTAAAAAAAAAAGTGTTTTTGGGCAGAACCAGTGTATGCTTTGAAACTCATCTCCTGATGATCATTGAGTTTAAGGGACACTGCAAATTCACTATGGAATTTCTGGATGGCCACACAAAGCTCAAGCTAATTGCAATTTAACATTTATATCAAACATTACTAATACCTTCCAACAACTGAAAAGTTTCACGAGTAAAAAATAACAAACATACTATAAGGTACATTATTTCTCATATTAGCAGTTAATGGTTTAATCTATGAATCTAGAGGGATAGGTGTATTTTCAAGAATCTAAAGGAGAAAAATCAATTACGTGTAGTACAGTTCTCTTTCAAGAGAACCACTTCGAGGAATTTCTGGAAGAGGAATAGGTGAACTCAAAATGTGTTCTCCACCAAAAGTGTCAGACCCATTACTCCTCTCAGCGTCATTTACTTGTTTCCCACCAATTTCACCATCCCCCGGTATAACTTCTACTGGTGCCACCAACTTGTTAGGCTTTGGATCCTGTGTTACAGATACAAAGTTTTACAGGCATGAGTTCAGAAGAACATCAAAACAGAAAATCAAAATAAGTCAGTAAAGTGCCTTAATAAGTTCACCCAAAAAAGCATTTAGATAGCCACAAGATTGGAAATAAAAAAAAAAAAAGAATGTGGATTTACAAACAAAGTAAGAAAAAAATATGAATCTAGCCCTGAAACTTAACACTTTTCTCCAATAATTTATATCCAAACTGAAGACTTACAATCTCTATAAACTATTACTTTCACCGGTAAACTTCATTTTTAAACTTTTTCTTCCAAAAAACAAAAAAAACCTTCTTCTTTCGTATAAGAAGGTTAAAAATGGCTAACTTATCTTCCACCTAAATTATTCTTGTTCCAATTTCTCAGTTTACAAATCTATTATGTTGTAAAGCTATTAACATTTTAGATTCAAACCCAATTAAAAAAATCAACTATGATATGCAATATTTTTAATTAAAACATGGATCATGAAAATCCATTCACAATGAAGTTAGATATGAGAAGAAGTAGGGCAGTATGATTGATATTTCGTTAGTGCAGAATCGCATATGAATATTACAAAGTGATAAATGTTATTCACCAATCATTTAATCATCGTATGTTCATCATCCCTTGATTTGACATCAAAATAGTAGAAAACTATTTGTTATTTTTCAATTAATCCCACAAGATACTTTGAAAGAATTCTTAAAGCACAAGAAGCCTTGAATCACTAGAAATCTTCAACCGTTTATTTCAACTGTGATCAGATCTAAAGTGGAGATAATACTCTGAGTTTTGAACTCAGATTTCTTTAGGAACTTTAAATTCCTTTTTTTTTGGGAGGGGGGTAAATGATCTTCCCAATTGTTGAATAGGATCTTCTCTGTGTAAGTTTAGAGTAAAATACATTGTTAACAGGATTTCCATACAGGCAATCAGTTTCAGCCCTTACTAAAAAGGTTGTTTCTAATATTCCCTTACATTTCATTTTTCATTAAAATTTCACCAGTTCCCAGTTCCCAGAGCATGGAGCTTTCAGGTTTTTATCAACACATCAGCAAACATAAACTCATCGGAAAGCTTGTGCAAGCTATTGTGAGAGAAAAGTTAATAAAATTCCAACCTTGTGCTGACTTCTATTGTATTTCAGTTGATGATATATGTGGCCGTAGTATAAGGCCTGTGCAATAAGGATCCCGCAAGTCACTACATATAACTGCAGACCACATAACAAGGAGAACTTCACTCAAACTTTCAAGCTGAAGGAAGCAAACTAAGACAAAAATTCAAATCTATTAGATTCTAGATCACTCTAGGCTTCAATTGACATCTTACCACTGCCATATAGTATTGTGTTGGAAGCTGCATAAACGAGAAGAAGAAAGTTCAGTAAATCAAGTCAAGCAAGGTATGCATTTCATAAATCATGGACATATCCTGTTTACGCTCTCATACAAAAAGCACGGGCATTGGGATAAAAGTATAACAAGTAGGTATGAGTGCAATTCCGTTCCTTTCTCCAGAGAGTGAGAGAGAGAGAGACACTCACAGTAGCCGGTTCCAGCCAGCAGCCGAGTAGGTTGAAAACATCCCTACCAAAGAAGTGCACCCAATATGCAATGACATGGGCAAATAAGAAATCAGGGAGAAATTTTAACTGACATAATCAGCAAACTGTAGCATACATATACGGAAAAAAATCAACTTAAATGTATGATTTAGCATGTATGCATCTTAAAAGTTGAAGGAATCCGGTGAAACTTTGAAAAAATATTCATAAGAATGACAAAAATTTAATCAACCCAAGGCCAAAAAAATCCAAGAACATTCATATATATATATATATATATATACACACACACACAGATAACTACAGTTGAATATATTTTGCCCTCTCAATCTATACGGGATACATTTTGTACTCTCAAACTACATAGGGTTTTGTATTTTGTAAGAACTGTTACAGGCACTAAGAGATTACACAAAGTAAACCTACAAACTAATGTGTCTTCGTGGAATCTATTAGATTTTACAATTTGACGTACCATGTCAAGTCACATCAGTTTGTAAATTTACTTTTGTGAAACCTCTTTGTGGTTAAAGTACTTTCCTTTTGGTATAATTGGACGGAAGTGCTATTTGTTATTTCTAATAGTTTGTATTCTTTTCCCAAATAACTAAACTACAATAACCAGTGGATAAATCACCAATCAGGAGTCCGACATCCAATCGACGAAAACAAGATATGAATAATAGTCAGCTAAACATATCGAACTGCAATACCCAAGTATCCATGTCAGCAAGAAAGTGATAGAGAGGCCCTCTGCGGACTTTTCCCTGTAATTAGTGATTATTTGAGGTATCTCAGCTACACTCCAACCGATAATACTGATTAAGCCCAAGGTGAAGGAAACTTCATCTCTCACACTCAGAAGAGAATATTTCATGTGTTCACTAATCGCTTCCGAGCAACGCCAATCTTTGGGGCACACTGGCATAGAGCTCTGTAAGAGCCTTGTATAAACTAGAATGAACCAACTTTAATCTGCCATGGATTAGGAGAGAGAGTGTGAGAGATTGAAGGCCATTTTCTAGAAACGATATAGGGGTAAAATTAAATTAATACAAAAAAATAAATCAAATAAAAACAACATGTTATGCAAGAGTAATTATCTTGGAGCCACGAGATTTCATATTATTAAAAATTAATGCTTGAGTAAACAATTTAAATGATACGACATTCTTTTAAAAGATATGAGTTCAAAAACACCCGAGCAAACGTTCATCACTAGAACATATCATAATGCAGTGGCACACTAATCAACAGATGAACATGGAATCGCAGCTCGCATTTTGTAACAAGAAAAAAAATATATATATATATTTTTTTAGAAAATTATTCTCAAACTGGTGTGGTGTGTATAGCATTATATGGTATAGTTTAATTTAAAAAATAAATTTTAAATTTTAAATTTTATAAATTATATCTTACAGAATTTTTTAATAAGAATATAATAACCTTTTTTTTTTTTTTTATTTAATCCCGTAAGGCTTTCCTTCTAAATTCTTCTCAAATTTGGCAACAAAGTTTCTCAAATGGTGTGGTGTTTTCCAGTTTTTCTGCTTTCCGGCGTTCCCAGTAGTTTTATGTCTAACTTTGTTTATAGAAAATCCACCAATGAATTCTAGTCTGACATACGGTTCGTGAAAATAAAAATAAAAAAAAAATAAAAAAAGCTAATCTCGCAGCAATCAGAATATATACAAAACGCACACAAAATATCAAAGAAATAAATTCTTGGAGTTTTTCAGACATACGATTCAAACGAACGCTCGTCCGTTTCTCCAACGACGGAAACGAAAGAATGGAAGTTTACAAACGAACAAACAAGGGTTTAAAAGATGTAGAGGAAGCGTCGGAAGGAATATCTTACGATCTCTTCCGTCTCTGGTAGCTGTTAATGTTGTTCTCTGTTTTGTCTTCTCTCCTCTGTTTTTGCGTGCACCAACTCAGCTATCATGCAACTATATATAATATATGGATCGGTCTCCCTCTCGAATTCGGATTAATCGTAGGTAGTTAGTTGGCACGTAGGACTGTAAAAGGACTATGTTGTTCGGTCCTTTAAGAATTAAATAATATATATATATATATATTTGTACACGTCACCAATTATTAATAACATTAATCATTTATATTGATTTAATTATTCTGATATTGCATTAAATTTGAGAAAAAATATTTCCAGACATGCCAATATAGTTATAATCTTACAATATTTAGCTATGCAATTAAGTCTAACTATTTGCATTTTGTAAATATTTCCATTTAGGTGTTGTTCTCATTTCTATAGGCTGATTAATAGAGTTGATTGAAATTATAAAGGGTAGTGTGCTACATGATAGAATACCTTGCAAGTGGTTGAAATCTATAATGCATTCTTAATGCTAAAACAATTGTCACCTGAAAAATGACACTCTCTATATCTTATATTGAAAAAGTTTAAAAATTTAAACTTATTTTATAACCCAACTCGTGGATCGATTAAAATTCGTTTGAATATTTAGAATATTTTAATATATCTATAAATAATAGTGAAATGATTTTAATTAAGATATTTTTACTGAATTTTGAAAAAAAAAATATTGAATAAAAATATTATAAAATTAAAAAAAAAATTGTTTTAAATTTTGAAAGAAGTAATATTGTTTATTGTATTTTGTTTGAAAGTTATAATTTTTTAGACGAAAAAATTAAAGATTTGAAATTGAAAATATTTTTTATTTAAATGATGTTTGGGAATGAAAGATCTGAGAATAGTTATTCTTAATGTTGTATCCTTATTATTAGAAGGCACGAGAGGGTGGTTATAACGAGGGTAAGTAGAAGGCCGAAAAATAGTAATGGCAGTCCAAGGCAAGCGCAGCCGACCAGAACAAGACTAGGAAGAAGGGCGAAATCAACGACCCAACAGGCAACAACCATCCTTTGAAGTTTTCAATTAGTTTGCGCGAGGGACGGGCTTCTACACATATGATACTAGAACATTTATTAGAACACACACGACCACGTAATAAGCTGCACGCATTCCCCATCTAAACTGAAAACATAAGAATCATAAGCAATTAGTAGCTACTTATCTAAAATATCTTTGCATTGTTCAAATTCAATCACTTTAAAATATCCTTTTTACCATCCAGTCACCTGCAATAGACACTCTCACTGTGTAGGAAAAACTCATTACCGCTAACACAACATTCTATGCTGCTACAAGGAGAATTTCCGAAGGAAATGTGGTAAAAATACATGAAGCACAAAGTACAACCCAAGACTGATGTTGCCGATTTCCCCTTTTATTTCATTGAAAGATCTTGCAGAAAGTTCTAGGGTACAGTATGGCGCTACTCCTTGGAAGCCGATTCCATTATCTGCACTGGTGGAGCAGTGACTACAGCCAAATTCAGATCAGGGGATCCCAAATCACCAGACCTTTCACGGATCTCCCGGTACTCTTGACAGATGGCACACAAATGGCAGAAGAAATGAGTAACAAAGTCCCCGCATGGCGCTTCCTTCATAAGCAATAAAAATGTGGTGGTAAGCTAGAGCAAGTTAATATAGCAAAACAATAATTTTATCACAAGCAGTACTTAAAATGGAATAGAAAAATTGGTTATTAACCTTGTTTACCACCATAAATTGCTACGAAATATTTTTACATGCCAAGACCTGTTAGGGGTGGTTAACCCAAAAGATTGAATTCAGAGAAAGGGGATAGTCTTAGGTTGCCAATCAGCAGGGCATAGCAAACGCATTCATTTTTTTTTTTCTTGCCATTCAACCTTACTAATCATGGCTGCCACTCGATGAAGCCAGACAAACCAGCAAATAATTTGAGAATCAAAGACAGTGCCCATCTTCTCATTTCTCATCAAAGTTTACAAGGAGGCCGACTAGTCTAACGACATTCTCAAGGCAACCTAGTAATAGGCCTGGTATTTTTTGGCAGGGGCAGAGGAGTCAAAACCTCAGGTGCCTTTAAAGTCTAACCAAGATACAGAAAAAAGAATTACCTTAAGAAGTGTTTGATGGGAATAAAAATAAATAAAAAGAATTGATGACTATATCTTCTAAATACATGATTGAAGTCTAAAACTGTACCTGCAAATTATACTTTGACCGTAGAGCCCTACGGTATCCACAAGCATAGCATGAGATAAAGAATCCAGGTAAAGCCAACAAAGTGCCGTCGGTCAACAAGCAACAAACAGAATTGAAAAGAGCCCACAAAATAAAATGGGTCATGCATGATCCTATCAGAGTCCCAGAGCCGAGAAATTCTGCATTCTTCCCAAAAAGAAAGCAAGGACAAAAAAAACCTACACAACCTGTATCATGTAACAAACTGCAGTCAGCCGATAATCTTGGTTTAACAGTCATACCTTGCAGATCTGAAGGACAAAATTGCAATTCCCTGCTTCTATAATTTTAAAGCTTATCCACTTACTGACTGTTGATTGAATATTAAGAATTATACCTTGGCTTTGTCCAACATACCATAACATAATTTTTTTTTTATTGGCACTGGGTGTTCGGGAACAGCGTCCCGACTAATCCCGAGGGTGCACAGGCCCTCGGCAAGGAGTTTTCCGCAAGTGCATCTCGGGTAATTCAAACATACCATAACATAAATAAATTCAGAGAAGTCATGTCATAGACCCTCCACCTCAATTCCCAAAACAACGAACAATTGAATGTTTTTCTCCATCGAACAAGTGAGAATAAAGAACTACCATCTTATTGATGTTGTATACCACTGAACCAGACTGCTACTGCCCTTCTATTTGGTTTACAAAATATTTTAAAAATACAAATAAAGCATCTTTAGACCAATTATGCCATCAACAGAATTTGGCTCTCAAAACACATACATTCAGCATTTATCATTACGTCAGGAACTTGATCTCTTAATAGATACTTAACACACTAGTATAAATATATTTTCAGCATCATGTTGTTTCAAAGCGGAATAACTGTAAACAATAACATCCACAGAAAGTAAGCCCAGTACCAAGAAAAAGCTAAAAAAAAAATTTCATTTTTACTGATTGTCATATTCAAGAGGCACCTTATAATTTTGCTTCTGATAAATCAAGGTCACAAGGCAGAAAGTAGCGTACAGCTCTGCATATCATCGAAACATGCACAGATTCCAGAAGACCATTGCAACGGTCCGTTGCTGGCATGACCATGTGCAGGAATATCTTCATTGCCCAGAACAATCTCTGATGATGAATCTGACTGTCCCAAAGGAACATAAGGGGGCGGCACATAACTGCTCTGGCTTTTCATCTTTCCCCACTACACAATCAGCCTGTAAACCGTGAAAAGTGTCAGAAGGCAATTACTTAGAACACAAATATTTAGACCATAAAATCCACAATCACAAACCCTTACAAACAAATGCATTTACTTATTTATTTAAATCCTTGTAATCCTAAGATACGGCGGGAACAAAAAATCCTTATCGAATGCCCAAAAAAGGGGGCCAAATTACATAAGTTCCCATGAATTTAAGAGTGGTTTCAAGATTAAACCCTAGTTTCTAATTGTTGCAACTAGAACCCCATAATTTCAAACACTTAATAGTGTACCCCTTCCGGCAGGCCCGTGTACTGGCCGTAAGATTCCTCTGGCCCTCAAAGAAAAGCCAGGGAGAGGAGGAGGCCTTTAGTCTTTAGGGCATCCTTACTACTTTCGGGAAACAGCCTTTTTTTAAAGCCTTTATTTATGCCTTTGGGGAAACAGCCTTGCCTAAGTTGAGTCTTTATCCATGCCTATTGTTCGTACTCTCCCTCTCTTTTCCCCTTCTCTCTCGTTTGCCGCATAATTTTTACAGATTAATGCATGGCCTTAGGTTTGGTGATTTGTTCAAAGCAGGTCCAAGAGTTGTTCTCTCAGCAGATATTCGATGTGCAGAATGTCAAAAGAGAGTAGCTGAAATTATGTCTAGAATGAATGGCAATTCCACCAAGTTCTTCTAAATTGAGATATTGCCCTTTATTATGAGGATTTTCATAAACCTACTTCCCGTTCTCCCAAAAATAACTGATCGCATAAAATCCCAACAATCAGATTATTATTATCATCATGTATAAAAAAGACTAAGCCTTTAGTTGGAAGAACTATAAAAATTACCTCAATGTTTTTAAGGGTACCGACCCTGGAGGGCCTAGCTGGTAGCTCCAGTGACCTCGTCGGAATTGCGCCGAAGAGGGCTTGAAGCGAGCGGCAGGTGGCGGAAGGTGGTAGTAGCAAGAGAGAATGGAGGTGGGAGACCCAAGCGTACGGTTGTGGGTGTGGGTGCAGGTGATGGGTATGTCAAAGGCGTCGAGCAGAGAGAGAGAGATAGAGGGAGGGAGGGAGGGAGAGGAGAGAGAAAAGTGAAAAAGAGAAGAAAACGGACAAACGGGCCTAAGCTTGACGTTTATTTGAAGTTTGGCAATCCATGGAGGCCGAATCAAGCAGACCTCCTGAGCTCAGCCCAAAGAAGGCCAGGAGATAGGTAGGCCGGCCCGTAGAGCAAGCTTAAAAGGAATTAGGCAGTTGTTAAGAAGCCGAGATGAGTTTGGAGATGAAAAAGTTTCTGCTGGGTATATTAATTTCTATTTATTTATGGTCAGGAATAAATTGCTGCTTCGTATTCGTATTATTGGATTGTGAAAGCTACACATTATAAGCAAAGCAAGCATATGCCGTAGAGATGAGATAGATATGACGAGTGTGAAAGCCAGAGATTCCTTTAGCGTTGCATGCCATAAACCACAGCCAGCAACTTGTCTGTGCATAAAAATAACATGCAAGCAAACGTTGCTATCCTTTTAATATTCCGATCCCTTTCTTCCTGAAATTATTTTCCCCAACCAACTCAACCCAACCCAATACGTATATAATTAATTATTATTAAGATTTTGATTAATTTAGCAGAAAATAATGTGACAAATTAAGCCATATAATTAATTAGTATATACACATGATTTTGTCACATTATTATTATATATTCAGAAAGTAGTAATCAAATCATGGAGGACATGATCACATGAGGATGATCACCACCACCTGGATCGCATTTACATGACTTTTATCATGACTACAGCTTCCATTTGTCTTGCTCTTGCCGGAACTATTTTCCTGATCATCATTCTCTAATTTCAATCAATTAGAGAGTGCGCGCGTATCTTCTTCTTTTTTTGTTTTTAAAGAAATTAATAACATGTATAGATATAGGAGGGATTTAGCCACAAAGAATAAAGAATCATGTTGAGCTAGCTAGACAGATTCGAGCTGAGACCAATTTCAACATTTTTGCCATTTTAACGTTGATTTATGGTATACTTTTTATATACGACACATTAAGTAAATTCGATCGAGCATTTCAGCCAAAAAAATAGTCATGTGCGAAAAAAGATAATGAAAATTGAAATGCATGCATGGGATATCTCAAATTAAAGGAATGGAACATTATCAGGGCTATATATCTTATGCTTGAGACACAAGCTGAACTTTGTAAGAGCAAAGATCACATCCGCCCGCACGATTAAGAAACGAAATAGCTACCTAGCCCAAGGGCATATCGCCGGGAGAGAAAATGTGGCCAGAAGCTAAGACTCTGCCCATGATATTGTTTGGTCGCCGAGCTACATGTGCATCTAATCATGTCATGTCTGTAAGTGCGTGCTAGTTCGATCTCTTACATGCATGTCATGTTTAACTAGTAGTCTACCATCTCTGATCTTTTCATTTTCATTTGTCCATACGTATGACAGATTGTGGAACTCTTGGTGCATATGGATTGCGAAGGATGCGAAAAGAGAGTTCGAAAAGCAATCTCGAAAATACATGGCATGAGTTCATCGATCCGTCTTAATTATAAGTTATATCTATACATCATCTCTTTTATATATATATATATATATATATATATATATATGTATATATATGTATAGGTTTTCAAACCCATTTGTTTTTCTTTTCTCATATATATTCATCAGATTTATTTCTCATCAACTTCTTATGGAAAGCTCATGTATACTCGTGCACCATTTTTATATTTATGAAGATGATAAGCTTCTCAGTTGGTTCCTGCATGGAATAGATCTCGCTTCTGTAATCTGCTCTTATATATATTTCTGCATGTGTCTCTTGCTTGCAACAATTGGCCTGGAAGCAGGTGTTGATAGCTTGGAAATAGACATGGACAAGCAAAAGGTGACGGTAACGGGATACATTGACCAGAGGAAGGTGCTAAAGATGGTGAGGAGAACAGGAAGGAAGGCTGAGTTTTGGCCATTCCCATACGACACAGAATACTATCCATACGCATCCCATTACTTAGACGAATCTACTTACTCCTCTTCCTATAACTACTACCGCCATGGCTTTAACGAAAGCGTGCACGGTTACTTTCCAGACCAAGCCTACTCTACTGTCTCAGATCAAACCGTCCATCTTTTCAGTGATGATAATGTTCATGCCTATTGCAGTATTATGTGATTATACTTGCATTAATCATGAATTAAGGAAATAAATAATTTATAATACCATTTCAAATGCAAACAAATATGATACGGCATATTATTATTATTTGCTTGTTAACTTTTTTTAGAATATAAATTAATTGGAAACTGTTTTTCTCTATTACATCAATAATTTAACATGATATCCTTCTAGAACAATTATTGCTATCCTCTTCCTGAATTTCTAATAATAATAAGTCAAATCCATATTTATTACATCTATGATCGATGTGTCACAAAATTTATAAAAACTTTATAGTAAAATTTTATAAGAAGTTTAACATGTCCATTACAGAATCTATGGAAAGTTTTATTGCTGTTTGTATTGCATGACATGCAGCTTGGTCTTATCCGGTATAATGAAATAAAAGTGGGATATGAGTGTGATTTTGCTGGTATATAACGCCTTGGTGAAGGTAACCATTGAAATTAATATAAATCTAGCCCTGCAATTGCAAAGACTCCATTCACTCTGTTCAGACTTCAGCTTGCTCTGCTATGCACAATATTTTAGCAGTATTGTAAGCTTAGTGATAACCTTGATGCAAGAAAAACCCTCAACAGGGAAGGAGCAGGTTCTACATTACATACTAACCATACACATCAATATACAGATTTGGAAACCATCTGCCTAGCAATAAAATGCAATCAGAAGGGTCTCATTTATTCAGCTCTCAGATCAATTTTGTTACTGCCATCCACAGCAGCAACCCACTACAAGATTAAAACCTCAGCTATATGCTCTGAAGCTCAACCTCATGGAGAGGAGAAAACCAAGAAAATGAAAGCATTTTCTTTTTCCCCCCTCTATTGTGCTTTTGCTTTTTCTTGCCGGTTCTGACTCTCTTCAACTTTATCTCCACTTTCAGGGTGCTCAATCCTCGTTCCTTCTGGGACAAGCTGCCCAACTTTCGCATATTTTTCAATGAATTTATCTTCCCAATCCTGCAAAATTTCAAGCTCGGAAGCATCCAGACCTTCAAGGTTACCATTAATGTCTTGGGGGTTAAAAGATAGAAGCGCTAGGGCTCTGCTGGCTTCCCTTCCCGCAAACATTCCATACGGTCCACCAGGACCATAAAACATCCTGCACGTAAATGTCAACTCAACCTTGATGCTCGTTTTAACCAAAATCCAATATTATGTAAACATTACTAGCACATTCAAATTGTAAAGAATATATCAAGACATTAGATGAATGGTATTGAAACTGAAGACAAGGTTGTGATGAAGTGCCAAAGCAACAACAAGCATACCAGTCTTAGTAATCTCGTACAATAAAATCTAAGCACAACTTGATTGGGGGTATTTGTCAAGCAGAGGAGTTCCAGTAAGTCCTCAATGCAGAACAAAGAGTTGTTTGGACGAAGAACCAATCTACTCATGAATTTTATAGGTTTGAGTAAACAATATTGGTTTTTTTTCCCTTTTCTTATGACGAAAATATTTTGGTGGTTCACAAGTCACTAATCTCAAAATTTTTATTCGAGTTTAAAGGTTCAGAACCAATCCAAACAGTAAGAATTTCAAACCAATTACACTATCCGCAATCGGCCCAGTTACATGATTTCAAAACACCACCAAAGAACTCCCTTAAAGAACCATTCAAGAGAGAGAAATTAAAAATTTTGAGGAACCAAATCATGATCCTGCTGAGAATTGAAACAAAAAGAACAAGATTTTATTGGGGTACCTGGAGCTAGAGACGTCGTAGATCTGACCTTTGATGGCCATTAAGATGGGTTTATTGGAGTCAGAACCGCTGTAGGCTCTTAGTTGCTGCTCAGTCATGTCTCCCAATTGGACCGGGTTTCCATCATTAGTACTGGAGAAACTCGAGTTAAAAAGGTTGGAGTTGATGTTTCCGGCGGTAACGATGGGGGGTTTATTGAAATCTTCAGGTGAAACAAACATGCCGCACACCATCTTATAAACCACGACCATAAGAGCCGCGATGGTGAAGAAGGCCGCCGGAGATAGCCCCGTGTACTCCGTCATCTCTTCCATCACAGTTGTATAAAGCCCCATCCCAATTCCCTATCTTCTTCCTGGTTGCGTTCCAAGCTTTGTGGTTTAGCAACTTTACTTTTTCACAAGAAGCTAATAAGGAAGAAGAATCGAAGAAAGAAAGAAAGAGAGAGGAAGAAGGGTCTAGGACTCTACGCTTACCTACCTACTGCGACCAACCAGCATGGCTTCAGCCTTCACCTACCCACTTTTTATTCCAGTTTAATTTGCAAAACTATCCCTCTAAAAAACGTCGACGTGTATGACCGTATTCCCTTAAAGGGGAAATCGGAGCCGACCCAATGTGCCGACTCCGGTGACGGTGAGGGGTAACTTAACTACGAGAAACAATCAGTCTTTTAATATTATCAAGAGACAATCTGTTATGAATCTAGATTGTGATGGTGATGAACTGAAGAAAATAATAATCAATTTGCGAGATAAGAAATGGATTCAGAGAATGGAAAGGGAAGATTGTATTGATACGTTGGATTTCGTTCGAGGCAAATCCTTCCTCCCATGTAACAAAGTTCTTAGAGCACTCCCGGCTTTTGTATTATAAAAAAAACATAAACTATTTGAAAATTTGTTCTAAAAAGAAGTTTAAAATGAATCGTAAAATACAATTAGTTCTAATTATCTGCTATATGTAATGGATATTGTTCATCTTATAAAAAAAAATTTATTGTTGATATTTCATTTACTCTCTTATTTTTATTTACTTTAATTTTTATCATGTAAGTAAATTTTTTTTATTATTCATCATTTAAAACACATATTTCATTTTCTTCTAAAAAATATCTTGAAAATATTTTTAAACCAATTTTTTCATATTTAATTTTACTTTTAATTTGTATTTGGCTTACATGTTTTTCTTTTATTTCTATACGACCGAATTATTTTACATTATATATAAAAATAAATTGTAAATATAAAAGAATATATGGATAATGTAAATTTATTGATAAAAAAAAATATTTAACAAGAATATTTAAATAATATAGAAAAAAAATAGATAAATTGATGGATGACATATTGTAAAAATAATATATAAAATAAAAAAAATAAATTTTGATGATATATTTTAAAAGATATGATAAAGAAATCATTAAAAATACTCTTACAAGATAAATTCAGAATAATCCTCTCACTCTTACTTCTCCTTTTTTACAATTTGCTCAACATCCCCGTGTAGCCACTCCAAAATAGAAACGTACAAAGTATAAAATGACAGAAGATAAAACCCTACAAAAATGATAGACAACTTAAATTGTAAAGCCTAGCAAAAAAAAATGCACAGCTTGACTCCCAAAACCAACAGCTTCAAGCCACATAAAACGCGACGTCTTATTTACTTCAACCAAAACGACATCGTCTTCTTTAAAGCTCCTGCGACACCGTTTCCAGATTAAACTTCTGAAAAATATTTGCATCAGCCTACTATTCATCACACACTCAACACACTTAGTGTATTGAGGTTTAAAAAAAAAAAAAAATTAAATGCATGGTGTGTGAAGTGTGTAGGCTGATGCATAGAATTACCCTTAAACTTCAACCCCTTTCATCACTTTGACACACACTTGGCATATTCACTTCATAAGCTTGGTTCCGCCATATACCCACCCCTTCCCTTGCTAGGTTCCTAACAAACCCCCTTCTCAAAGCACCTTGCTCTCAAGGTGCTACAATGCTTCAACAATTCCAAGTCAAGTGGCTTCTCTTAAGTCCTCTTGGAAACAAGGAGGATAGCCTTCAACGGAAGAATGTTTCATAGCCAAGTAATCTTCCCAAACATTAGTAAGGCTCTTATGGAATGCAGCATACTCTCTTGCAATTGCATAAACTTGCTCTACATGCCCACTTAGAGGGTTCAACTCATCCTCATCAGAAGTAAAATGATCCTGGCTTTCCTCTAGAAGTTCAAACTTGGCATCTTCAGAATGGTTTGGTCTCTTATCAAACTTGACATGTTGAGTGACTGAACCATGCTCCATCCAATTTAACTTGTCTAACTCTAATGCATAAGTATGCTCCTTTAACCAATCTCTTAAAGCTGATCACTATAGCCGACCCGTTGGTAATAAATTGTGTCCATAACTTTTGCAGCGCTAACAAGTAAAACCAGGCCTTTTCTTTTTCTCTACCTCTATCAAAGGGCCAATGAGGTGGCATTATATCGAGCAACTAAAGAGCGAAATTATTATCTACTAAATCTTGCAAACTTATAAGCCTTTTCCATTGCCCTGCTCCTTCAATCTCTTGTTGTGTGGGTAGCGATTCCTTGATGAATGTCCTGCTCTAAACATGGCGGAAGCCATGCAATTTTCTGCAAATTCTTTTGCTAAAAGGATAAACCCTTTCCAACTGACTTCCAGCCACAATAATAACCCAGCTTCCCGTTTTCCTTGAAGCATGTTGTTTTGAGGTAATTGGTGTCTTCATACTGAGGGTGACCCTTGCAGCAATAAATCCTTACCCAACGCCATTAATTTCGTTTTTAAGGACATACTAAGGTCTCTGCCACCACCATTACCAACAGTTAAAGTAGTGAATGTGGTTGTATCAACATCACTAATGGTGGTGGTAGCAGAAGAAGTTCCATGACAGTGTGACTTGTCTCTTTTCCTATATGATCCATAGCTCAAACCCACCATAGAAATCCTCCTCTTCCTGTAACTGATCCCACAGGCGTTACATAATGACTTAGGCTTAGCAGGCCCCCCTCTCCACAAGGGGGACTTCATGGTCTTGCAATCGACACCCAATAATGAACAACACTGAAAATTACTGTGTAGAATTTCTTCCCCCATGTAGGCGCAGAAGACTCCCACGTATCCTTAGAATTCTCAACAAGGGGGCAGGCATTAGTAATATCATCATATCCTACAACCAATTTTAGAGACATACACCATGGGAAAACTACAACATAGCATCTGGCATTGAAAAGTGGAAAAACAAGGGTATGCTCTCTTCCTCTATCAAAGGGCTCAAAAACCACTCTAAATGGCAATAAATCAAGCAGATAAGTAGCCAACAGTTTCTTACCCTTAAAATTCTCAGCAAACTCAACCATGGGAAGTGCACAGCCAGCCTTCAATAATTTTTTCAGACCCATCCGAATTCTCACATCAAACCCACTCCCAACTCCACACTCCAAATTCTTTTCCCACACCTTCTTCTCCACCACACAAACCACACAATTACTCTCCCTCTCAGTGACATGATATACTAGATTATTTGCTATAGAAACTTTATAGGATTCTTTCAGAAGCTCAATGGTGTCTCATTACAGCTCAATCCCACAGGGTTACGTTCTCTTCCTCTATCAAAGGGCTTAAAAACAACTATAAGGGGCAAAACTTCAAGCAACTGAGGAGCAAACAATTCTTACCCTTAAATTTCCCTGCAAACTTACCCATGTGACATGCTTCATCAACCCAAATGCAGTGGTACACTTTTCATCCATGGGTAGTGCTGCCTCAGTATAGTACTTCTCTGCTTCTGGGGTGCTCATAATTTTTGCTGCATGGTCCCGATTGCCAATGTCCTTCAAACGAAGATCCATCTGCACATAGGAAGCCTTCTTGTCAATCAACTCCTTCACGCCAACAATGTGCTTGGCTGACTCTCTTCCCTTCTCAATTGCTCCATTTTTCTAGCCAACTCCTCTACCTCCTCCGTTTGCTTTGGCTCTTCTTCTCTTACCTCTTCAATCTCATCTTTGCTAGCAACAGTTCCTAAGCCATTCCCCAAAGGTGCAGGTTTCACAGGCATTTTATAATTAGTAGTTTGTTCCTTCACCTTTTCAATTTCCAGTTGTACAATTTGTTTTCCTTGTTCAGCAGCTAACTGTGGGGGCAAGGATGATTGCTCACTCGTTGATATTTTTATTAGACATTACGATTGTGAAATTTATTCTGATTTGCCATTAAGGTTCGTGCCATCTCCATCAGCTGATTCAAGCAATCCCTGAGCTCCTAAAGACTCTTCTCCTGAGAGTCGACCTACTGCTGTAAAACTTCTTGTTGCCGGTCGAAAAGTGTGTCGTCCTTCATTGAACCTGGCTCTGATACCACTTGTTATGAATCTAAATTATGATAGTGATGAACCGAAGAAAATAACAATCAATTTCTGAGATAAGAAATGGATTCAAAGAATGGAAAGGAAAGATTGTATTGATATGTTGGATTTTGTTCGAGGCAAATCCTTCCTCCCATGTAACATAGTTCTTACAAGATAAGTCCAGAATAATCATCTCACTCTCTTCCTTCCCCTTTCTACAATTCGCTCAACATCCCCATATAACCACTCCAAAACAGAAACATACAAAAGTATAAAATGACAGAAGATAAAATCCTACGAAAATGACAGACAACTTAAATTGTAAAGCCTAGCAAAACACACATCTTGACTCCCAAAACCAACAGCTTCAAGCCACATAAAATGCAACGTCTTATTTACTTCAACCCAAATGACATCGTCTTCTTTAAAGCTACTACCACATCTTCTCCAGATTAAACTTCAACCCCTTTCATCACTTCGACATACACTTAGCATATTCACTTCATAAGCTAGGTTCCGCCATATCCCCTTCCCTTCCCTAGCTGGGTTCCTAACACAATCGAGTACATGGGTTACTTTTTTAAGCATTCTAAACATCAAAGTTTGATAATTTGCGTCATAGATTTTAAAATCTGACAAAATTTCATAATTTAAGGTGTAAAGCTAATAATTTGATCATTTATGATGATTTTTTTTTTTATATGACAATTTGAAGATGCAAAATGATTTTTCCAACGGAATTTGGAAAAATCATTCTTCTTTCCGCATTATCGACACACGGGTAAAGAGGAGCAGCAATCCTAACTGCAAAGTTTTTGAGCAATAACTCAAAATCATTTGTACCGGTCTAGAAACGATCTCAATGTTGATCAATAGTTCAGCATGCCAAACAAATATAAAATAGACAAGTAATGATACAGTTAAAAAATGGACTGAATGAAATCATTAATCTCAAAAGTTTGTATCTGTACAAGGTAAAGAAAACGTACTTTGATGTTTGCGTTCATATCTATGTAATAGATGCACAAAGTACTGTATATATATTATATTCATATGGTATAGCAACATTTAGCTACTCAATTTTCATTACTAGGTTGCTGCTTCAAGGCCTCACCATTTGCAACATCATTGGAGCTTGGTGATGGATGGGCTTGTATTTTCTCGTCAACAACCTCCAAGTTTGAAGAAGCTGCTTCATCACCGGATGATTCATCCGAGGCCTCTGAACAATGATCAGTAACCAATGAGTCTGATTGCTGGCATTCAGACATTGCAGATGATAATGATGGAGATAAACCACCAGAGTCGATTAAATCAGAAATTTTCCCATCATCTTCCATCATTCTTTGAGCATAATCTTGGTAGACAAAACCAGCTGAACTTCTCCCACCAAATCCGGATTCCAACTTGTCCATATCAAAGAGCTCTTCCATTATCTTCTGGCTTTCTGGGTGTTTGGGGTAGACAAACTTCACTTTCTTGAAGGTTTTGGGCTCAATAAATGGTTTTACCATCTATTTCAAAGGGAAAAAAATTTGTTCAATTATTTAAATCCGAAATGCATGAAACATAGATTAGTTGGTGATATTGAAATCCAAAGATGTCTCATTTTAGAGTCCTTTTATACAATTTCTCTCTTTGCCTATTATACTAAAAAGTTTTCATCATTTTTTCAGGTACCATAAAAAAAAGGTTCCTGTCGCACTCACTTTTCTGTAATTCTGAAGGAGTCTATAACTGCAGAATATCTGAAGTTCCAAGAATCTCTATGCTATAACAAATTAACACAAACGGGTTCCAAGAATTGTAATTGAATATTGAAATTTAGTGTACACGTATATACATTGAAAACTAACCCATCGCTTCAGTTTATTTTACAGGAAAGAGCTTTCTTTAAAGCCTGAGTTCACCAGGATTGGGCCTATGACTCTATTTTTTTTTTATAGGTAATAAATTTTATTCAAAGAAATAGGCATAAGCCCAAGTACACAGGACGTATACAAATCATCAGTACAACACGGAGGAGTGCTGTTTGATCTAAAAACCACTGGCAACTCATCCCTACTGTAAATATGTTAATGTAAGAAATTTGTCTTTTGATAAGGTAATAGGGTAACAAGACAGATGTCACATGTTCAATTCTCAATATGCATGCACATATATATAGCCAAAATTTACAGCTTAGAGGATACCACAATAAAAATTAACATAAGATGATAACAAAATAGGGCAAGGGTATATGATGACATACCGTCCAAAAGGACTCAAATACTTTTGGCGGATTATAGAGAATTGCGAGTCCCAGCCTCTCTGGGTAATGATGCTGCAGGATATGAGCCGTTTCCCGAGTCACCTTCATCGATATGCTTGATGTGTTCCACCCTTGAAAATCAATTAGCCACACCATATGCTCCTGATCTAAATTCAAATTTTTAATGGCATGTTCCATACAGTATACCAAGTACCTGATCTGCCCACTTGTTGAGTTCGTATTCTGATATCATAAGAGAAAAGGTACAATCACATATACTTCAACCGTACCAACTAAAAAAAGAAAGAAAAAACAAAATACAATAATTCATGTTGTCTGAGTGATTCTTATCATTCTATTTGAACTACCTGATAACCAGGTCTCATGATAAGAACAATTCGTCCAAACTTGTCAAAGTAATTTGCCATATATACTTTTCCCGTCTCAGCTTCATGAGAAATGTCCTCCTAAAAGCATGAAAAATACTACTTTCAATAAGCAGAAAATGGACAATGCATCTTATATTGTCGTTTTAATTTGAGAGCATGCCTGAGAGAATAAGCCTACAACATAAGTAGCATCACTTACTATATATTAGGTAAATCAAACTCCAAAATGGATGAAAATCAAATTCACCGTTACATATTTAGGTTTTATGCCAAAATCTACCAAAATAAACATCACTTCTCCCAATGATTTTCCAGAACATATCATCTTTCCCTTGATACGGTACCAACTCATAAACATTTGAAGTAGCAGAGCTGCAAGGTAAGGAGTAAAACCTTGCAGAGCGTCCCACCCGGAAGTGGGAATGCCAATCAGCTGGAGAGCAAATATGATCAGCGACACTGCAGCCCATATACATTTTTTGCTCGAGTATAAGAGGAAAAAGAAAAAAGGCAAGTCTCAATGGATCATATACACTTATAAAAAAAAAAAAAGGATCATATACACTGTATACAATGATATTTACTTCCACATTTTTGAGCATATGTTTATCACACAACTCAGAAAAGTGTCAATAGCAAGAAGCAACCCTACCAGCTTTAGGCAGCTACAGCAGAAACTGCAGGTTTATCCATAAGGGTATATTTTCGACGTGGCTGGTAAATCTATTTCATCGTAGTTTTGGTATAGGTTCGGCTAGGCAGTAAGGGTCTTACTCTGTAGGCTCATTTTAAATATTGAGCTAGAAAAGAGTGGGAACCCGGACTGATAATTACTTATAAAAAAATGGAAAATGATACCCTTACCTTTCCTCTACTACCACTCTACTACCCAGCCCCCATGTGGCTTTCTTTTTTCCTTTTTCTTTTCTTCTGCTTTTAGCACAGCAATTGAAATTCAAACACATTTCTCCATTTCAGAAGCCCCCTCTCCTTCGCATGGATAGCAGCCTCCCAGTGTGGCCTCCTCTCCTTCGGGTTGCGCCTCTCAATATGGTCACCGTTTGACAGCACCATCTCGGGTGAGATATCCACCAAACCGTCTCCTTCGCCTCTCTCCCATACACTCTCTCTCACACACACACACACACTCTCAGAAGCCTCCCTCGCATCGCACCAGTCCGTAGGGGTGACTGTGAGATTCCTTTGGCTGCTTTAATTCCAAAAGCAGCAGCTTCTTTTGCTCTTGGGAAGCTTTAGTCTGATTTGGTTCTCTTTTGAAAGCAATGGAGTTGATGATGAAAGCTTCCTCTCCCTGGCATGTCTCTTCTAGAACAAAATCAGAGTCCCTCTCTTTCTCTCCTTTGCTAAAAAATTTATTCTGCAGCCAATTTTTTCTTCCCCTTTTTCTGGTTTGAGGGTATATAACATAAAATAATATTGAACAGGAAATTTCATTGTTATAAAAAGGACTTGAAACCAAAGTTTTAAAATTCGTTTAGTACCGGCTGGAATGTTCCGTGCCGGAACAGTATCTGGTACAGGATAGGGTACTGTTTCATGCCGCCTCAAATTCCGGCCATTCTGTCCAGTTTCGGCCCATTCCAGCCAGATTTCGGTATTCTGGCCGAAATGGTAATTTTGGACCGAATTTGACTATTTGAGGTAAATGTTATTTTTGAGAATACATTAAAAATGGAGGGACAGAAACGTAATTTACCCTCTTGGTCTCTTCTCAGAATCTCAAGTCTTCTCCCCCATTCAGCCATTCCTTTGAAATCAGATCTGAAAGTTTGAAACCCTTACTTTTCTCTCCGTCTGTATCTCTCCAATCCAGGCACCAGCGCCAGCTACACTCCGGCGACCAAAAATCAAAGGCATCCCAGATTCGCAGCTCGAAGCTCTGTCCCAAGACTCCCACCTCTCGATTCCGTGTGTTGCTAACTTGCAAAGTCCCTTATTGGCAACTCCATAAACTCTTTACACCAAATGAAAAATATTTCTTCACTGTTGCCGGTGGCTTTTTTTGGATGTGGAGACCAAAACAGAAATTGTGTGTTGTTAAGTTTTATTAAGTTTTACAAATATGTGTTGATAAGACTTGTATTGATAAGTATTATTGAGTTTCTCATGTATATACATTTTTAAGACTTACATTGTTGTTATTTTGGAATATATAATTAATTTATCAATATATAGACTATCCCGAAATGGTACACCGAAACAGTATCGGTACTAAGATATTTTGTTCCAGTGCCTCGACCGAAACAGTCACCGGAACGGTATTCAAAACTTTGCTTGAAACAGAGCTCTGTTCCAAAAAACCAATGGGTAGCCATTACCCTTAAACCAACATAACATGTTTTTACTACTGTCTCCGGAGACCATGATTTTGATACTCTTTAAAAGAACAAAAGAAAGATAGATCACAGCAAAAAAAATTATAGAGTTTTCAGCCTTTGCTTTTTACCAAGGTTCTCAATTGAATTGACAAAACTCAACAAGCGTAAGATACAAACCATAGCTGCAGATAGTTTCAAGTCAAGGTGAAATGGTTTAGAGTTTCTACATCATAACCTATTACAGCAATTGGTACTGGAAGTAAAACAGCTTCAGTGGACACATATAACCAAAACAACCTGAATTGCAGACAAAATCAAGAGCAATATCAAATGTATTCACAGTGGCTTTCGGGTGGAGGGGAGAGAGTTTTGAGCTTCTGAGCAAGCATGGCTTTTGGGCATAAGAACAGGTACTAACCTTTCTGACAGCGTTTTTAATCTGAGAGACCAAAAGGCAGGAGGAAAAAAAATGAAAGCCATGTGGGCAGGTAGTAGAGCAGTAGTGGAGGAGATGTAAGGGTATCATTACCCTAAAAAAAGGGTCTTATCTAGTTAGTCCCAACAAGTGCTATTTTCCCATTGAATGCGTGATGTGTGCCAATATTTTTAAACATGATGCATTTGATAATTGAGATTTTTACATAGAGAGGAGAAAATGGAAATCTACTCTTACATATCATTATTTAATATAGCGCACATATGCATACCCATCGGATCTTCTCTGGCTTGTACTCCAGCCTCCACTTCAAGGTTTGCTTCAGCATCTTGCCTGCCTTCTTTGTATTCCAGTTCTGAGCTCTAAGAAACCTCAATATTGATGCATTGGAACACAGGACTGGAAGCTTATCAGCAATTGGACCAATCAATTTTCTTGTTTCATTGATCTGGAGAAAAAACAGAACCAATGTTTCTGATTTCATCTTATCAAAATGTTTAAGATTTCACCTAGTAAGAGATCCCCCATAGATTATCTCTTACTCACCACTTGAAAGATCATTCCAAGTAGCAACTGTGTTTCCTACTCACCTCCATGGTGAAAGAGACTCTATGACATGATTAATGTCTATGACCCAAAGTTTGAAATTAAATTTAAGCATAAGAAACACGCATATAATTTCTATCACACAAAATGAAGCATAATACCAATAAAACTAATAACAAACTTCAGTTTCTCCTAGAATTGATCTGATTCACAAAATTGGCAAGTGAGAAGAACCATGGACTTTCATTTTTCATCCTAAATTTTCTCAGTAAAAAGGCATACTGGCCAGTTAATATTATTTAATATTATTCCTTAAGTTTATAAGCAGTTCTAACAGACAATTTTACAGTTCAAAATCACCAAAACAAGTAAAAGATTTACAAAAAATAAAAAGGAAATGGTAAAGATAAAGCTTTTATCCCCACTTTTCTCATATCCAGCATATGGAAAATGCAAAAAGTACAGGCAAAAGAAAATTTATGATATCAAGTACTCACAGCTTACCAGTTAGAATCCCATTCATTGGTACCGTAGTCAAGTAAATACATAAACAATACATTGAAAACCATACTCAAATAATACCTTGGCCTGTTGCTCTTCAGAAGATAATGTTTTCTCAGTTAAACTTCCTTGCAACTTCTTAGAAGACATCATTTCAGATTTTGGCAAGTCTACAGGAGGCTGAAATGATTCTACAGATATGCATATTGAGCATAAGTAAGAGATTCATAGATGTCAAGTTACAAAATTGAGCATTAGTGATTACAGATATATTGGCATACAATATTTCTTGACCAAATAGATCTGACCCAAAACAATGGTGGTTTGGATAGTGAGATGAGATGAAATAGTTTTAGATGAAAGTTGAAAGTTGAATAAAATATTGTTAGAATATATATATTTTTTTGATAAGTCAAAGTATTTTTTTATTTTTTAATATGATTATTGTTTTGAGATTTGAAAACGTTGAATTGTTTATTGTATTTTATGTGGGAATTTGTGAAAATTATAATGATGAGATGATATGAGATGAGATGGGTTGAGATGATTTTGGTATCCAAACTTAGTATGTATAATGAAAAATGACCACAGCACATTAAAAAAAATTCCTGCCCATGTATTAAACCCAATTGACAGATAGATTAATAGGCCTGGTTTGTACAGGACATGGATTCGAAGAGAAAAAGAAAAAAAGAACATGCTAGGCATCTAAAAACTGTAGAAAACTTGCTAAATAATTGTGGAGATTATAAATCCTAGGTTCCACATTTGTCTTAAGTGCATCGCCAATAGAGATCTTCAGATAAACATAGGGTGTGCTATTGCTTTAACACATGGGTGAGGTCGCTTTAGAGTCTTCAGAAATCTCTCTCTCTCTCTCTCTTCCCACTCAAGTTTTGCTAAAATTATTCTCAGATATCTGCTCCATTTTAGACCTAATCCATCTGGCTCTAGAGTCCTCACTAGGATCAATTACAGACTCAATATCCAAAGGCTCGACATGGGAAACACTCCATGTTCCAAATGGTTCTAAGATGTCTCTTCTCTTGGGCTGGTTTTATTTACCACCACAAGTATCCTCGACACCTTCTCAGTGTAAATGCTTCCTTCCCCATCTAGCAAAGCCAACTTTGTGAAAATGTCCCCATTTCAATCTTGGGGATCCAACTCCCCCATAGGCACCAAAAATAATTTCTTTTGTTTCCAATAGGCAGCATCCCTCCCGTCAAACTTTAGACTGTACTTAAGACCTATGATACTTCCTTTCAGTTTCAACTGTACTTGAGATCTTTTTGTGCATTCAGTTTCATACTCCATAGCCTTGACACAGTCCAGCAATATGAGAGATCCCAGCCTTTTATATGAGAATTGATCTGCATAGAGGCTTCCCCAACAAGGCTTTTCCAATCCTACTCATGCAGGGTATCTCGTATAGGCTTCCAATCCCAACCTTTTCGAGAAACTTATTGACTCATATAGGCTCCAGTAAAGTCATGCAGGATATATCTCTGAAGATACAGACTTAGAAATAATGAGTAGGAGCAGTTAAGCTTTAAAACCCAAGACAAGCACACGATGTTCAATGATGCAAACAACATCCTGGGGACTTTCTTAAGAATTAACATGCTATAAAAAATTCTTCAATAGAGTGACTAAAGGACTAAAAAATTTAACTCCTCTCTGCTTCATCTTTTTAGACCTTCAATTATCATTGACAATTGTATTATATAATGTTAAATACCACAGAGATTCGGTTCAGTTCTCTTAACTTGTTTATTTTCACTCCTCAATTCTAATTTAACATATCTGCAAAATTGAACAACTGTAGGAAACAGTTCTTTAAATTTTCCAGATGCACAAAGCACCCTCAGTCAATAACGAAGATATCAGCGTAATATGTGCCTTCAACGTGCAAGGGGTGGCAACTTCAAATTACGAGCTCCTCTTTTATAACCAAAGATACTTTTAAATTTGTACAAAAGCACTTCCATACCCACATCTCATAACAGAGTAAAACAGTTCTCCCCACTCAAACTCCTTCACCAGCGATATTACCACGTCTATCACCGCAATAATATCAACCATGCTTCCCATTACATGACGCTTATAAATTGATATTCTTCTCTCTCTCTCTCTCTCTTAATGAATCCACCTGCATATATAATCGTTTTAAATATTAAAAAAAAAAAAAAAGACTTTACCTGGAGCACGATCTTCCTGGTGAAACCGCAAGACCTTGATAAATAAAAATATCAGCAAGAACCGAAAAGGAAAAATAATAGGATGGTGTTTAATCCGAAACCAAGCACCAGAATCCGCAGTTTCCACCCCCTCCACCCCCGACCCCAAAATCAAGTATTCATGATGCCCCAAAAAGTTATTTCCTTCCCCACCTGTCCCTGCCCAAACTTCTCTCTGCTTCATCTTTTCTTTTCAGCTCCTTCGTGAGGGCTAAAAATTTCTTTCAAACAAGATAGCCAAAAGAACCCTTAAAGATCTAAACAAAACTGTCAAAACATGTTCACTCCAATATCGCAGTCCCCAGAAAATCAACCATATTCTGACTTACACATACACATGCATATGCATTAATATTCTTGTCGATTCATAAATCTCTTGAGTTATTTCAAAAGCAAAGAAGACAAATGCTACATCAGACAGTTTTTAGTACCTCTTGCAGAACCAGGAGGATTATCTCAAAGGGAGATAAAATAATCACAGATTTGTGCTTTAGGAAATCAAGCCGCAAGGGATATGCAGCGCGGCCCCATATGTGCGTGGGATTGACGACTGAGTACCAGGAGCGAGAGGAAGGGAAAGACAGACGCGTCGCGTACAACTACCATCCATACCTCCTCGTGTCTTTGACCAGAAGGTAGGTAGGCCGTATGGCTAAGCTTAATGGATTTGGTTCTCCCCCTGGTTTGGAATGTCTTGGCATTTGTTTGGTTACAGAACCAGCCGTGGCATAATAAACTTTGGTAAAAATTTAATTAAAAAATTTACTTTTACGAATTTAACAAATCGTTTTTCAATAACACTAAACTAAATAATAGATTCGATAAATTTATTATTATTTTCTTAAAATATTAATTTTAAAATTTTTAATTATTTTAATTTTAATTTTAATTTAAATATTTATTTGTTATTAAAAAATAATATTCATAATCAAAAACTACTTTTTTTTTAAAAAAAAATGAAAAAAAAATAGTCAATACACGAAGTTCAACCAATTGCTTAATAAATAACTCATTAATACATGTCTCTGTATGTGTCGTTTGTGTGTGTGTGTGTGTGTGAGAGAGAGAGAGAGAGAGAGAGAGAACCAGCGGGAAGCAGCTTGGGAGTAGAGGTAGGGAAAAGGAATTTTTTAGTACCCGAGGGGCTGGCCAATCTTATAAAATATTATATTTTTATTACCTTTATATAATTTTTTTATTTAAAAAAATTAAAAATTTAATCCATAATATCCTATGAATATATATTCATCCATATACACACAACTATATATAAGAAAAATACTTTAGTGATAATCACGTTTAATCATTGCATACAAAGGTACTTTAGTGATAATTACGTTTAATCATTGCATACAAAGGTACATATATACATTGCGCAGCTTACTTAAAATAAAGAAAATGGGATATTTCTTACAAAGATATATTTTTCATTATTGTATAATACAAAGTAAAGTACAGGCTGGAGAAGGACTTTTTGTGGAAGAAAATGATTTTGAGTTTTTAATTTATTTTATTTATTGTAACTGAGATAGTATTTGTTTATTAGATTCGGTTTTTTTTTTTAATTCTCTAGAAGAAAATATATGGTTTTAAAATAGAAAAAATGAAACAAAACTTCTAAACATATTATTAAGAAAAACTAAGAAAAATTTATCAAACAAAACTTCTAAATGGATTTAACGAAAGTAATGTCTTGGGTATTTATAAAAAAAAAAAAAAGATTTTACAAATAACTCATTGATTTATTATTTAAAATTTATACAAATCATACTCTAATAAAAGTTTAAATAAAAACCACTTTTCTCTTAAAAACTACAAGATTGTGTGATAATATTTGATCATCTTTAAAATTGTAATGCTCTGGAAGTGCTTAAAAATAAATTTATCTTGAATTTTATAAAGAGTTACTTCACTCATTTTATTAGATTTAAAAAAAAAAATGTTTGTTTTTATAAATAATTAGGAAATTTTTATTTTTATGGTAACTCCAATCCGCTATTGGCCGGCCACAAAGGCAGAGGGATTGGAATTGGGATTGGGAACAACGTTACCTTAAAATTTCCAACCGCCAACTTGTGAGGAAAGCAAATATTATACTAATGACCGATGCCGAGGAAAGACATGATGGTCCCCACAACCCCCATCTCACTATTTCTTTATCTAAACCAATCCATGGCGATGGCGACTCCATGCAATACGTTCCACCGTGCTATTTCAATCTCATTCTCACTCTTTGAATCATTCCAACAGCCTTAAATGTTATGCGCTGAGATTAAGGATAAACAATCAAACAAACCAGCCAACCAACCGACCAACATCGTGTTAAGTTTGATTGAAATCCAATGGCGACTACGTAGATAAAAAAAGAATTGTCTTTTTCAATCTCTCATCTTTTCGTGCCGCCCCATTTTGTCTCTCTGTCAAAAACGATCAAAGATCATGACATTAGCATATGGCTCCCCACACCGATTCTTCTTCTTCTTCTTCTTCTAAACTATAAAGGCTTTTCATAATCTTAAATAGATAAAAGAGAGTAAAGGGTAAAGGAGAAATATCAAAAGCAGAGGGATTCTCGTTGTCTTTATTTTTCTCTGCTTTCTTTAATCCGAGCTGTGTTCAGTCTTTCCTCTTTACAACATTTTCTCTCATTTTGCCTTGTATTCGTTTTCTCCAACGGGGAGATTCTAAGATTTTAAGTAACTTTCTGGTTATCAGGTATTTAATTATAATCTTCATTTGATTACCTTGAATTTCGTTTGTTTAGATTGTTTTCCAATTATCTTCTTCTTCTTCTTCTTTTTCTTCGTCTTTTTCAATTTTATTGTGTTTACTTTTGAGACATCGTTTTCATGGATCTAATGGGTTCCATGGATTTTGTTTTTGGAACAGTTTATAGAAACGGATTGGAATTGGAAAGATCGTCCGAGATTCAGAGACAAATGGGATCAAAATTGGAAATTGCACTTCAAATGAGGAAAATCTTGATCCTACCAATCAGAACATGTTATAGATCAGTTTGCAGTCATCCATTCCTTATGGGTATGCTCTGTTTTTTGTTATTTGTGTATAGATCTTTTCCTTTTGTATTCTCCCTTTTGGTCTCTGCATCCCCTGTTTTGTTCTGCACTGCTCTACTCCTGGGGACCCTTTTGAGTTTTGGGCAACCCAACCTAATGCCCGAGATTGAAAAACGTGATGATAAGGTTAGCCATGCCCATGATGTCTCATCGCTTAAGGCCTGGGTTTTGGGGGATACCACTGTTGTTGTCGATGACGAGAGAGATGAGAACTTTATTGTAGAAAAATACACAGGAAAGGGAAGGGATATAGTAGAGGAGGCTATTGAAGGTGCTAGTTCGGAAGACGAGGTCAGGAAGATTGAGACAGATGATGGTCTGGTTGATTACGTGCCACTGATTGATCACAGTTCACGGGAAATACAGTTACAGGAGTCTATTGATGGTTCTAGTTCGGTGGAAGATAAAGTTGGGAAGATTGAGATTGACGATGGTCTGGTTGATTACATGTCCCTGATTGATGATAGCTCCCGGGTAATTCAGTTGCAGAAGCGAGCAACTGGGGAAGTTGAGGGGTACTTTCACGGTTTGGAGTTGGAAAGAAAGAGGGGAATTTATGAGGAGAACTTGGGGATTGAAGGAGTGGAAGGAGTGGCAAATGATGGGGAAGCAATTGAGAATCAATGTTTTGTGGTTCACAAAGAGGGAGATGAGATTCTTGAAGTGGAAGGTAATAGTATTAAGCACCCGGGAGAGTTAGTTGATGCTCGAAAGGGAGATCAATTGGATTTATCTGCTAATGATGATGAGGATGGTGATGATGGGTCTTCGGGTTTGGGATCTGATCTGGCGGAGAGTTCCTCGACAGCTGCTTCAATGGCTGACATCATTCCCATGCTTGATGAACTCCACCCACTTTTAGATGTGGAAGCTCCGCAGCCGGCTCATTTGTCCCATGACGAGTCAGATGTTGCTTTGGAGCACTCTCATGAAAGCAACGATGTCAGTGTTGAGTCGGATGAAGAATCCGAAATTCATGGAGAAGTAGAAGAAGATGGTGTTGAAGAAAACGAAGATGATGAGGAGGAAGAAGCACATGGAGGTAAAGAGGATGAAAGTAAATCAGCAATCAAGTGGACAGAGGATGACCAAAAGAACCTCATGGATCTGGGGACTTCCGAGCTTGAGAGGAATCAACGCCTGGAGAATCTCATTGCAAGGAGGAGAGCACGGAAAAACACAAGATTGATGACTGAGAAGAATTTAATAGACTTAGACGGCGCTGATCTTCCCTTTAATGTACCATCCATTTCAACGGCAATACACAATCCTTTTGATCTCCCTTACGATTCCTATGATCCACCTGGTTCGGCACCGTCTATTTTGTTGCCAAGGCGAAACCCTTTTGATCTTCCTTACGACCCAAATGAAGAAAAACCTGATCTCAAAGGAGACAGTTTTCAGCAAGAGTTCACGACATTTCAGCAGAAGGATGCATTATTCCGTAGGCATGAAAGTTTCAGTTCGGGACCATCCAGCCTTGGGGGTCCCAGGCAAGAGAGGCGTGCTACCAATCTCAGACCCTTTTTTGTGCCCGAAAGATTTAGTTCGGAGGGGACAAGCTATTCCTCGTTCGAGAGACAGTCTAGTGAAGTTAGTGAATCAAAGTTGAGTTCTGTTCCTGACACTGAATCTGTGAGTTCTGCTGCTGACCAAGACGACAAGAACGTCAATGAACAAGATTTTTCTCGAGAAACAGAACTCATCTCCAGCATAGGCCATGCTTTTGATCTTGTTGAACGTGGAAGCCAATTGTATGAAGATATTGATTCTGTGGAGATGGAACCAATTGAGAGGAGGGATGTTGGCCATGATGAGGTTGAGATAACATTGGGGCAAGTGGGAAACAATGCTAAAATGGATTCTAGCTTGTCTGAAACCAGAGGGGTGGTTATTCCTCTGGAACTTAGTAACAACGAAATTCACTTAACATCACACCTAGATGTTGGCCATGATGAGGTCAAGATCATATTGGGGCTAGCGGGAAATCATGCTCAAATGGATTCTGGCTTGTCTGAAACAGGTGGGGTAGCTATTCCTTTGGAACTTAGTACTAGCGAAATTCATTCAAGTACAGAATCAGTTGAAGAGGACTACAACAGTGCTTCAAGTTTTTCATCGTTGCCGGAAATAGATGGGAATGCTGAAAACGAGGGATCGACAAGTTTGGAGCCAAGAGGCAATGATATTGAAGAATCTGGTAGTTCAATGCTACCTTCCCTCGAGGAGCCAGATTTCCACGTTCAGTGTGGGGAGGTGGATGACAACCAACACGAACCTGTTTATGATTCAAGTCCCCCAGCAGGTGAAAAGATCCTCCATTTTCCTTCTATTTCTTCTGAAATGTACAATTCGCAAGCAGAGATATCCAAAATGAGTTCACCGCCTGTATCAGTTGAAACATCTGTTCCTATTTCCGATAAGGGATCTGAGTTGTACAATGAGAGCAAAGTAAGTTGTCTGGTTGTAGTTATGCTGCTACTTTAATATTTGCTTATATTCTTGCTGTACTTTTTGAAATGTTGATCTTACTAACTAAAATTTGTAATTCTCTTCAATAATGACTTGACATCTTCTTTTTTTTCAGTAGTATCAACTATCAAGTGGCATACGCTATTTGCAATTCCCTGTTTGGAATGAATAGATTCATTAACCTTCTTGCTTACGCCATAAGAAACCCAGCCCAACAGAACTAAAATGGCCATCCTTTTTAATCTTGACCTTGAAAAGTGTCCCGAATAGAGCATTTTTTTTTCTTTTTTTTTTCATGTATTTTTTTCATCATCATAAACATTTTTTAAAAAAATAAAAAATTTACAACATCGTTAAAAAATATTTTTTTAATCATTCGGTAAAAAAAAAAAAAGTCCCATTCGGGACATTTTTTGGGTCCCGAGCATTTCTCTTGTATGTATGCTACCTAGGTGATGGGTCTGCAGAAAGGGATACTTGTACCAGAGAAACTAACATAAGAAGAACTCCAAGTTATTTTCTTATTTGCTGATTTTTCCCCAATCTGTCTGCATATCTTGCTTTGTGGTATTTGCATGTCGGTTTGTTTGATTGATTTTTATGGCATACACATCACTTAGAGCATAAGTAGGAAACTAATAGTGGTGCTTTGACATTTAACAGGAATCAAATAGCGTCCAAACAAAATTTGCAGAGGTTGTGAGAATCACCGAAAATGGAGATGTGCCAGAAGTCACTGATCCTGAGTGCAAAATTCTGCCGAATTTGTCTTCCTCAGCTTTGGATTCTACCCAAATTGATTTCCCAGCCGAGAGTCCTGAATACAAATCACCTTCTGGTGGAGTGAATTTGAAAGCTGATATCCTTGGCCAAAATGTAAATGAAGATCAAGCAAAGGTCTCAAAAGATTTAAACTATTCAGCATAAACTTACGGTTCTCTTGATGCCCTGCAAACTATCAATGAAAAGGCTGATGAAATAAAAGAGATTGATGAAGAGTTGTTGTTGGAATTGGATACAGTTGGGGACTTTCATGTCAAAGTAGTCGTTGGTGCTCCACATGACATTAACCTTGGGGATACTGACTTTGAGTTGTTTTCCAAAGATTCAAACCGATTAAAGACTGAGATGGACCTCCCGGTTCTTGAAGCAAGATCACTTGAAGATATCGACTTGGCTTTTAAGCAACTTCGTGAAGGCGCAAATGTTGAGGAAGTCATCCTCCCTAGTATGGTTAATGATTGGCTAGTTGTGGAAGAATCCAAGGATCATGTAGAAACTAAATTCAAACTTGAAAGTAGTTGATGCAAAATCTCTGGAAGATAATCATATTGCTCTCAAGCAAGTCTCCGAGGCTAATCTTCATGAGCTGCCAGAAGCGTTGGATTTGAAAGAGAAATCGGCATCAGTAAAACCATATGAAATGGGTTCTACCAAGGAGATTGAATCAACTGATGTAGGATCTGGTGTTCAAGGAACTAGCACAGTCGCTGCTGATAAACCAGAACATGGATCCGATGACAGTTTGAACATATCAGGTACTTTGGATACAAAAAATAAGGAGGCAAAATCTCATAGTGCAAGATCCAGTGCCAGCTCTGGCTCAAGCCCAAGTGATTCTGATTGAAAATCAGGACTTAAGAAAGTGAGAAAAAAGTAGAGCGTGTCATTCATGGTCTGATCAATGCTAGTTGCCTTTCTGTTTTTTATTTATATGTATTGCTTTCTTCAAGAATGAGTTTTGGTTTGAATCATTGAAGCTTGAGAGTGAATAACAATACGAGGCTTATTGGGAGAATTTCTTTTAAGCTCTGCATATATATATACATAAAAAAAATGTTCCAAAAAGAGATATTTCCACTTCTTTCTCTCCGTACACATGCGAAATATTCACACAGTTAGTGTTTCTCTCCTTTAGCTTTCTGTTAATGGCGTAGGTGTTGGTGGCTGTGGGTGTTGGTTAGTGTTCTGTTACACTGGATAGTGCCAGTCATGAAACGTGTTATGATTGAGGCTAAGCTTTTTGAGGTGAGCAGGGATGAGCGACAGCGTTACGTATTTTTGAGTGAGAAAGGACGGAAAAGGGTGAAAAATATGAGAGTAGGGGTGGGGACTGCTAGGTGGTTTTGTAGAGCTTTGGAGGGTGGTCTGAAGGCTACAGATAGGGGTTTCTACTCTGCTCATAGGGATGGGGACAGAGGCTATATTGCTCAAAGCTGTTCCAATGCTAGAGGGAGTTGTATGGTTCTGGCAGAGTATGAAGGTGGTGGGAGAAGGAGTTTCATCTTTATCTCTGAAGGCAGAGGTGGTGTGGTGTGGCGTCTCGACCCCCTCGTACAGCAACGCGGGGATCGTGACTTTGGGATGATGACAACACGAGTTACACATCCCAACGATAAGTGCCAAGTGTGTGTACATACAGAAAGTGTACAACAAAACCAACGCAACAGATAATTTAAGTAAGTCAACTAAGTACCAGAAATTTAAATACAAGTCTTCAAAATAAATTACCTTTAAAAAGTTATACAGATTCCCAAAATATTACAAAAGACAAAACATAGACAAGAGATAAATCAAATCTCGATACACGAGAGCAACCCCAAGTCACTTCTCCAGCGGAGCCAAAGCTTAAGGCTCGTCATCCGCATCTGCATCAAAATCTACGATACCATAACACGGTACCGCATGTAAGTAATAATCCAACAACCCTCGAGATAAAAACGTATTAAAGCAACCAACTAACAGATCCCAAAATCTCAGTTTTCCTGAAAATGATTATTTTCCAACACACGCTAAAATCCCATTTTAGCCAAAAATATAATTTGACATTTTCTCAGAAAATGATTCACAAAATATAACCATTTATTGGACACTGTAGGCGGGAATCTCAGGCAGGACTATACCATCATCACTACCGTATACACCGTAGGCGGGAATCACAGGCGGAACACAACCACCATCCCTACCGCGTACAATGTAGGCGGGAATCACAGGTGGGACTCTACCACCATCCCTACAGTTCATTTCCATACAATGAATACATATTAGAGCATGTAGGCGGGAATCACAAGCGGGACTATACCACCATCCCTACCGCATGCACCGTAGGCGGGAATCACAGGCGGGAATCAACCACCATCTCTGCTTACCATCATCCCTACCACATGCACCGTAGGCGGGAATCACAGGTGGGACGCAACCACCATCCCTACCGCGTACACCGTAGGCGGGAATCGCAGGCGGGACTCAACCACCATCCCTGCTCACCACCATCCCTACACTCTATTTTCCTTTTTCTCAAACCAGTCAATCCAAACATTTCAAACATATTCAAATCATTTCTCACATGAAAACTCAATTTTCAAATAAACACATGAACATGCATGCAATGATGCGAAAACTCAATTTCAGTTACAAACATGAACATGCGTGCAAATGTAATGAACACGACCTGACAACAATATCCAACTAGGGGTGATACCCGCATGGTACAGGGCGGGGGGTACCCTCCCCCGCACCCCGCCCCACACCATGTGGGTGTTGGGGGTTTTCCCCCCGCCCCTGGGAGGCGGGGGCGGGGGAAAAAATTCAATCCGCCCCGCCCCCCGTCTAGGCATAACATTGTGTTTAAATTTTTTTTTTTTTGTTTTAAAAATATTTTTTTAAACCCAAATTATAATATAATTTAAATAATAAATTAAAATTTATAAATATAAAAAAAAACTTAAACTCATTAGGGTTAGATTTTAGATTAATTTGATCTCTTAGGTCTACCTTTATATAGGAGGCCAAGACAATACAATAGTCATCCTTAAGCAATGTGAGACTTACTACTAAGTCTCACATTGCTTAAGGATGATTATTGTATTGTCTTGGCCTCCTATATAAAGGTTGACCCAGGAGGCCAAAGCAATCCAATGACTTGAATATAATTTTAAGTCTTTAATAAATTGTATATATCTATATACAATATATTTATTTATATATATATATATAAATAAATAAATAAATAAATAAATTTTTATATGTGGAGTGGGGGCGGGGGGCGGGGTTAGGCCCCGTTGGGGTCATCCCGCCCCCGCCCCCGCCCCCGCTAGGCCCTCTCTATGCGGGGCGGAGCGGGGTAGACCGCCAGCCCATATAGAGGCGGGGCGGAAGCGGGGCGAGGCAACAAGGGCGGGGCCCCACTGCCCACCCCTATATCCAACAACTAACAAATGTTAACACAATCCAATCACACAAATAACTTCATTCTCCAATCCATCCAACCCCCGTACTCCTCTGACTCAGTCTGGCAAAACCAATCAATTCACAGTAAAATGAGTTAGTGCAAAAATACATTTAAATCACGAAAGTTATTTGGGAAAATACTTATAGTGCTATATAATAATTTCTGAGGGATCACGAAGCTGCAAGAAGTGGCAACACAACTACAGAACAGTGCCAAATGCACTGTGGCCGTGGGTCTCAAAAACTCACTTTTGAACAGGTACAAACGAAGACCTGAGATTGATAGAGAAGAGTTTAGGGATGTCGGTGAAACTAGTGGTGGTGGTGGTTAGTCGTGGGTGGCGGCGTAGAGGGCGGTCGATGGCTAAAGTATCCAAAACGAAAATATTGATGGTGGGGCTTCACCGGTGGCGAATTGGAGCTGGGGTTGGGTGCATTGGGTTGCTAAGAGGTCGATGATGAAGTAATGAAGAAATGGTGGCCGGAGGTGGTGCGACGGTGGTGTTGGAGCGAAGAGAACGCCGCGGCTTCAAGCCGTGCGTGGAGGAGAATGGCGGCGAGTTAGGGGTCGAGCTTGGTGGGGGATGATGGCCAGCGGGAGGGGAAGCTGTGGTGGTGGGCGGTGCCGGACACGGGCGGCTCACGGCGGCAGGCTGGGGAAGGAAGAAATGCATGGGGAGAGAGAGGGAGGGTGGCGTCGTGCAGGAGAGAAAGTAGAGGGAGAAAAGAAATGGGAAAAAGAAAAAGGAAAGAAAGAAAGAAAGAAAAAGGGAAAAGAAAATGAAAAGGAAAAAAATGAGATCCAATCCTCACATCTTGGGTCACAAAATGATCCAACGAAAATTATTTCAAAACAATAAATTTAAATAAAATAATTTAAACACAAAGATTAAGTAAAATAAAATAATTAAATCCAACAACATAATAATTTTAAAACCCACAAACTAATTTAAATTAAAGAACAATTTAAATAACGAGTAATAATTAATAACAAGAAAACACATTGAATTAACAATTAAAAATATTAAAATAATAAAACATAAATCATCTAAAATTTAAAACCAGAAAACTCATAATCTTAATAAATGCAATAATTAACTTAGGGTACGTTTGGGTGTTGAAAAATGTTGAGAAGTGTTGAGAATGTTTGTGAATAGTTATGAGTAGAGATTGGAGTGAGTTTGTGGGTCCCATTGAGAGTATTTTGAGTTGTTTGGATGTGTGAAGTATGTTGAGTTGTTGACTTTTGAGTAGGTAGTTGAAAAATATGTGGGTCCCATAAATATTATAGTGATTTGATTTTTAGTAATAAATATTATAATGATTTTATTATAGTGATTTTTTAATATTAATAAATATTGTAGTGATTTTATTTTACTTTTATATATAATAATGATAAATAGTATAATGATTTTATTTTTAATTTATATATAATTGTGATAAATATTATAATGTTTTTATTTATATATATATAATAGTTATAAATATTATAGTAATGTTATTTTTTATTTATATATTATAGTGATTTTATTTTTAATTTATATATAATAGTGATAAATATTATAGTAGTTTATTTTTTATTTATATATAATAGTGATTTTATTTTATATATATATTATAGTGATTTTATTTTTTATTTATATATAATAGTGATAAATATTTTTTATTTATATATTATAGTGATTTTTATTTATTTATATATTATCATGATTTTTTTTTATATTTAATAGTGATAAATATTATAGTGATTTTTTATTTATTTATATATTATAGTGATTTTTTATTTATTTATATATTATAGTGATTTTTTATTTATTTATATATTATAATGATTTTATTTTTTTATTTATATTTAATAGTGATAAATATTATAGTGATTTTATTTTTTATTTATATATTATAGTGATTTTATTTTTTATTTATATATTATAGCGATTTTATTTTTTATTTATATATAATAGTGATAAATATTTTTTATTTACATATTATAGTGATTTTATTTTTTATTTATATATTATAGTGATTTTATTTTTTATTTATATATTATCATGATTTATTTTTTATTTATATATTATAGTGATTTTTTATTATTTTTATATTATAATGATTTGTTTATTTATATTTAATAGTGATAAATATTATAGTGATTTTATTTTTTATTTATATATTATAGTGATTTTATTTTTTATTTATATATTATAGTTATTTATTTATATTATAGTGATTTTATTTTTTATTTATATATTATAGTAATTTTATTTTTTACTTATATATTATAGTGATAAATATTTTTTATTTATATATTATAGTGATTTTTTATTATTTATATATTATAATGATTTTTTTATTTATATTTAATAGTGATTATTTATATATTATAATGATTATTTATTTATATTTAATAGTGATAAATATTATAGTGATTTTATTTTTTATTTATATATTATAGTGATTTTATTTTTTATTTATATATTATAATGATTTTATTTTTTTATTTATATTTAATAGTGATAAATATTATAGTGATTTTATTTTTTATTTATATATAATAGTGATAAGTATTATAGAATGTTTATGAATAGTTATGAGTAGAGATTGAAGTGAGTTTGTGGGTCCCATTGAGAGTATTTTAAGTTGTTTGGTATGTGAAGTATTTTCAAAAGTACGAGAATACTTGGAAAGTGTTGAGGATACTTCGTCACCCAAACACAGCCTTAGTCAAAATACACATAAATACGGGGTATCACATGTGGGCTGGAGGAACCTAATGGTGGTGTTGCAGGATGCTGTTAAAGATGGTGTTGCACCTGCGAAACCTTTGTATGGAGTTCTTCTGTTGTCATTAAGGGAGGCGTTAGTTGGTCGACATGAGGGGCCTTGGGTTGTGAAGGGGTCAGAGACATCAGGATTGCTCAAGCTTGGTGGTGTTCCAGCTTTGGGGATGGGTCAGTGCAGAGACGTTAATGGCAGGGAGGATGTTGGTCCAAATAAGGAAACATTGGTAGAGGCCTTAGCTGTCATCAAAACACGCTTGGGAGAACTAAATGATATAGTTGGTTGGCTGAAACGCAACGTTTTGGGGCAGGAGATGGAATCTCACGGGGGCTTAGGAAAGGGACAGGCTTTGGGAGCAGTAGATGGGCCTCAGCCCAAGGTTATTCTCGACCCAGCAGAGTCTGTCGGGACTTCAAAGGCCACAGCTGACCCATTGGTCCATGGGCCCATATCAACATCGACGATGAGACTTCAAGTGGGTTCGCCACAGGTGACCGCGCTGATGGTCTCACCGCAGGCCATCGCTCCATCGGCGAAGGCATCTAAGCCGACAGAGGGTCCTTTTCCAGAGCGTGAGGGTCTGGTTCGAAGCCAAATTGAGGGATCTCTTCCTCCTTTGGCTGCGGGACCTTCACAGACTTGTCCGACGGTGGTCGACGACTTGGCCTCGACTCAGGTTACGCAGGTGAGGGTGGTAAATCAAATTCTACCGTCGCGCGAGGAGGAGAAATCGCAGATTTCGTCTCCGTTCAGCAGTTTTCAAGAAGTTGACTCCCAGAAAATGCAGATCCATACTGTAGAACCCTCATCTCTTCAGTTAGGTCTTTGTTCTACCTACAACGAACATCTGGAGGTACTATCGGAAGAAGGAGAAATAAGGAGGGGGGTTTTCTTGGAAGATAAAGCCGGGGGGTTATCGCAGGGACGCTTGGAGGTCAATATGGACTTCTCGGATTCTCTTGCAGTGGACAAAGTGGGCACTGTAGTAGAATGGAAAGGAAATAATCTGTTCAGGGGGGAGGGAGACGCAGTAGTAAGGGAGCCTTTTCCATTATACTGTTCGTTATCGAATGACTTTGAATTCTCTGAGTGGTTATTCCAAACGGTAAAGGACATCCAACAGGTTGTGAGTATGAAATGTATGGGATATGAAGAACAATTTATGGCTCTCCTCACGTCCATTGAGGCAAGTCATAATCAGTCCACGAAAGCTGATTCTAAGAAAAAAAGGGAGCTTAATAGGCTTAATTGGTCGTTGAATGAGGGTAGCTCAAGCCGCGTTAGGTCCAAAGGGAAGGGTTTGACTGTGTCTTTATGAAGCCAAAAATTGTGTCTTAGAACGTTCGCAGGTTGAATGAGGCTAATAAACGGCTACGCATAAGAAATCTACTTCGGGATTGGAAGGCGGATATCGTATGTTTACAAGAAACCAAACTGAAATTGGTAAACAGAAAGCTCGTGAGAAATGTGTGGGGTTGCCCGTATGCAGATTGGGCCTATCTAGCTTCTGAGGGGGCATCAGACGGTATTTTGGTGATGTGGAATAAAAAGGTTGTGGAGAAGATGAAGGAGTTTGTAGGGGAATTTACAGTGGCTTGCTCCTTTAAGATGGTAGAGGATAATTGCTTGTGGGCTTTTGCAGGTGTTTATGGACCGAACATTGACAATATTAGAAGCCGTTTGTGGGATGAAATGGCTGCTATCTATAGTGGTTGGGGACTTCCTTGTTGCATTGGAGGAGATTTTAATGTAGTAAGGTTCCCTAGTGAAAGATTTGGAAGCACCCGATTAGATCCAGCCATGGCTGAATTTTCAGAGTGCATTTTTTACTTGAATTTGGTTGAACTCCCTTTAGTTGGCAGTCTCTTCACATGGTCTAACAGTCAAACTTGGTTCCGGCTAGATAGATTTTTAATATCGTCGGACTGGGAAAGCCATTATCCAAAGGTATGTCAGAAGCGACTGCCGCGTCTATGCTCGGATCATTTTCCAATATTATTAGATGGAGGTGGTATTCAAGGAGGTCGTCGTTATTTCAAGTTCGAAAACATGTGGCTTAAAAGCGATGACTTCGTGGAGATGGTAAGGCTTTGGTGGTCTTCCTATCAGTTTTATGGTACCCCTCTTATATCCTTGCAGGCAAACTGAAAGCGTTAAAGGAAGATTTAAAATTTTGAAATTTCCAATCGTTTGGAAATATAGGCGAGCAAAAGAAAACTTTAATGGAGGAGTTACAGAATCTTGTAAGGATTATTGAGGATAGAGCTCTTACCCCAAAGGAAGCTTCAAGCAAGACAATGCTGGCATCAGAGTTGGAAAGGGTTTTAACTTTAGAAGAGATCTCTTGGAGACAGAAGTCAAGAGCTCTTTGGTTAAAAGAAGGGGATCGAAGCACAAAATTTTTCCATAAAGTGGCTAACTCTCATCGGAGAACTAACTCTATTGAGATGCTGAAAATCAAAGGTAGTGATTGCACAGAGGCCCTTGTGATCCGGGAACATGTGGTGAATTTTTATGATCTTCTATTTACAGAAAATGAGGGTTGGAGGCCCAAACTAGATGGACTTGGTTTTGAGTCCATAGAACCACAGACAGCATCCTGGTTGGAAAGATCTTTTGAGGAGATGGAGGTTTTGGATGTGGTTCGTAAGATGGTAAAGGATAAAGCACCAGGTCTCGATGGTTTTACGATGGGGTTTTTTCAAACATGTTGGGAGGTCGTGAAATATGACATTATGAGTGTGTTTCAGGAGCTTTTCTCGGCAGGGAAATTCAAGAAAAGTCTGAATGCTACTTTTATTGCTTTGATTCCGAAGAAATCTGGAGCTATGGAGTTGAAGGATTTTAGGCCCATTAGCCTCATTAATGGGATATACAAAATCATTGCAAATGTGCTTGCTAACAGGTTAGGGGTGACAATTGATAAAGTAATCTCAAAGCCACAAAATGCTTTTGTAAGGGGTCGTCAGATTCTGGACTCAGTCTTAATTGCAAATGAATGTCTGGATAGTAGACTAAAGTCTGGCACTCTATGTATTATTTGTAAACTAGATATGGAAAAAGTATATGATCATGTTAACTGGGAATTCCTTTTGTACTTACTGAAGAATTATGACTTTGGGGAGAGGTAGTGTATGTGGATCAGATGGTGCATTTCAATGGCAAGATTTTCAGTCTTGATCAATAGTAACCCAGAGGGTTTTTTCAATAGCTCTCGAGGCTTAAGACAGGGTGATCCCTTGTCCCCTCTGCTTTTTGTTATCGTCATGGAGGCTTTGAGTAGGATATTATCGGCTGTGGTTAGTCATGGTTTTATGGATGGATTTTCTGTGGATGATCCACAAAGGAGCCTTATCTTGGTCTCCCATTTATTATTTGCAGATGAAACTTTAATTTTCTGTGATGCAGAGCAAGATCAACTTAGGGCAATGAAGGTGCTTCTTTTTTGTTTCGAAGCAGCGTCAGGTTTAAGAGTTAACTTCGATAAATCAGAATTAGTGCCTGTTGGAAACGTCAACATTTCTTGACAGTTGGCTAACACTCTTGGGTGCAAGGTCTCTTCTCTTCCTATGACTTATTTGGGGTTACCATTGTGGGTTGCTTCACGGGCTTTGTCTATTTCGAACACTGTTATTGAGAAAATTGAACGAAAATTGACTGGGTGGAAGAGACTGTATTTGTCGAAAGGAGGCCGAGTGACTCTTATCAAGAGTACTCTCTCTAACCTACCAATTTACTTTCTATCTTTATTTCCAATTCCAGCTAGTGTGGCGGCTCGAATCGAAAAAATTTATCAGAATTTCTTATGGAGTGGGATGAGAGATGAATTCAAGTTTCATCTAGTCAGTTGGGATAAGGTATGCAGACCAATTCATTCATGTGGATTGGGGATAAAGAATTTGAGAACTTTTAATCGGACATTACTTAGGAAATGGCTTTGGATATACAATGTGGAACCATAAGCTCTATGGAAATTAGTAGTTGATTGCAAACATGGTAAGATGGGAGGGGAGTGGTGTACTAGAGAGGGGAATGAGTCCTATGGGGTGGAGGTTTGGAAGCACATACGACGTGGTTGGGGGGTGTTTTCTCGTCATACTAAATTTTTGGTGGGGGAGGGCACTCGTATAAAATTTTGGAGAGACATTTGGTGTGGGAAGGAGGCTCTAGCAGATGCATTCCCTTCCATTTTTTGTGTGGCATGTGATCAAAGAGGCTTCTGTGGCGGATCTCATGGTTCATTCAGGGGATCAACTCCATTGAAATGTCATCTTTAGTAGAGCAACACATGACTGGGAACTTAACAGTGTTGAGGCCTTTTTCAGTCGAGTGTACTCTACAAGGATGTCTGGTTTGAGAGAAGATAAGCTGTGGTGGAATCCGGCAGCTAAGGGTGTTTTTTCGGTTCTCTCCTTCTATAAGTCCCTTACTAAGCTTCCAAACAGGCATTTTTCTTGGAAATGTTTGTGGAGGAATAAGATACCTCCAAAAGCTCTATTTTTCACTTGGACAATAGCTCTGGGTAAGATTTTGACCACTAATAATCTGCAGAAGCACCGTGTTATTATTCTAGAATGGTGTTGTATGTGCAAGAAAGCTGGCGAGACAATAGATCATCTTATGCTACATTGTGAGACAGCTAAAGCATTGTGGAGCGATGTGTTCATTCGAATAGGGTTGATTTGGGTCATGCCTGCTACAATGGTAGAGTTATTGGCTTGTTGGGTAATGTCGGGCGGTGCTCCACAAATCAAAGCTGTGTGGAAGATGGTTCCTATTTGTATTATGTAGTGCATATGGCGAGAGCGTAATGAGTGGACATTTGATGATAAGGAGCGGACAATAGAGGATCTTAAAATTTTATTTTACCGCACCTTACTTCTGTGAGCTAGTGCTGTAGATTTTAATGGCCTAACTGTACATGATTTTCTTCTTTCTTTTTTAGCAACTAGATAGGTCATATCTCTTGTATTCCACTTTGTATACCTGGGCTTGGCCTATTCTTATTTATATTACCGTTTAATTATAAAAAAATATATATATATATACATAAATTATTTTTTATGTTAGATTTATATTTCGCAGTTAATTTTCTATTTTTTTAATCTTTTATTTTTATCTCCCCCTTCTTTCCATATCCTTGATCCAACACATGCCTTCAAGATCATCTTAAATTAATGGAAATTATGCAACGGTCCCAAAAGCTCTATGGTATTGTGGGAACTCCATTACCATATCATCATTATAAGCTTGCACTTCAACAAGAATAAATATAAAGGCAACAAGCATGCTTTGATATATAAGCATGTTACTTTTGGGAACAGTGTTTGATTTTTCTTTTCCATGCTGGCATATTATTTCAAGCATCATTGTTTTTATGTTATTCCCATGTTTATTTCGTAATAATACTGTTACACTATAGTTTTATTTAAAAATAAATTTGACCAAATCCTCGAGCTTTCCTCCATTAACCCATCTAATAATTTCCCACGCCGAGGTACAAAAATAGAAAGAACCATAACATAAACATCTCAGGAATGAAAAAAACTAAAAATGATCATCCACTAGTGTTATTATGGGAATCCTATTGGCAGGCAACCAAATTCACCACAAATTAACTCTAATTTAGCACCAAATCTACAATTATCAACTATGCAATTCCATAAACTTCAAACAACTCACATAAGAAAAAATCAATAGTCGCATTTGATATATAGAATGTTAACTTCACACATGGTTAGCCCCCAAAAGAAAGCAATAGCAAAGAAAAGAGGCTGGGGTGGAGGGGTAACATATGGACAGGATTGTAAATCATTCTTTGACATAAACAAATATCAAAGTATAGACCAAACGAAATTACTGCCTTTGCTTCTTTTGTGCTGGCACCGATGGAGTCCCAACCTGCCAAAGAGATTTGTCCACTAGACAAGCTCAGATATACCGCTTTCAACTTTAGGATTCAAAAGAAACAGAACATGTGGGAATACCTCAATGCATGCATCTTAATTAATCACTTGTTTAGGTTTTCCTACTAGTATACTAAGAGATTCAGACCCCAGGTATACTTTGCATCATTATTTTATTTTTCATGTTTTCAAAAGGATCTCTTCAATCTTTCCTCTACTGGACAAGATATGAAAGGCAGGCACTGATAATTGAATTTTATGGGCTAAAAATTATTTTCAGTCCCTGAAGTAGTTTATAATTCCTACGGTTCTTTTATAGAGGCTGCAGAAACCAAGCAGTTTAATTGCCCTATCTATTATCATAATCAAAATAAAGAAACTGCTTACCATGCTTGATAGCTGTTCACTAATGTAGGTCATTGATTTCAGCATAGCTTCAAGTGTGTCTCTACTAAGCTGAAACTTCACCTCAATTTCACCTGAATGAGACTTGCTGTAGTCTTGCAGCTGCAAATAAGAAGATAAGAAAATGACGCTCTATAAACCGAGATGGATGAGAGACAAAGAACTGCATACAGAAGGGAATCATTTCACAGTAAAGGTCCTTTTTCACATCCAACTTAACAATTACATGAGAATATTTGCAGTTCAAATATTCAAAAATAATAATGCACATGTCCTTCAATAAGAAAGCCAATTGGGAAGATTGTTTTGATGAGTAATACATTTCATTAAAAAATGCAAAAGGCACAACCCAGATACATGGGATGTATAAAAGAGAAACAACTATCAAGTAGTGGAAATAAAGAAGAACGTTGAGAAGGAAAGTTTTGAGCCCCTCCAATGTTCATTCTTGGTCCTTAAAACTTAACCATTCATTTCCCTCCAAACACATCACATGAACAAGTAGGGACCATCTTTCACACGATCTGCCACCCAACCCTCTACAATCACCAAAACGACACTCTTCTCTTCTGGACATTACCCAAGTCAAACCCATCCGACTGAAGAAATCATTCCACAAAGCACTAGCAATCTCACAATGGAATCGAAGATGATCAACAGAATCTCTATCGTTAACTATACATGCAACACATCGCAATGATATTTCTTTTCCTTTGATTATCTGGTCTGGAAATCTTCACTAAAGAGGTTGTCCAAGCAAAAACATTGCTCTTGAAGGGACTTAGCTTGCCATATGCTTTTCCAAGGAAAAAGATAACAAGAAAGAATGAACATTATATAACCCTCTCTTGGTAGGAGCTCAAAGACGCTATTCTTCCCCACCTTTCCTCGATATGGTGGAATATAACAGATTTAAAAATGCATTCAGAGAGCTTTCATGCAGGAATGTCAATTGAGAAAGTCATTTTAAATGAAACCTTCCATCTAAGGACTAGTTATTGGTCTGATTAAGTGTGCTTTCTCTCTCCTAAAAAATTTTTCTCTCCGTACACATGCATTTTTTCTTGGTCTGGTTCTTGTTTCTTGGTCTGGTTCTTGATTCATTCTGCTTCACCAACTTGGGTTGATTGGTGATAGTTAGATGGGTAGTGTTATAGAACTAGTTATTGAGTCCAAGTGCTTCACTATAGTATTATGTGGAGGTGGCGGTCTGAGAATTACTGAGAGAAGCTGGAAGACAGAAAACTCGGTGTTGCTGGGCTTCTCCTCTATTCATTGGCTTGGGAAGGTGTTAGAGGAGAGCTTGAGCAGAAAAAGGAGGTTTACTCGGCAACACGTGAGGGGTATTGTAGTTTTATTGCTCAACGTTGTGAAAATAGGAATGGAAGATGTGTTGAAATATCAGAGTATAGTCAGGGGGGAAGAAGAAAAATGCTATGTATTCCAGAAGGAGAGAATGGTTGGGGATGGAGGAAGATGAGGGAGGCTTTGGTAGTGAAAGGGAAAGAAAAAACCAATGAAGGTGGTCTGCATGGAGGAGCCAAACCGAGTGATGGAAGAGGGAAACTGAAACACTATGAGCGATCGTATAAGGAGGTCCTTGCGACGTCGATACCGAGAGCTGCGAAGGAGAAGATGGCTGGTGCGAAGGTGGCTGGTGCGAAAGTTTTGGACAGAGGTAAGGGACGTTGGCAACGTGATGGTACGGTGAACCATGCCCATGGCAGGGCCTCTGTCGAGTGTCAGTCATGGGAAATGCAAAGGAAGTTGTTGGAAATGCAGGGGTAGCTACGCGCATTGCAGAAGGATATGGCTACTATAGTAGCATTTGTCGGTTCAATAAAGGAAAGTGAGGGAGCTGAGAAGCTGAAGGAAAATGGGCTGAGTTTCACTCGGAAGAAGGCTCAACAGAAGGGAAAATACACAAAAGGATGGAACGTTTGGCGTCGGGCTAAACCACAAGAACATTTTGGGGCTGGGCCGTCGCATGTTAAGGCCCATGGTTTCGGAACCCAGTCCAAGGCCCATTTAGGCGGGTCGGTATCCAGGACCCAATTAAACGGGTTAGGATCCGGGCCAACAGAACTTGCGAAACCGAGTTCTAGCCCGATACGGTCCATCGAGCTTCACGGGCTCGGGTTCGTGCCGGAAAGCATACAGACGGCGCCGATAGAGGTTGAGGGGCTACAGACGGCGCCGACGGAGGTAGTGGGGGTCGCCGGTGTGGTCTCGCCGGAGTCTTGTGCTCAAAATCCCCTGTTAGGCGTAGAAGCTCGGGTTCCTTCGGCGCTGGAGAATCAGACCTCGCGGACGAGGGAGGCTGGGGTGTCTCTGAGTCCAGTGGCAGGGTCGGGGAGATCAGTAGAGGACCTCGAGTTGGCTGAGGTTGAAGAAGACTCAGATGACTTCATGCATTCTGTGGAAGATGAACTTTTCATCCCTTGTGGTTTGGAGGATTTTTCTATGGGAAGTGAATTTCAGAACCAGAATAATAAGATGGGGAATCCTACCCCATTAAATTATTATTTTCCAGATCAAGCATCAGATTGGGTTATACATAAAGCTAAAGAAATTCAACATGTTGTGGGAATTGAGTGTGTTGGGTATGAGGAGCAGTTTATAGCCTTGTTAACTGCTATGGAAGCTGGCCATCATCAAGAAAAGAGGGGGAGCACAAAGAAGAGTCGGGAATTAAAAAGATTAATGTGGTCGATGAACTCGGAAGCAAGTTCTAGTAGGAATAAGGCAAATGGGAAGGGGCTGAATGTTCTCCAATGAAGCCTAAGATTTTATCTTGGAATGTCCGGGGTCTAAACGAGGTAGAGAAGCGTCTTCGGATTCGTCGTCTACTTCGTGAATGGAAAGCGGACATAGTATGTTTACAAGAGACAAAGCTGAAATTGATTAGTAGGAGGATTATTCGGAGTTTGTGGAGTAATATTTATGTGGATTGGGTATATTTGGCCTCTTCAGGGGCTTCGGGAGGAGTAGTGATAATGTGGGATAGACGGGTAGTAGAGAAAGTGGAGGAGTACATAGGGAGATATATGGTAGCTTGTTCTTTTAAAAGTGTATCAGATGATTTTTTGTGGGCATTTGCAGGAGTGTATGGGCCTAACTTAGATGCTGATAGAAGTATATTATGGGATGAACTTGCAGGGGTACAAAGTTGGTGGGACCTCCCTTGGTGTATTGGGAGGGGATTTCAATGTGGTGCGCTTCCAGAGTGAAAGTCTGGGAAGTAGAAGATTGAGACCAGCAAGCCTGGAGTTCTCAGAGTTTATTTTTGATTTAAACTTGGTAGATCTTCCATTAGCAGGGGGCCCAGCTACTTGGTCAAATAATCAGACGTGGTCCCGCTTGGATCGTTTTCTGATTTCCCCTGAGTTTGAAAGCCATTTTCTGGATATATGGCAAAAGCGTTTGAGTCGTATAACTTCGGATCATTGGCCTATTCTACTGGATTGTGGAGGTGTTCGTAACAGCAGAAGGTATTTTAAGTTTGAAAATATGTGGTTGAAGTCAGAAGGTTTTGTGGAAAGGGTTAAAAGATGGTGGACTTCGTATCAATTTGAAGGTACATCTAGTTTCATTTTTGCAAATAAACTGAAAGCCTTAAAAAGGGATCTAAAGGAGTGGAATAAACAAGCTTTTGGAAATGTGGAGGAGAACAAAAATTCCAAGTTGATGGAAATTCAGTATTTTGAAAGGCTACAAGAAGGGAGGTCACTAAATGAAGAGGAACAAGCACAAAAAGTTTTGTTGGTTGCTGATCTTGAGAGGTTAATCTTACAGGAAGAAATCTAATGGCGCCAAAAATCAAGAGCTCTTTGGTTGAAGGAAGGGGACCGGAGTACGAAGTTTTTCCATAGAATTGCAAACTCACATAGAAGAAATAATAACATTGAAGTGCTGAGAATTGAAGGGGTTGAGAATAGAGAAGAAGAGGTTATCCAAGACCATGTGGTTGTTTTCTTTAAAAAGTTTCTCACGGAAGAGGTGGGTTGGAGGCCTACGTTAGATGGTTTGGCTTTTGACACTATTGAACCAGGGGATGTTACTAGATTGGAGAGGGCTTTTGAAGAGGAAGAGGTATTTGAAGTGGTAAGAAAGATGGCAAAAGATAAGGCTCTCGGACCGAATGGTTTTTCTATGGGTTTTTTTCAAGAGTGTTGGGAGGTGATCAAAGCGGACCTTTTGAAGGTATTTCAAGAGTTTTTCTTGTTAGGAAAGTTTGAGAAAAGTCTTAACACTACTTTTCTTGCACTAATCCCTAAAAAGGTAGGGGCCATTGAGATCACAGATTTTCGGCCTATAAGCTTAGTGAATGGTGCTTATAAGATCATTGCAAAAGTGCTTGCAAATCGATTAAGTGGGATATTGGGGAAGATTGTCTCCAAACCACAGAATGCTTTTGTTAAGGGTAGACAGATCCTTGATGCGGCTCTTATCGCTAATGAATGCTTCGACAGTAGATTGAAGATGGGCAAAACAGGGATTATGTGCAAATTAGATATGGAAAAGGCGTACGATCATGTTAATTGGGAGTTCCTTCTTTATTTACTGGGTAGGTGTGGGTTTGGTGAGAGGTGGAGGTCTTGGATCAGATGGTGTATTTCTACGGTACGGTTCTCGGTGTTGATTAATGGTAGCCCAGCGGGTTTCTTCCCAAGCTCTCGTGGCTTGAGACAAGGGAATCCGTTATCTCCTTTACTTTTTGTCATTGTTATGGAGGCACTGAGTAGGATGATCTCAGCTTTAGTGACTAATGGTTCCATCAGTGGTTTCCAGATTGGATCACCGAGTAGGAGTATTACAACTATTTCTCACTTGTTGTTTGCAGACGATACGATTATCATGTGTGAGGCTGATCACGCTCAGTTGAGGGCGGTGAAGGCTTTGCTGCTGTGTTTTGAAGCAGTATCTGGCTTGAAAGTGAATTATGATAAATCCGAGTTGGTACCGATTGGAGAAGTTCAAGATATAAGGGTTTTGACGGGCATTATGGGGTGTAAAATTGCGTCTTTACCTATGACTTACTTGGGATTGCCGTTGGGTATAGCTCCGAAGTCTCGTATGATATGGGATACAGTGATTGAAAAAGTAGAGCGGAGATTAGCAGGGTGGAAGAGAATGTATTTGTTGAAAGGGGGTCGGACTACTTTAATCAAAAGTACACTTTCCAACCTTCCTACCTACTTTTTACCCTTATTTCCTGTACCGGCAAGTGTGGCGGGTAGACTGGAGAAGTTACAAAGAGACTTTCTGTGGGGGGGCTTGGGAGATGAGTTTAGATTCCACTTAGTTAAGTGGGAGATGGTATGTCGGCCTATCTCCAATGGCGGTTTGGGTGTCAGAAATTTGAGAGTTTTTAATCGGGCTTTACTAGGCAAATGGTTGTGGAGATATACCAAGGAACCAGAGGCCTTATGGAAGACTGTGATTGTAAGCAAATATTGTGATCTAGGGGAGGGGTGGTGTACCAGAGAAGTTAGAGGAACAGCGGGTAAGGGGTTATGGAAATACATTAGAAGAGAATGAGAGGTTTTCCAGCGATACACTAGATTGCACTTGGGGACAGGTGTCAAGATCAGATTTTGGAAGGATGCATGGTGTAGTGCCAGTGTTTTACTCGATATGTTTCCGTCTCTTTTCTTGATTGCAAGTAACAAAGATGCCACAGTGGCGGAGGTTATGGAAGTCTCAGTCTCAGGTAGAAACATTCACTGGAACATCAATTTCAACCGGGCGGCACAGGATTGGGAGATGGAAAGTTTTGCAGAATTTTATAGCCTCTTATATTATGTTCGACCGAACATTCAGCAGGAAGATGAGTTGTGGTGGCATCCTGCAGGGAAATGGGTATTCTCAGCTCGCTCTTTTTATAAGGTTCTCACACAAGAACCAGAGATACAGTTTCCTTGGAGAAAGCTTTGGCGTCATAAGGCTCCTCCCAAAGCTTTTTTCTTTGTGTGGACAGCGTCTTTGGGGAAGATCCTCACTACGGATAATCTAAGAAAGAGGAGGATAATTATTGCAGATTGGTGTTGTATGTGTAAAAGTGGGGGTGAGTCGGTAAATCATTTACTTTTACACTGTGAGATAGCTAAGGCTATTTGGGACGCGGTGTTTAAAAGGATGGATATGGCGTGGGTGATGCCGGAAACAGTTTTGGATGTATTGGCTTGCTGGAATTCTATCCGTGGGGTGAGACAGATTAAAGCAGTATGGAAGATGATCCCTATCTGTATTATGTGGTGTCTATGGCAGGAACGAAATGAGAGGACTTTTGAAGACAAAGAGAGATCTGTGGAGGAGCTAATATTGTTATTTTTTAGAACTCTTTGTACTTGGGCCATTGCTGTTGACTTAAATGGCATGGACCTTCACGAATTCCTAGTTTCCAACATGCCTACATAAACAGGGCATTTTCTTTGTATCGTGTTACTTTGGTGATTTAATAAAGTCTTATTTTACTTATAAAAAAAAAGGTAGTGATAAGAGGTAGAACTTTGTTGCATTTATCTGAAAAGCCATCAGAATGTCATCACAAACTTCCCGAGTAAACCCCTTACCCCAATCCCAAATAATGCAGTCATCTGAACTTCAAACTCTCTCTTATTCGAGATCATAAATTGCCAATCTCACTCTTCAAAATTGATATGTTCGCAAAGGAATTGATCGAATCAATACTTGAACTTTTTTTTTTAATGTAAAATGAAAATTTTATTGATACAAATGAAGTAGGCAAAGCCCATGTACACATAAAGTATACAAAAGAACACTTAAATACATTCTAGGAACCAGAAATTAAAAATAGAAAATCATGAACACTAGTTCTGTTAAGCAAAATGGCTGAAAACCAGAGTAATAAGGTGTGCACAAAAAAGTTCCAAAGTTCCTCCATTGTGTGCTCGCTATCTTCAAAGCACTGATCATTCTTTTCCATCCAAATACACCACATAATGCACAAAGGAATCATTCTCCAAACTGCAGCCACTTGGGGACAGCCTTGAATATCCTTCCAGCAAGCTAATAAATCCACCACCCTCAAAGACATAACCCAAGCCGCACCAATTCTTCTAAAGATCTCATCCCACAACACTCTTCTCACCTCACAATGCAGTAATAAATGTCCACTGATTCCCCATTCTTCTTGCACAAATAACACCAATCCATAACAACTCTAACTTAATTAAGACTATTTTACTAGTTTCATATCTAAATCACATCGTATTAGATGCAGTAATAGATGCCGTCTCAAAATTGATCATAATATTAAGGGAAAACCTTCAGTAAGTCTATATCATATTGTATTAGATTTGGAAAAGAAATTTTCTACATTTCTTTAACATGACTTCTCCCTCCAACTACTCACCTCTATAAGAAGCACCTCCTCATGGTATGTATAACCCTATACTCTCTCCACACACAAACATAGTCACGCATGGACATATGAAGGTGTTTTTAACGTGAACAGGACTAATTCACAAACTTTTCAAGTAAATCTCAAATGTTTTTCAACTAGTCTTTTAAAGATGGTGTTTTGGACAAGTTTAGATCCTTCAATAGTGCTGAAAGCTCCAGTGAAAGTTGGCATGTCTTTCTGTTATTTTGATGCATTTCCACAGTAGAAAATACACTTGTGCCACTGGAATTGAAATCATGAAGGTGCAAACAATACTGACAAATGACAATCAGAAAGTTAACAGGGTCACCCATTAATCTTACTTGGCTTCTAGATTAAAGACACAATGCTGCTCTGGATCTATATACCTTCAGGCTAACGACAGCCACTCTATTAGTTGGCGCAGAGTTGCGATTCTCAATAGTCCAATTCATTGACTTGAGGCAGGGTAGACTTTCCTATAAATTAAAAACCAGTTAGAGCCGGGATGTAATGTCAAATTAAAATCTATTAGCACTTCATAACAATCATAGTTTGTAAACTTGATTCCTATGTGATGTCAAATGAGAAACATAAAAGGGAAAAAGAAGAATCTAATAAACCTAAAACAAAAAACATACCAAGTCACTGGGAAGAACAACATCACGTTGGATCCCCGAAGCAGAAACAATGGGTGTGAAAGCCCCAAAATCGTTGCCTCCGCGATTGAGTCCCGCACCGGGATCATCTTGACGAGGCCATGGCGGAGTCGAAATCTCGGAAGATGATAGCAAAGAAGTGAAAGACGGTGGCACACTTGTACTCACCTGATAGGAAACACCAGTCCTAGGAAACGACCGCTGGAAATGAGAAACAACGATTGCAGTAAGTCAAACAAGAACAAGTGCGCGGTTTAATTTGTAAAAAGAAAGCAGGTAACCTGTTCTCTGGAACAATCGTCCTTCCACAGACCCTGATACTTCTGGAACGACAAAACAAGGATGCTTTGTAGGTCAAGCGGAAGATCGGGTGGGAAAAGCTTCAGAAGATGATCCCCGCTGAAGTTTTCGTGTACGCATTTTCTGATGAGCGAACGAAGGCATGCCAATACCTATCATGCTTATTCCTATTATCCACCAAGGAATTAACGAAATAAACCACAGAGAGAGAGAGAGAGAGAGAGAGAGAGAGAGAAGGGAATAATCTATTGACATACGGGGTCCAATTCGGAGGGAGAAGGAAGATCGAGGAGGGACTGAATGTGGGACTTCTCGGGAGGACGGAGACCGGTTCTTCTCGTCTTCCAAAGGGTGGACAGTATCTGGTCCACAGCTTCCTCCGGCTTCACCAGGCTCGAGAGCTTTTGCAGTTGCTGGTACAATGTTGCCCCGTCCTCCATTTCTTTCTCTGACGCTGCTTCCCTCTCCGAAATTGTCTGAATATGAGTTCCCAGGCTGTTCCTCGCATGCTTTATCCTTCGGCCCTTTTGGGTGCTTAAAACTGTAATTTTAGGGATTTCCATGCCCCAACAATTTAAAGGCCTGTGATGGCTTGGCCCAATTATATTTTAGGCTACCGAAAAAATGGCTAGTTCCCCAGGGGCCTACACAAGCACCGGGACGGAGCGTCACTCACCGCTCGTGCCACCTCCGCATCTCATTTATCAGTTCGATCCTTTTCTCCACTTAGAAAAAAATTTAAAAAAAAAAAATAATAATAATAATAATTCAGCAGGTTGTCTCTGTTCTAGGGTTTTTGAGTCCTAACAAATCTGTGTAATTCAATCCCAGAGCCATTCTTAAGTTCTGTAACTTGAGTGGGACTTTCTTCAGCTCTCTCGCTTTTTTGCTGGTAAATCTTAACCCTTTAATCATAGTTTATGTGCTTTTCGTGTTGTTGCATGTTATGTGAACAAAACCCTAACCTTAGTTTTGGCTTCCTAGTGGGAAATTTAAGGGGAAAAAAACACAAAAATGAAATTCAAGATTCTGAATCGTAATTCAAGATTCTGGATCGTATCTTTAGTTTGTATTTTAGGCTTACCTATCGTAAAACTTGCACAGAATTCTTTGTCTCGTCTGCGAAGAAATATGATGGAAATAATGCCTTTCATGCTGTGGGGCTCCGTAAAAAGAAAGACATGCTACTAATTATCATATACGATATGTATTAATCGTTTTCACAGTTACGGGCATGAAGGGTTTTGTACGTTGTTTTCTCGAGCTGAAATACAAAGTAACTGGCACTTCTTTTTCAATGCAAAAGATTGTGTGTTGCACACGATTTGTTGTACTTGGCGTGTTATTAATTTTTGTATGTTCGAGACGATGCCAATGTGGAAATATGATTTCTATATAATTGTTTCTCTTGTTTTTGACCTGCAGCATTTTTAAACCCTTGTTGCCGTCTAATTATTTTTTCTTGTTCCTTGGGGATTTCTCATTGCCTAGCCGTGGGATGCATTTAACATGCTCATTTGAGGGGGAAAAAGTCTAAAAGGGTGAAGACATTTTTTTATAGAGAAAGTTTGGAATTTTATTTTTCAAAACAGATTCAGAGCGCCTTACTTACCTTTTTCCCTCTTAATCAAACTACTTGGATTTAGATTATATGATGGAGAATGTTATCCTATAAATAAACTCAATCCACTTTCTACCATAAACTCGATGTTATCTACACTCTACAAAACAATTTTTGTAGTTTGACATGATGAAAAACTTCATTCTTCAGTTGTCGTTGATATAATAGAACCTGAAACATACACACTAACCTTCTTGTGGACTCATTCCTGTTAAACTGAGCATATTCTCGTGTGTATTTTGGCCTTAACACGGTATGATCTGAAACATATACAATGGCCCCATGCTTAGCTCATTCTCGCTTAAAGAATTATTTTTCCTACTTATGATAAAAAAGAATTGTTTATCCTATTAATGTAAAGATAAATCTCTTGCCCATTTGCAAAGATGAGGAGATGTGCTAGCATTTCACAAGTGAGGATTTTACCTGTTTTTGTTTCTTCCTTGATTTTTTTGTTGACAGCCAGGTTTACTCTGTCATTTCAGAGCTGTAACGCTTTATTTTTTCCAGAGATATAGGACATCCTTCACGGAATGTAAAAACTTGGTAAACACCAGGATGAGCAACAGCGAATTTGACGGACAGATTTTGGTTGAGAAATTATCGAAACTCAACAATTCGCAACAAAGCATTGAATGTATCCTGCAATGAAATCCCAATATTTATATCTGAGTTATGGTCATAACAATTTTACTGGTTGATGGTTTTTTAGTTTGTCGTGTGTTGTTCAGTTATAAATTCACCATATTTATTGAATTCTTACATAATTCCAATGTTTATTTGAGGAAGCGTGACTGTTTTCTTTGTGGCAGAGTTAGCAATAGAACATATGTAAAACAAATGTTTCCGGCATATCTTATTTTACTGATCACAATTACTTGTCTCCCTGAATTTTATATGTGACATTGGAACTGCTGCTGTTTTTCCACTAATTTGTGCTTTTTCTTCTTCTGAAACATGCTGCGTGTGCATTTGTTGTAATGGACTATTTAATATCGTGGACATCATCTGATTTTGGTCCATTGAAGTCTATGGGCTACACGATCGAAATTAATCCTCTCATCTCCCTTAAGCTTCCCATGCCAAGCTGTAGGCAGGATTTGATCTCAGGTTTCTTCTGCAAGGACAAGAGACTTTAGAAACTAAGTTAGCTAATACCCACAGATTTTGGGCATCGTTACTGATGAGAATATTCTGATATGTTTTTGACGTGCATAAATACTTCACCTTAAGCTACTTATTTTCTTATGGGAGGCTTGAATGCCATATCTCAGAAATACCTCACCTTAACATACTTATCAAATAGAGAGAGAAAGATTATGAATCGAATTAGCTTTTGATAAATTGCAGGTGCTTAAGTACCCCTTTGTCATAGCTCCTTGATATTGCTTTAGCTAATGATGAGCTTCCAATGGGTATGAACTTTTAGTCCATCCGTAGTAATTGTCATTTTTTTGTTGTTTTATTTCATATCTAATACTGTTGCACTCACTGGTGCAATGGTTGATTCAGATTGAACCAGCCAATGAACTGGTGGACAAGTCTGAATTTTTAAAATGGTCAGCTTTTTAAAATTATAGAACAATAAGATCTTTTTTCTTCAAATACTCAACAAAAAAAATTACACTAAACTAACATAACTATATTATCTTTATGTATTTAATTATAATGAATGTAATTGTGCTGAAATTGATTGAGCCAGTTCATATGTTATCAACAACAATGATTGTTGGAAACTTGTAGTGCATATTATGCGTGGTTTCTTTAATCAGCAATTGAAAACTTTTAAAGGAAAAATATATTCAGACAGTTTTTGACCAAAAGTTCAACATCTTCACATAAATGGTCTATAAATTGAATCCCGTTGAAATGGTGTCAGTTTCACATTCTCTACAGACATGAGTTTTTGTTCCCATTTGATACTGTACTTGGATATTGTGGTATGTTTTTCTTATATTTTTTTATCAGCTTTGTCCCATTGGTGTATCTCTCACCGGAAAAAGGCAAAACAGATTGTTGAAACATGGGATAAATTGTTCAACTCTTCTCAGAGAGAGCAGCGTGTTTCTTTTCTGTATTTGGCTAATGATATTTTGCAAAATAGTAGGCGAAAGGGCAGTGAGTTTGTGAGTGAATTCTGGAAAGTTCTTCCTGTGGCCCTTAGTCATGTTTACAAAAATGGCGACGAACATGGAAAGAAGGCGGTAACCAGACTGGTAAGTCTTTTTTAAGTTAATGAATCACTTATAGTTTCTTGTTTCACACACGCCACATTAGACAATATGTAAGAAGTCATATATTAGAGAAATTATATTCGCAAGCTGGTGTGGAGGACACACCTTCCACACCATTGACATGGCATAATTTGATTTGTCAGAGAACTTTATAAATTTGAATCTTGCAAATCAAATCTTATGTTGTAAGCAGTGTAGATTGTGTGTCCTCCACATTGGCTTGCAAGTAGGACTCTATATATTATACTTGTTTGAATATATATGTCTAACTTTTGGGGCTTGCATATTGATAGTTATTCTATCATGGGTAGTATTTTGTTTGTTATTGTGTTTTTTTAATGGGTAAGATAAAGATTTTTATGAATGATGAAAAAGGGTGTCACCACAGTTAACAGTACATAGGAAGTATGCATGAGATCCTTTCAACAAACAAAAGTAAAAAGAGCTAAAAATTCATGAAAAGTAGAATTAGAGAGAGCAACACGATCTTGGGCCATTATCCAATGAAAAAAAAAGGTATCTAGAATGAAATACTTGTGCTTCGACATTGATTTTTGACAATGATCAAAGCTTCGGTTCTCTCTCTCTCCATAGACACCATAGTAAACATGATGGAGTCATCTTCCACAAAGGTGCACCAATGGTTGCCAAATTTCTCTTTCCAATATGTTAGGAATTCCATCACTCGAGAAGGTATCACCCAGGTTATCCCAAAGAGGCCAAAAATCATGTTCCATAGAATGCTAGCAACCTCACAATGTAAGAAGAAGAGATCCAACGACTCCCCACTTTTCTTGTACATGCAACAATGATTAACTTCCCGCATGCCTTGCTTCCTCGTCCAAGGTAAGAATTTTCCCAATGCTGTTGTCCAAGTAAAAAAAGCCACTCTATGGGGAGGCAGGTCTAGGATGAGCTGTAGACTTTGACATTCTCTATTCGATTCCATGCTAGTTACCCTGGATTATCTAATACACAGTTTATGGCAGGTGGGGTCATGTATCCAGGTTTACTTCCCAAGGGTGGATTTGAAGGGCCCTACCTTGGTGAAGTTCCATGTCATCAAATTTTAGGAGAAAATCCCATTTGGCACTACCACTTCTTTCATGAATAGCGCTCTAATTGTGTTGCCTACTGTCTTCCAATATTTGGCCCCATGCCAAAAATTTGGAAGTCTTGATGTTGTACAATGGAGGAATCCAGTTTGGCATCCACCATTCTGTATTTTGTGTTGCTTCATGGCTCATGAATGTTGCCTTCATTTTGCATCTAGTCTCGTTACATCATTCATTGACCTTTTTTTGTTTTTTGGTTGTTTGTGCAGGTTGACATATGGGAAGAAAGGAAGGTTTTTGGTTCTCGAGGGCGGAGTCTTAAAGATGAAATGCTGGGTAAGAATCCTCCTCCTCTCGTGAACAGTGGAAAGAGTTCAAATCCAATCAAGATAGTGAAGAGGGATGCAAGCTCAGTTAGAATTGTAAGCATATAGCTTTTTGTATCTAATTATAATCTGTGGTTTTTTCTGCTGCATTTTTATGTAATTGATCTTGGGTCTTTGTTTATCTTAACTTCAGAAATTGGCTGTTGGGGGTCTTCTAGAGAAAATATTTACTGCATTTCAATCTGTACTTGATGAATATCCTGCTGAAGAAGTCGCCTTAAGTAACTGTAATGCTACTGTACATAATGTGGGTATAATTGGGCAAGATGTTGAAAGTGCCTTAACACAAGGTAAGGGTTCAGTGATGGGATTTGATGTTCCTACATGGAACTTTCTTCTAACATAAAGTTCTGAATTTGGATTAATGGTAAATAATCATTTATCACATAATGATGATTAATGATAAATGTAAAATTTATTTGCTGAAATTGTTATAGTGAAAATTATAGTCTTGGAATTTGGATGGTGTGTAGTATTAAATGTGAACTAGTAGTAAGATATAATTAAAGCTAGACCCTGGAGGAAAGCCTTATAGTTGTGATGTTTTCATTGACTTGTTTGACATATGATGTGTAGGATGTGGCACCTTTATTGGAGGTCCATCTGTCTATTGGAGAATATAATATGTCTGATGAATTGATGGTTTTAAAGCACTAGCTCTAGTTTTGTTGTTTTTTATATTGAATGGTTTTTCTTTATCCATTGGCAATGAGTTTTAATGTACTTCTCCTTGCTTTGGAAAGAAAATAATATACTTATGTAAAATAAGAACTACATGCTCAGCTTGGAAGCAAAAAGCTTTTCAGCAGTAATATCTTCTGTTGTATTAGGGATGGAGGGAGGGAGACGGGAGGGTCCAGAGGGATAATTTGTGGACTATGAACAAAAATGTTGTTCTAATTTAAGATGTTTGCTCTAGTTTATTTTAGTTTGTCAGATACTTTTGCATGTTCTGCCAAGGCTTATTGATTTTTTGCCCTTTTGGGGTAATGACATTAGGAAATCAGCAAGGATCTGCTGTGGTAGATGAGCTGCAAGAACAAGAAGTGATACTTAAGCAATGTGTTGGGCAACTTGAGAGTGCAGAGGCAACTAGGGCTTCCCTGATTTCCCAGCTTAAAGAAGCACTTCAGGACCAAGTATGGGTGTGTTATTTTTATATTTTCAATCTTTTATTTTTTATTTTTTGATCGGTAAACAAAGTTTTATTGATCATAAGGATAGGCAGTAACCGGAGTACACGGGACTACTTTTAAGTCTTTTATTTTACCTATCCAAAAAAAATTATATTTTAAATCTTATCCTGTAACTGCAAGTAATCTAATTTTTTTTCAGGAATCAAAGCTGGAATTTATTCGCACTCAGTTGCAAGTAAGAATAAGCATCATCTCTCTATCTGCTACTTGGAATTGTTTGCTACTTTGAAATGCTGCTTGGAAAACAAAGATTTTGATGTTTTGGCATTTGGTGATCGTTTCTCAAAATCACTTTTTGGGCCTCATTGTTAGATGAAAACATCTTTCTGCATATGTGCCAATTTGATAGTTATCAAGCCATTCTGCATTTTGTGGAAAGTGCCGGCAATAAAGGGCGAGCAGAAAGTCACCTGGTTTTGATAGTTCCAAGGGTAGAGATTGCTAATAGGTTGTGACACTATTTGACTTGTAGAATGGGCTTGCTCCAACCATTCTTCATGTGGAAACTACTTGCCAATGAGAGCTTCCAGTTGCACTTTTCATTTCTTTCAGGAATGGTTACTCTCCCACTCTTCCATAATGAGCTTCTCTCTTGTCAGATTTGTCTGTTTTATAACGGGTTTCCCATTCCAAACCAATAAAATTTTTGGTTCCGACAAAATTTTAATGGTCAAATATTTCTTTCGTCTTTTATTACCTGGAAGTTTATCTTCTTTACGGAAAATATTAAAGTACAAACTAAGACTGAACGGTTGTGGTTTTGTAGGTTGCTCGGGATCAGATTGAACAAGCAAGCAAGATTAGGAAGAGGCTAACATCACCCACTGTTCCTTGTCCCCCGGCCACTAACATGAACCCAACAACAGAAGCAACGACGAGGGTTGTAGAACAGAATCGGCTTTCAGTTCAATCAACCAGTACCCTACCTCAGACTGCCCTTATGCAACCTGTGGTTTCTTTTGCACCCACCAGAACTACTGAAGAAGAGAACAAAAAATCAGCAGCAGCTGCAGTTGCTGCTAAGCTTGCTGCCTCCGCATCCTCTGCACAAATGCTTACCTCTGTTCTTTCATCCCTTGTTGCAGAAGAAGTTGCCTCCATGAATGGTGGCATAAATTCAACTGGATTTAGTTCGGCACTATCCATGTTCCCTCCAGAAAAACGGCCCAAACTTGAGAAACCAATGCCTGTTTCTGATGAAAGCAGTTCTGATGTCAGCAGCACAACCTATTTTACCCCTCTGCAACAGCAACCAATGACCAATGTGCCACCTGCACCATCTACTAGCTCTTCACAAGCCAGCCAGATGCAAGGTCCCTTTGCTGCCCTACCACCACCACCTCCACCACCACCTTTATCCCCTGCAAATCCACCAGTGAGTCAATATGTCCAATCTGCTGGACTGGTTGTAATGCCTTATGGGTATGGAGCAAATACTCTACCCCCTCCACCTCCTCTTCCTCCACATGTTACAATGAGTTTAGCGAGGACTGCCCCCCAGCCACCTGGACAGCCACAGCCTCAGCCTCAGCAATCACAACAACAGCAACAGCCAGCCACTGGAGGATTTTACCGGCCACCGGGTGTTGGATTCTATGGGCAAAGCCATCAGCCAACAACGCCGCCAGTACCTCGGCAGTGAGTTCCCACTGAAATCACTGGGCCACATATTTTGTGGGGCCTTGAGTACCTGAATTATGGGCAAATGCATCAATGCCAAAACCTCAGTTAAGTTCCTCTTGAAATCATGGAGGTTGGATTGTCATCGAAGAGGTGTTGTGTTGTTATGTAGATTATTAGAGAGTTAGTGATGTCTTCTTGACTTTAGCTGAAGTCCTGCATGCACCTTTCCTTAAAAATTTCACACCTTCCCAACCCAATAAGTGCAAAGGATCCTTTTGATGCCTTGGCACTGGCAAAGGAGTTACTTGATACCGATGCTTCAATAATAGAAGTTCTCAATGTACCTTTACTGACTGCATTAGCATCGAGGCTGTGATCATCAAAGAACCTGACTGGAGTCTCACTAATGTGGGTAATGAATCCCACAATTGCATGTGCTTTGTACTTTTTTTTTTTTGTTTTGGGGGGGGGGGGGTGTTGCCCAGCCGCCTCCTCCCTCGTAGCTGCTACCAAACTGAGTAAACAATCCCCAGCAACCATTTTAGTCGTAAGCTTTCTTTGGATCTAGCACCTGGGAAATGATTGCACCACCGTGATTAAATGGTATCTATTGTAATTATAATGCTACAATATGTATTAAGAAAAGACCAATTTGTAGTACAATTATTCTCAACTGAGGTCTTCTAGTAGAGAGCCATGAGGTAGGTTTCTGTTGAATGGAATTTGTTTTTGTTTTTTCGTTTTTGTATTTGGCTTGAGTTTCTGTTGACTGCATTTGGTTGTTTGATGTTGCTGTGTATGAATTTGGCGTTCAAAGAGGGTGGCCGGAGCTTTTCTCGCGATTTGGGGATATTGGTATATAAATTCTGTAGTTTCTGTACCCCTTGAGCACAATCAAGACGTTCATATTTAAAATAAATAAAATAAAATAAAATAAATAAATAAATAAAAAAGATGAGAAGAAAAGAGGTGGTAATTATCAACAACATTTATCTAACTAACGTCTTCGAAAAAATTGCACTTGCGCCCTGATCTCTAGAGCAACAGCAGCTAGTGGGCTGAGTAAATAACTCGACAGTTTCAATCCAAGAGAGTTGCTCCACTTTTACACGAAATAATGTTGGGGTAATTGCAATGATGACTTAATTCCCTGTTCAGAAATTGTCTGAATTACTGCCCATGACTTCTCCCCCATACAAACACCAGTTGTATTTTTCAGTTTTTATAAAAGGGAATGATCCATCTGATGGGAAATGCAATATATTTCTCAGAATCCAATCATATTTGAAAACCTAAACATTAATATGCAAGCAATCGCACTTGGATGGAGACTCATATATGCCATAGCCAGCCTGCTGTCAATGCTATATACAAATCAAGAGCCCTGGGGCTAAAAGAAAATGAGGGCAACCTTGGATTCCGTCCGGACATGCCTGTTTTAGCGTCTAGTCCCCTAGGGAGATAACTCCTGCTTTGAGTGTACAATTGTGATATGAGTTTGAAATAGGTAACATGCGTTTCTCAGTACGTTTAGTTTTCCCCTGGTGAGCTTGAGTTTGTACTCAAGTTGGAGTTTGAGTTGAGACTGGGGATTGAGATTTGTTGATGGTGAGGCCACGAAATGCGTTCGGGTGGACACGGCATGGGAGCTGGGTGTGCAATGAAGGTAGGAATATCATCACCAGGCATCAATACCGAAACTCCACTAGCATATACAGTCATCTGCAGAAACAAGGAACAGAAAATGGTCTTAACATAAATTGAAAAGTGAGATTTCGGATTTGGAAATAGCATAATAGATGGAACATGTGAGACCGAAAGCCCCGTGCCAGAACAACTTAAATAATCACAAACCCATGTCGGATCAGGAGGACGTGGGGTGAGTTGCAGGACATGCAGCCAAACTGACTCCAGGAGTTTATAAATTAGACAGGAAGCTGGCCAAAGTCTTCTTACCATTGAAATACTCATTTCAATGGTAAATTACTATACCACTAGCTATACACAAATTTGGACAGAAAATCTCCGATGCCAGCATTCAGACATTGTTTGTTGCATGGTCATCCAGGAAATGAGTACACACCGTGTTCGTATACTCATGCATTGCATTGCTACCACTAACTTCAAAGTGATGAACAAATACAATGATTTCGGGACTTCAAGAACATCAGGACATGACTAGCAAACAACTAAACTTATTTAGATGTAATTTTTGCGTTGTTCTGAACCGGAGATAAGATATCAGTCTTAAAAATCGATTAATAAATGAGACAACTTCAGGCATGCAACTCGGATAAATGATTAGGCATGGCCAATGGCAAGGCCAATAATAATCCACAAATGGACCTTACAGACTAGAAACAGCTGAATCCATTAAAATGTATAACCGGAACCCCAGTATGCTTTAAAGAAACGTTATCTAGAAGATGGTGCTACAGCTGGATCAAATTCCACTGCTTGCTCTTCCATATACTAAGCTGACAGGTGGAAACACTACACGATCGAGGAGATAGTTGGCCCCATCCTTGCAAGTATTTTAAAGTAGCATACACCAATAAATGTTGTGGCGCAATAAAATGGAGTGATTTAAGGACCATTCAGTAATCTGAATTACTTGCTACATATTTTTAAAACACAAACAGGAAGCAAAAATGATAAACAAAAAAAAAATTCATTGAACCCAGTCTCGTGGTCGTGATTTGATTAATGATTATGCATTTTCTATTACTTCTTTTGTCTTCTTCTGTTTTTTCTTTCTTTAACTTAAGATAAGGTAGCAACATTATCCCCACTTAGCATATATGTTTGACTTTTTGCATTTCACACATAAGGTTAGATATAAATGGCGGATACTGGACAGGAAACAATATTTTATGAAGGACAAGACAACTTTAAAATAGAACTGATAGGTGCACAGTTTATGGCTTCATATAAGACAGCCAGTTGCCTAATTATTTAATTGAAAACATTCATATCGAGCTAGATTCTTCTATAATAGGCTATATTACATACTTCAATATTTCTTACCGTGCATTTTGGCTTGAAACCATATGTATATTCTGGGTTGCTAACCTATTGAAACTCCCATGTGTAATTTACCAGTGACACACTAGTAGGACATCAGATCAACTTCACCATGGAGCTGTGGCACATTGCTCCTGCAACCGTTTCGAGCTCTCTATTGATTTTCTATTTTGCCATCATCAGGCATCATAAGTTTCTGCAACTGACACCAATTTAGATATCTTGCGTTTTAATGTAGTCACCATCTCTCTAATGGCCTGAATTGAAAAAAATCATCCGGCAATCCTTTAAAACTTGCAGAAAAAATAGGCTCTCAGTCCCAAAACATTTGGTTGGTTCTTTAGTTGTGTAATGCTAACTTACCATGTTGATATTCTTGTCAAGGTGCTCAACAAACAGGCCATTAATTCGCCACATGACCCTCTTTAGGAGATGTTTGGATTCGAAGATGATTTGAGATGATTTGAGATGAGTTGAGATGGATTATGAATAGTAATGAGATGAGTTATGAATAATAGTGAAATTTATGAGTTAAAGTTGCTGAATAGTAATAAATAGTAGTGAGATGAGTTGAGATGAGCTGAGATGACTTGCGAATCCAAACAAGCCCTTAATGTTGTCTAGATTCCTAAGCGTTGGAATCATCCTTTTTCATTGATAGTTCTAGACCTACAATTCTGTTCATACCATCTTGTAGGTTATTTGCCACATAAAAGATAGTCCCCTAATTGAACAATTAGCATGGATGAGTAAGTGGGCCTTGTCTGTTCCTTAGAAAAGGTATATATATGGTACAAGGTAGACCAACGATGTGTTTGTTGCATATGAGAGACTCCTGATAAGATCCTCTGGAAAAATTAGGAGGATTCAGTAACTTGAATGCAATTATGGCACACAAATTATCTTTGCTTAAGGGATGTATATAGCTGGATACAAGTTGACATGGAAAAAAGAAACAGTAAATTAAGACTTTCCTACAAAGAAAAGTTGACTACCAGCAGCCTCAGACTCCCCGGACGAGCCATGCGGGGTGTCATAAAGATTGAAAGTGATGGGCTCGATGGCCACCGTGTACGTGGTGGGTCTAAATTCTAAGTACATTTAGTCCCCCAGACTCTTCCACTGGATCAACCACCGACCAATAAACAGACAACTACTTGGATGGGCCATTCTCCAACAATCATAATTACATGACAACATAGGTCTTTGATAATGAAAAATGCACAGAGAATGTAAATGCGGATAAGCAAAACGGTATGCAATGGTGCCAAATCATTAATTTTATATCAATTTGGTTTCTGGGACTATTGCGCAAAGCAACCAATCTTTGGAACCGAATTTTCATCTCGACAAGCCTGGTACAAAAAGTTGGGTTTAAATGACGAAAGAGAGAGTAATTTGATCTGGGAAAAGGGTTGGCTGGGTATTAAATAGAAAGATCATCTGCATAGTAAATTTTGGTGGTCAGTACAAGGAAAGGGGAGGGTCCCAAAAAGAGAGAGTAGTTGGGCCCTTGTGGAAAACTTGATGGTTAGGGATGTGCTTATCCCACAGATTAGGGTGCTCTGTGTGATTGGATATTTCGGTAGTAATAGGTAATCTGGTAACTCAAAATAAGATTGGGGCTGATGAAACAGGAATGCAATAAAAACTGAAAAAACAAAGAACCAGCAATATAAGGGATCATACTTGAACTGAGTCTGAGACACAAAAACAAAAAGAACAGGGAAGAATTGAACTTTCTGAAGCAGATGGGTCATTAATGCCCAGGATACCAATGTAACTAAACAACTCAGTTAAAACCCCTGAACTGTCGGACTAGCTAAAAATATTAATTAACTGAAGTCATTATAAGAGAACACAAATTAGGCAGCATGACTTTATGTCTGGCGAATAATCATTGCTATTTACTAGAAATCAAAATAACCTCCCAAACTGTCAAGAAAGGAGAATGGGAAAGCATTTCTGGGAAAATGGAAGTCCATTTTCCATTTCCCTGCTTGGTCCTAGTGAAAGACTGAAGAAAGAGAGAAAAAAAACGGAACTTTCAAGCATCATTTAGAACATCAAATTATATGACCGAAATAAGCTAGACCAAAATGGAATGGCAAAAAGACCCAAATATTAAAAAAAAATGAGGGTTTGCTTACTTTAGGAGATGGGTGACCGAGCTTTGCGTTGAAGCCCATCTGGGCCTCAAGGTCGCGGTGGTTATGGCCACCGGACGGAGAGAGAGCCGTCGACGTGGGTCTGAGGAATCTCTCAAAGATGGCCATGACCAAGAACATGGAGATGAGAATGGCAGTAGCAACGAAGCCAAACGACACGGCATTGACCGAGTTGTCGAAGTGCCTCCAGTGCTCCTCTCTCTGCACGTTGTTCAAAGGAGACCCTATGGGTGCCCATGCATACCCTTCTGAAACCATTTTCTTACTTCTTTTTCTCTTTTTTTTGGTCTTTCCTTCTCAACTCCCAACTCTAGCACGGGTTCCCCATGTTTACGTGGTTCTTCTTGGTCTTGGCAGTGCAGTTTCAGAGCAAGAGCGAGGGGTTTGGACTGTAGTGAAAGTTGTGGCGGTACTTCAGGCTTTACACCATTACCAAGGCTTTTGTTGTTGGAGTACTTAAAAAAACTTGTGATTTAGGACCGATGCTCAGAGAGAGAGAGAGAGTGACGTGAGAGAGAGAGAGAGAGAGAGAGAAAGAGAGATGTGGGCTGTGGACATTGGACAGCTCTTTAACTAAAATTACTAAATGGGGGAAGAAGGGATTTTTCTTCTCTTATTTTTTTCATTTTATTTTGGCCAGTAGACTAGAGGAGTGTAACTACTGGAAATTAACATTTAACACTTCTGCTCTGATCAAGATTTTCTTCCTTTTTTTCCACTCACCTTCACACAAAGCAATGGAGTCTCTTGATCTGTAAAGACTTGAAAAGTATTGTTTTAAAAGGAAAACAGGAAAAAATAAAAATAAAAAAGAGTGGAAGCTGGTGGTAGTAGAAATTATGGTTTAGACGAAAAAACATATTTTTTAAAAAAACTAAATAAATATGTAAGCCCAAAATTTAGAATGATTTGGGAAGAAACATGATAAAAGATGCAAAGTTTAAGGATTTTCCCTTTTCCCCTTTTTTTGCTACTCCATTTTGCACAAGAGGGCCACGATGCCTTCCATTAGAATCTTTGTTGAATTATTCTGGCTTTGTGTCCAAATCAGAATTCGGCCAACTTTAAGCAAACTTTTCACCCATCCATGGTTTCACCAATATCGCAACCAACAACATTTTATCATTTTATAACTTTATGTACGCAATGATCTCTTTAACTGATCAGAGAGAGAGAGAGAGAGAGAAAATGGAGCTATTAGTATTAGACACACATGCAAGAATCCAAACAAGGAATATCTTTTCCCATTAAATTTTTCTCCCTTTGCTTTCCCTGAACAGACAGACCATTGAATAATTATTTAACTTGAAGCAAGCAAGCAAGCAGCTTAATTCTTTCCCACAGAAAAACACCAGTAATGGCCTGGGCCATGCATGCCAGCTCCCCCCCATCGTTTACTTTTCTTATTTTTGTAGTTGCCTCCCAAGGGGACCCAGCCCGGCCAGTTGGTTGCCTTAGTTTTGGACTTACCTCCTGCAAATAATCCCATACTTATCTTCAAAATTATAAAACTGCCCGACTCTTGATCATCATGATTCTTCGGGCCGCAATACTGCTCAATAATGTATGCATGTATGTATGAATTGCATGCCTAGCTCGCTCATTGCATTTGCAGAAGGGGCAGCTGTGAAATTACAGGGGAGAAGTTGGTCTAAGAGCTTTGTGCAAAGGTCCAAAAGGTGGCAAATGTAGGGCTACAGATGATAAAAACACAAGTACTACGATCGTATTTGCTTTCTTTTCCACGTCGTGAAAAGAGCAACACAGTAGTCTTGGCCCCCTCATGGCCAATGAAAACCCTACCCACGGTCCCCCCGAGTACTGTCATAATTACGTATATAGTCCGACAAAGCAGTTCGTGACCCCTCGTGCAGCTCACATCATTAGAACTCGCTGCAGCTAGCTTCATGGTGAATTTTCTTACGTGGTGCACGAGGAAGGTAAAAGGTTAATTATGTAGTTATTTTTTTACACTTTTTTTCTTCAACTCTTTCGTGTTTAAGACTGACCTGTTAGTTGTAAGTTTTTTTTTTTTTTTTTAATTATTATTTTGTAAATCAATTATTTCTTTTATAATTTAATTATGTAGGGGTTAATGGTAAGAAAAATGCTGTCTTTACTCAACATATATTTTCTAAACTCTTCTATCAAATCTTTTATACAGTACTTAGCAATAAGAAAAAATCTTTTATACAGCTAGGTAGTGGCGGAACCAGCAATTTTGTAAGGGGCTAACTTTTCTATTGTGTGACATATTTATGTAAAGAGTAATGCTAAATATAATTTTAGGATATGTCAACTTTACGCACTCTCTTTGAAAAAAAATAGAGTTCTCTATTAAAAAATAATTTTTTTCACGTAAGTCTTAAATTTATTTATTTTTTTCAAAGGGAGTGGACGAGACTTGCACATGATCATAGGATCGCAAATATCATTTCTCTTATATAAATTAAAAAGATTGAAAAATCATAAAAACATAACTACAAACTATTTTTCATAAATATCATCAATCTTAAATAATTTTTCTTGTATTTTCACATTGAATTTCATGTTTTTTTATAACAACAACATAACTTCATTCGTAAAGAAGAGACAATATAGAAACCATCCCTGCATAGTTACATGGCAGCATCTAAAGAAATTCTAGCTTGAATAAATTCTGGACATGAATGCCACCATTGCAAAGTATCATCAATATAATAATTAGCATGTCTTTCTAATAGATGGATGAGCAGCCTCATTCCCTTGACGGCCAACATGGAGAACTAAAAATGAATTAAAACAACGAAGAAGGCTTTTAATCTCAGTGATCACAAACCCTTGCTTAGACAAATTAGCTTCATTGGAACAAATAGTTTCAACAATAATAAGTGAGTCACATTCCAAAATCATATTTAACAAACCCATATGAAGTATTAACTACAAACCTCTCAAAGTTGCTAAAGTTTCAATGTCATCAACTTCAAGAATCGCATGATCCTTACAACTTGTAGACATCAAAACATCTTCACTATCATTTCGTAAAATAACACCAATACCAACTGATGCAAAAGAATGAAATAAAGCTTCATCAAAATTAAGCTTCACCTTACCTTGAGTAGGAGCTATCCAAGAAAGTACTTTTTTCTTATACAACACTACATGACACTTCTTTACATGAAGATAGCTCTCAACATACCCAAGACAACTATTAATTAATTCAAGAAGCTAGGCAACGATCAGAGTTTTGAAAAATTTGTAGATTCTTATATTTCTGAACATCCCATGAAATAGTAATAAATATAGGATTAGATTTTATCAATACCCATATCAACTCTAAAAAGCTACACACCTAATGTAAATGATGCATAATCTATTGACAACGGACTGTCCAAGCTTCATGCACTAACGAATAGCCACAAATAGAATGGAAAACATCATCATCCCACTGCATGTAATGAACACATAGGGTTGATTGTAGGATCCCTCTTCTCAACAAGTTGTTCTTGTTGGTAAACTATCATTACATGCCCTCCATCCAAAGTTAACTTTATTAGGCAGCTTTAAATTCTAGAAGTTTCTCCAAAACCACTTAGTAGCTTCTGAATGAGAGCTATCAGGACCATCATTTAGAGAAAACAAGTTAAAAGTTGAATAATACCCTGACTTTACAGAGTATACCTCATTCTTATTACCCAACCATATTATTCTATCATCTTCCTTTCTGGACAGCAAAGGTAGAGAACATATAGAGGCAGCCACATTAGCAGGATAAATTGAAAACACCAATTTCCTGTTCCATAAAGGTAAATTCTGCATTAATAAATAATCAATAGTGATATCAGATTGAATAATACGCTAAGAAGACTGAGGTAGCAATTGAACATTCATAGGCAGCCATTTATCTAGCATGATTCGGACTTTGTCACCCTTACCAACATTCCACATGCAGCCATAACACAAAATTTTTTTTAAAAGCAAAAATGCTTCTCCAAACATAAGATGGCTTTCTTGGTAAACTAGCATGCAAAAAATCTCCATTAAGAAAATGCTTGGCTTTAAAGACCCGAGATAACAAAGATTGAGGTTCCATTAACAACCTCCACCCTTGTTTAGCAAGTAAAGCCAAATTAAACATTTTCAGATTCTTAAAACACATCCCTCTTCTAAATTTCAAATCACATATCTGCTTCCAACTCAACCAGTGCATCTTATGTTTTGAATCTCTTTGTCCCCACAAAAAAGAGCAAACATATACTCCAATTAACCACATATTCGCTTAGGCAACAAAAAACAGCTCATTATATATGTTGTTAATGATTGAACCACTGCTTTAATCAATATTTCCCTTTTGGCTTGAGATAGTAATTGTTCTTTCCACTCCTGAAGCTTACCACACACATTCTCTTTCAAATATTGAAAAGTAGCACTTTTAGACCTCCTAACAAATGAGGGAAGCCCCAAATACCAAGAATGGTGCTGTAAAAAAGAAACATTCCAAATTTCCATAATAGTGGAAACAACATCTTCACTCACGTTAGGGCTAAATAGCAACTCAATTTTATCCAAATTCAATTGTTGCCCCGATTGGATTCCATATTAAAAAACCCAATATTGTATAACAAAAAACTTTGGGATGCATATTAATAAGTTTATTATTTCTCCTAAACTTAGTTTTGATTTTAATTTTGGAAAAGTTACATCCATGAAAATAGATAATATATAGAAATTAAACAAAATTTTAGGACTATAAAAAAAAAAAATTAGAGAGAGACATTTTAGGTATATTGAAATTTAAAAAAATTTTAGAGAGCATATGAAGATTATAAATTTTTTTGGAGGGACATTTTCTATATTTGTAGAATTATGTATGAAATCTAGGGGGTATTTTATGATTTCAAAAAGTTTTGGATGCCACAATATCCTGACCTATCAAATAAAAGGGATGAAATATCTTTGATTTGTTGTCCATTTCACAATCTAATGAACTCCAAACAAATACATGGATTGTAAAAAAAACAGGGAGTAGAGCAGCATGCATGCTGCAGCAATCTGCAGATCCGCCGATAGCGAAGATATTGTCTTCCTTAAAACTTGTTTTGTTGATCATATTCTTAGTCCCAACTTCAGTGAAGCTGAAATGGCAGCAAAAATGGCCATGCATAGAGCTAGGAAGCAGGAAAAAAAAAAAACCTTATTGAAGGAGACATATATATATATATATATATATATATATATATATATATACTAGTAAGATGTTACGTGCCTGAGGCACGTGTGCGCAGTTCAAAGTACTAATATATATTATTAAAATAAAAATAAAGTACATATATCTTATTATTTTATTACTAATATATATCTTAAAAGTTATTGAAAGATAGGCTATTTATAAATTATTATAATGCTTTCCTATTATAATGAATACGAAAAGACAAATCTACATAAATCTGTTTTCCTATTATAACGTATTTTCAAATTGAAAATTGAATCCATGATTGTTATTATAATAAATATGCTTTATTAGCATATTTAAAGATACTAATAGTGAAATAGAAATCAACAGAAATAATAAAAGTAGCCATAAATAGAATGTAAATAAAAATACAATTGTATCCCTGTGTTCTGTAATTATTACAAACGGATGAAAAGTTAATGAAAACCAGCATATTCCGTTAAAACAAGAAATTTCTGTTAAAACAAGAAAATTCCGTTTCATAAACTCTTTATATAGAGAAATATATATATATATATATATATTTATATAAGTGGTCACAACGTACTGCTGTATCTCAACCACCTGTATCGACAAATTGGTCCATCAATTCTTTCCTAACGAATATCAACCACTTTCCACGTTGCTTTGAAGGCTTGCATTAATATATCTTGAAAATACAAAGCAATTAAAACCAATATATATAGGCCTCAAGGGACGATGTAATATATATACCAATAATTATTTGCATGAGAAATTAAATTTAAATATTATTTTTATAAATGTATTATGTCAATATTAATGTAGAAGATATAATTTCATGATAATTTGTAAATATATATATATATATATATATATAATCTTTCATTTGTGGGAAAACATGATATCATTGTCAAGATCCTCCTCCTATTCCTATGTTTTCATTTGTGGGAAAAACCTATACTACTAGATGATCTGTAACTTCCATTAACGAAGCAGCTTGCTTGCTTAGGAATTCAGAAAAACAAAACAGAAAACAAAGATATGGATTGGCGATCAACTTGGCTAAACTGTAGAGAGGGCTCCCCCCAAAACAGTGATCCAAGACCCCACACTTTCAAAGTTGCAAAACCCTCGCACTCTCCGTGTTAACTCCCTCGCACATGCATCATGTCGAGGTACGTGGCGCTGTCCCCCCCCTCATGGGGCCCTTTGCACCTCCATTGTCCCCACCTGTAGTCTCTTTTTTTCCACGTGTCGTCCAAACAACCAATCGTAGTCTATCTCCACGTGGCATGAGCTGGACAGGTCGGGTACTGGGTTGGGAAAAGCAATAAAACGCAAAACCAACGATTCCCATTAACAATGTAACGTAACACAAAAACCGACATAGCAGCTTCTCATGTCGGTGTCGGCCTTTTCAACTCCTAACCAACTTGTGAGAGACCCCGAATCCTCGAAATTGTCCCCCATTTGCACGGTGCCGATTCCTTTATCACTGTATCGCCGAATCTCGGCCCTCGATGCGGGTAGCAGAGTCAAACTCACACGAGTTAAACATCAGCTTCAGACAGTTGGTGATGAGATGGAGAGAATCTCGCGCGTGCGTGGTACAGTTGCACGTGTGATCGCGTGTCCAAGTGTAGAAATTGTCAAGGTCACTCTGAAGCGTTCTGACCGGGACTAGGAAAGATGTTAAGAGAGTGCTAAGGGTGTGTCAGTGGTGGGTCAGCGGTCAAGAGTCATGTCAGAGGGCAGGGATCTGGGGTCAAAGCTGTGGCTCGTATTGTGGGAGAGCCTGAGCTCATGGCTCACGTGAATGATCCATCCCTTTTCTCTTCTTTTAATGTAGGAAAAAGCTTGGAAAACTTGACCACTTAAAGAGCTAGCTGCAGCCTTGGGCTTGCTTTTCGGGGCTCACAAGTCTATGGACAATACTTTAGTAGTGACCCAAAATCATTTTGAGGGTGGGTGGGTCCTACTGTTTGATCGTGGCCCACCTAGACATGGACCCAGAATGGGGTATTGCCTCTTTGCTTCATGAAGAAGGTCCTGCCCATTTAGGGTTGTATCTTGATAGTACAGGGACTTCCAAAAGAATGGGGGAGCATATGGGGACATTCACAGGGTCCAATTGGAAAATAAGGTTGAAGTAATGACCCTGTCTGAGACCATATTATAAGAAAAAATATAAACAAGTTATAATCATAACATGGGTCACTAGGAAGAGGAACCAGTACTTTTCTTTTATGAAGATTAATGGAATGTTCAAAACAAAGTCCAGTGAGAATATAATCATGATTTGGGTCAGTTAAGTTCTTTCTAATTCTGGACAAACATTATCAAAATGCCTCGAAGAGATCCTCGTTGGTCCTTTCTTTTTGGGTATATATTAAAGGTATTATGATCTGGTTCCAACTTCCACACTGGACCATTTAATATAAACCTTCGTGATATAGCAAAGCTCTTCCTCAAACGATTTGTATAAATTTCCAACAAGAGTGATCATATATACTATGATGGTATATATTAAACTCTAATTGAGTTTTGTTACTCATTACCCCATACATTATACATCCCATTTTTTTTTTTTGGTTTATTTATATTAAACTAATTAAGTTCTTCTATTCATCATCCTTACACCACATACTTGTTAAGAAAAAAAAGAGGTCAAAATATGAAAAATCTTTCGTAATATGTGATGTAAGTATGATGAGTAAAATTTTTCAACTGCAAATACACAATCTTAGTTCCTTTTTTCTGTTTAGTGCTGCAATTAGTACAAACAATATCATAAAGACATCAAATTTCAGATCAAACTCGAATCTCAATTGGAATGATCAAAATCGTAATCTTCAATAAAATTGTAGGCAATGCTCTCTAAATCAAGACATTTGAATGTTTTAAATTCCAAGAAACGCAAAAGCTTAATTATATGGTACAAGATTTTTCTTATTTGCTAATAAAGGTAGGAAAAATCACGTGGAGTGTGGACTCCCTAGTGGTCACAGTTTGAGTAATTAATGCATCCGACCAAGATGCCTAGGATACAAACTTAATACAAGTGAAATTGGTACGAAAACTCACACATAATATTACTTAGTCCACTAAATTGAGCCGGTACCATGATGTTGATGGTGGCTGTTAGTGGCTAGAAAGCTTGCTGCTAGACTTGAACAACACAGCAATGGCTACAGAGCTCTTTCTCTCCCTCCTCTTCCATCGGCTCAAAGCTCCTCCACGTGTTGCTAGCGGCCGCCGATGTGTCGAATACATGCACCCTAGACATTGTTCTTGATGAATCCGCGGCCGTCCGATAGCCTGTCAAGAAATACAAGTGGGTCCCTATTGGTGCCATTGTGAGGTAAAGCCGTTGATTTTGTCGCCAATCTACATTAAGAGCACGTTGTGACCCATCGAGTTCGTTCCATATGTTAACTCCATCATAGACCTCAATGTGACCCTTTCTTGCATTTAGGCAATCCCCACAGCTAAATAGCCTGCCATTCATCGCGACAATTTGATTTGGTGGCACATCTAGTGGCCACATACTGGGTACGTGGCCCCAATTCCCCGCTTGCGCATCATACACGTCAGCCGAGCTACGCAACACCATGAAGAGCCCCGGGTCTGAGTCCTCTCGCTCTGCGAATCCCCCGACCACGTAGAATTTACCTTGCCATGTCACCCCTACACACTTGTATCTCAATATGCTCATGTTAGGCAACGGGGTCCAAATGTCGAGTTCGGGATCATACACCTCAGCAGAAGAAAGACCCCTTACACTAGCCAGAGTGGACTTCCCCCCTGCCACGTAGACCTTATTTTCACAAACGGAGCATGCAAAATCATAACGTGGCGTGCCTAATGGTGCACATTCGGACCATTGGTTGGACCCAACATTAAAACACAAAACAACGGGCAGGACTTCAACATCCACTTCTGCATAGTCATCTGAATCTTGAGAGCCTTGAGCTCTCTCTTTGTGAGTACATAGCCTCCCACCAATCACGTAAATGGAGTCTCTTAGAGAGACCATTGCAAAGCCCTTCAAGATATGGTTTTCAAGTAGGCCAGGGATTGAGGTAACATGACTCCAAGTGTTGTTAGAGGGATTGTAGGACTCTATGGAATTAGATCTGTTTGTGTTTGGGAGTTGATCCCTAGGGCAAAAAGAGCCAAAAACTTGATAATTGGAAGTAGAGTTTTCGGGTGATGGTGGAGTAACTGGTCGTGGAGGGGAAGGGAGTGAGCCCATTGGAGAGCTGGAGGTAGTACTCGATCGTGGCTCCTATGGTTTTTCTTAGTGTCAAAGAGGAAATGAAATATAAAGAGATGTAGATGTTATAGAGAAAACCGGAGGGGAAAACAAGAGGGTTTGCTTGTGAGCATCGATGGGGAATAAGAGATTCAGAAGAATTAGGAGATGAAATCTAAACTTTTCTTCTTGTAATGAATGACATGATTGAGGGGATGGGTTGGTGGGTTGTTGTCCCTTTCCTTGTCCATTATTAATGCTGAAAAAAGATTATTTTCGGAAAAATCGAGGACTAACCAACTGATCATGGAGAGTTGAACAAGATTACTCCGAGGAAAATTTTATTAGCTTAATGAGTAGTACTCTCCAAAGCTTCTTCTTTTATTATACCAGTCCAGTCCCACGTTTTTGGATGAGAAGGACGGTTTGGAATTTCTGATTGAGAAAGTTTTTTTTTTAGGATCTGATGACCATACAGGTGTCCTTAGATGGTAACATTAAAAAAATGGCCACTCAATTTAGGTGGAAATTTGGCTTCAAGTGTCTTGATTTTTTATGAATTTGTCCCCAAATGTTGGGATATTACATTCCGATTTGACCAAAGGAACATCATTTCTTAGTTAGGTAATCAACTGCTCTACAGTAAACTTGGAAACAGATGAAAAAGAAATGAATGGGTTTGAGGCAACTAACTATGAACTATAAATTTCAAAAATAGTATAAAGTTTGTGATATGGTGTCAGTGGGATAGCATCTCTACTTTTAATGGGGTTTTACTTTCAAATGATGCAAATCGAGAGGCTGGCTATATATATAGGTAGGCTACAAACACCAATGAGCCATTCTGAAAAAGGCCCACAAAAAGACTTGGGCACCAAATCCATATATGATACTGCTGCATGATACTTGCAGGTCTAAAATCTTTAGACTTCCAGCTTTTTTTTTCTGGGCGACTTTAGATTTCATCGGGCCAACACAAATTCGGGGTCTAGGAGTTTGAATTGTTTTCTAGAAATGTGAAATGTCCCTTCTTTTCAAGTACCAATACGTTTTATATATATATTGACTATCGAGTAAAGTTCATGCTCCTGGGATCTCATATCTTGATCCGCTTTTCATCATGCATATAGATTTGACACAGTTAAAAGAAGTATGTATGTTTTGGGGAACAAACAGCAACCAAGGCATGTGACAAGAAAGCAAACCTACCTGAGGCTGTACTCTTGTCAAAGAATATGGACTGCCCAATCCTTTTGTAACACGTGTCTTCACTGTACCTTAATCATGTTACTCCTCTCAACATCTGCCATTATCAATATTTTAAGTTTTCTTCTGTAAGGGTAGCAATATTTAAGTTAACAGTAATGTGTGGGGGCTTTGACGATACCCATCTACAGTCTACTGAAAGTCATCAACTTAGACCTAAATCCAACACAGAATTGTTGTTAAAGATTCCAAAAGCAAGGTGTTGCAGCAACAGCATAATTTCGATTAACCTGAAGTTTAAATGTTGAAAAGAATGTTCTTTTCAATCTGTATTTTCACAATTGGCAGTGTCGTGTGCAACCTTTTGAAGTTCACAAGAGCACCCATTATCCAACCTCTCCTAGACCTGGATGTGCACTGTTTGTGATATTTAAAATGAAAGCAATTACAGACAGAGCATCCTTACTCTTAGAAAGATAGAATTACAGATACAATGAAAATAGACAAGTGAAGGCACAGTTACAGATATGTGAAAGTTCCAAATAGAAAAGGCCATAATTCTACGGACTGTTCCAGAAAAACCATACAAGCAAATATCGTGAATGAAATAAGACAACTAACTCCGATGTGAATAATTTGGGCAGACAGTATGTGTTCACTCTGCATGAGTAACATCCAGCTAAATTAGAGAGAGAGAGAGAGAGAGAGAGAGAGAGATACAGTAGCATTTAAAAATTTGGGCTTTACCGTTCGGCTTCAATGGGGATACCATATGGGTCAAGCTCTAAGCCAAATCCTGTTGCAATCAGCCGAAAGAGGGACCCACTTCCAGCAAAATGTCAAGCAGCAAAACCTAATCCTTGAAAATCCAAATTCACCCAAGGCTAAAAAGAAGCCCAAATCCACACAAAGGTAAAAGTTTAACAAAACAGTTCACAGAGAGGAGACCAAGGCCTAAGACAAAGGTTGCCTGGTTGACAAGAATGACAGGTCATTTGTGCGAACCCACATCCCAAAAGAAACCATAGTAGGTCGGGGTCTACATTATACAGTGAGGAGTCAATAGGCCAAAGCAAAGATCTGAGAAAGGGAGCTGTGGAGATAGACAAAGGAGAAATAAAGGTGGATGTAAACAGCACATGGATTTTGGAGGTCAAGACAAAAAGAGAAGAAAAAGTAGGAAAGATAATCAAAGTGACCACATCCCTCCCACATTACATTCTGCAGGAGACAAACCAGTTAGGAGCAAAAAGAAAAGTTTGAATTGATTGATCACTGTAGGATTTCATAGCCGATTTAAAATGTTCAAAAGAATGGACCACTCTCATTCTGGCAGTGACAAAACCTTGACGATGATTCTGCAGATCCGCTCGGTATTTGTCAATGAGCCACATGCATTGATGCCAAAGAAATATCAGACAATATGCGTACATAATATAGCGAGGGTAGAATTAAAGCAAGGAAAGTTGGGTTGAATTGAAACTTGTTTTGAGAAAGAGTGTTAAAGGACTAGATGAATCCAATGATACAATGCCTACATTTAGGATTGGCTAAATGGAAATTTTGGGATATTTAGGTACAGTTTGTTGGGTGAAAAGCGACTTTTTTTTTGGCGTAGGGAGAAGGGTAGGCCCTAGCGACTAATGAGGCTGGTTTGAAACATCGTAAGGCGTGATGAAATAACATTGATAGGGTTAGCCAAGAAAATCAGTGAGAGTGAGAGGTAAGTGGACGGGGTCTCACAAATCACAATACGTGTCCCGGGAAGAAAGGCAGAGCCCAGGAAATCTACATTTTTAAGTGCCGAGGAATATGGATTCGTTATGCTACAGCTTGCACAACCACATTCTGATGGTGAAAGGACCTTAGATAGGCTCTCTGCCCACTACACACCACCCCCCCCCCCCCAAACTCTCTCTCCTCTCTGTGGATGATGGAATTTCAGCATCCCAATGCGATTCCCAAAAAAGTATATTACTGTGAAGGCTGCTGCTGAAGCTGCGCAGCTTTTTTGAAAGACCAAAAAGATTGCGTTCTTTCTCATTTTCAATTTCCCATTTCCGTTTTCCTTCTCCTGTACTACTCCCCCTTTCGGAGCTTGAATCCGTTTATAAGTCTTCTTATTCCATCGTTGTGCATCGTAATATATTGGATCGCATTCTGTTCTCTGTCTCTCTCACAGGCCCACAAAGAACTTCTCACAGCCTGGCTGTTTTTTCTTCTTCAAAGGTATTTTTATTGAGACTGCATCAAAGTAACGAAAAAAGAGCAGCCTTTGGCAACCAACTGAAGCCATTTGCAAAAAGAAGAACTGGGTTTTTATATTGAGACTGCTAGATGCCGATAGATATGGGTTTGGGTGGAAGTTTAGAGTGGGTGAGTGCCTACAGTAAGAAGCAATGCAGGAGTCTATTCTGGAGGATGAGAGCGGCAGTGAAGAAGGCCGTCAAGAATGCAGGAAAGCAGCAGCAGCTCAAGTTCCAGTATGATCCTTCCAGTTACGCTCTCAATTTTGATGATGGCTGTAGCAATTTGGGAAAGGGAGGAAATGAATTTAAACGTGCAAAATTTCAGGATTTTCCAGATATTAAAAAAACTGCTTGGGTGTATGTTGTCTGGGTCAAAGCTGAGCGTGTAAAGGGGTAAAGAGCAGTTTCATGCTGTTTCAATTTGTTTCAATTTTAGACTGCATCGGCATTTGCATATTTATGTGCTTTGCCAGTTTATGTTTTTCACTTGGTAAATAAGGAACACAGTTTCAGGGGAACATTGCTAGTCAGTGATTGTATCATTTGCCTGGAAATATGCGAATTTTGTGTTACCGAGTGACAAACATGGCAAAAAAAGGTGCTTTTACAGTGCTCTAGCATAAATCTTAGTTCTCCATAAAATGGCAGACAGCATAACAGCGACATTAAATTGCATCAACTTCAGCTCATCCATTCTTCATCAAACTGGATTTTGGAGAAATTCTCGACCACCTTAGTAATGAATATAACGAGACAATATTCAAAAATCGTTTGTACAACAGAATAAGGCCACTAAAAAGCGTTAGGAAAGGAATTAAATCCAATCTGAATGACAAGCAAGAGACAACTAGATACCCTCTTTTTTCAGATGAAATTGCATACATCACGTTCCATTACACCAAACTTGATCTAAAGTCTAAACGCCTACACCTCCACACTCAGGACCCGAGGTCACACCAAGTTTTACTTTTCAGAGAGCAGGGTCTTCAAGCATGGCCACCCCTTCTCAGATGGCAGGGTCTTCAAGTATGGCCGTAGACAATTCGTTAATGTGAGGATAAGCAGCCTTCTCATCAAGCTGGTTTTGGGCCCATATCAGTAACTTTAACAAGCTAGGAAGCTTTGGGTCTGTAGTTACAACCAAATTATCAAGAAATCATTAACTTGGAGATTTAACTGGAACAAGATTTCCAAAATACGTTAATTAAAAAAAGTTGGGTGAGCTAAATTAGCAATGACTACGGAAAGCAACACGTAGCATTTGAGAAAAACATTGCTTACAAACCAAAAGATCCAACTCCCAACAACCAAAGTTCAAAACGGCCCCATTTGGTTACACAGACGAGACGAGACGAGACGAAATGAGATAAAAGTTGAAAATTGAATAAAATATTATTAGAATATAATTTTTTAATATTATTTTTATTTTGAGATTTGAAAAAATTGAATTGCTTATTATATTTTGTGTGAGAGTTTGGAAAAGTTGTAATGATTATATGAAACCAGGCAATCGCAGCTATACAAGTCACTTGCATTGCTTTGTTTTTGTTATAAGCATTCTATGGAATCCGTATGACATATAATTATTGAAAATTGACGATAAGAGTAGAAGTTAGAAAGAAAAAGGGCCAACTTAAAATGTGCTGTCATTCCCACTTCACACAGGTCTTCATTTCTGTGTACACAGAATGTCTCTGTCCAAACTAAACTTGCCAATTTTACCCAAATTCTTCATTCAAGTAGAATAGGTTCAAGACTCACAACCATATGTAGGTCGATGGTGACATAGACCCAATTAAATTGGGAGTCTAGGAGGATGAAGAAATTTGTTGAAAATTATATGATTTTTTGCAGTACTATAATATATATATATATATATCAAAGATCTGGCGGCAATACTTTACAATGAGAAAACCACGTATCCTAACAAGATCCCTGGTATTTTTATTGCTATTAAAGATAAGATGGTAAACACACTAACCTTTTTCATGACTCTGGCTGGTAAGGATGGCTGCATTCACCTCACTAGCAGTCTTTAGCCGCTGTGATATGTTCAGAAGCTCTCCAACAGGACAGTTGGAAACATCTTCAAAAGCGAGAAGTGAAACAGTCCTCTCCAACTCTTCCAAAAAGCTTTGCTGTAGACCACAAATTTTCTTAGGCCAAATATTAGAACTAAATTGTATCCAATGAAACAAAGGTGAATACTCATATAGTGGCCACTCATGAAGTTCTATGAAGACAAACCTATCTTCATATTTGCCACTATATTCAACATTTCAACTTTCACTAGTATCATGCAGGGATAGCAACAATGAAGTTCATCAAATCAAGAACAGACTTTGATATCAAATAAGAAAAACCTATTCATCATCTATTTTATCATCATCCGTGATATGGCATTAGATAATAGGTTCACAAGTAAAATATAATAAATAGCATCCAATCATCTAATGCCACATCATGGAATGATGAGAGGATAATGAGAATTGGGATAATGAGTAGCGTTACTCATCAAAAAAACATGCATGACTTGAAACCGCAATGGTCATAAAGAATGAAGTCACACATTTTCTTCTCCCCTTGGTGCAAGCTCCTCCTGGGCAAACTCTAGAGCCTCTTCTACCTCCCCATTCCGAATTAACTCTATGAACCTTTGCTGTTGGAGATGGAAAAACAAGTGGGGGTTTGTGTCCAGTATCTGCACATTAAATTTCCACATAATAGCAATTAAACCTGAAATTAGAAATGATTGGCTCAATGAAATTATGAGAAAGTTTCAGATGAACAGCCTACATGGTTAAATATCAAAGATACCAGTTACACATGTTCTCGATTCGGACAAGAGAACGGGCATAACATAATTATTTTCTCAAGGTTCCAGTTTAGATTCTCAGCAGCAAGTTAACAAACAAAATAGAAAACAGCATATAAATAAACAAGAAAACTTACTTATAAAAAAAAAAGCATATAAATAAACAAGAAAACTTCTCAAAAATGAATTTAATATGTAAAATTACATGCAAGTACTCTTGCCTATCCCAGATCAGAAGAATATTCCTCATCTAGAAGGTTTTTCCTGTTTCTGTAATACCATGAGGGCAATATGTACAGATAAGTAACTTAAACATTGAGTAATATAGTAGCTTGGGTTGATCCTGTGTTTTTGAGGATTTTGTGGTACTCAAATATAGGCCTCCTTTGTGGTCTCACCTACTCAAAAGTGAATTAAAAAAAAAAAGCTACAATTCCTCAAATGGGAAAAGGTTTTGCAGAGCACAGAAGGACACACCTTCATTAGTGAAGATGAATTCCTTATGGCGGTCCAACCTTGGTGCCATGAGCCAAACAACAGGTATATGATCTCATGGGATGCTCTTGTATCTGGATGTGTTGCATTCTTTAAAACAACCTAGTACCTGTCTATTTGAGAAGAATTCTAGAAGGAAGTTGGGGCTATTTAATGGGCATGAATGGCAACTTATTCTTATTTCTAGATGTATCCACAAACTTTTGAGGTGCTTTTCAACAACCAATCAGCAAGGGAATTTGTGCAGATATACAGGCATCCAATACATTCTCTAGCAAGCTAAATGGCAGTCAGGCTGATTACAGAACTACCTGTAACAAAACAAATCTGCCAGATTCTTTGCACCTACAAATATAGGACCAGAAATAAGTGAATTCCTGTTTGATGCTTTCAAGCCTCAAACAATTACTTATCAAAAAAAAAAAAAGCCTCAAACAATTAAATCCACTCGACAACAACATTAAGGAACTAAATGGTGTCACGAAAAAATATAAAACTGCTAAGTGCTAGGGATACAATTGCTTCCCTACATGAAAAACAAATATCGACCACTTGAGTTGTACCTATGTTTTCTATCTACAATAATAACAATTTCGCCTGAAATTAATATATCCATAATGAAGTGAGGGAAGCATGGATAAGAAGTAACATAACTACCTAATTTGATACAGTTGCATAATTCATTCATTTTTTAAGCCGTATTGATTGAATATAGGTTGTGATCAAGTCAGCTGCGACAAAACAAATGGGAATAGTCCTAAATTAACAAATAACTTAAATATGCAACTTCAAAATCCTATATTATAGAGGTGATTTATAAGATGTGATTTCACAACTGTTGGTAGAACAGGTGTAATATGCCAAAGGATCAGCAACAAGCTAAAGATTAGGTTACCCAACCTCAGGATTTAAGTCATTGACTTTCTCAATTGCGTCCTCCACGTTACCACACTGAACTGCCTTCTTAACTGCCATGCGATCTGTAATTGTTGCAAGATCTATATCTGCTATTTATGCATAAGAAGTAACAAGATAGCACTAGACACTGAGAGAGAGAGAGCGAACAGGCAATCATTATAAACCAAGGATACGTGCAGTTCCAGATTCGCAACGGAATTTTTCAGCAGCATCACCAAAACCTTCCGTGACAAGGAAATTCATCACCAATTTATTCACGTCTTCTTTCCTAATCTTTACATCGTTGAGCTTTTTCTCCCACTCTTCTTTCGTAATCACTTTCTTTGATGTGGCCTGAGCGCAGATAAATAAAGGAAAAATCACAACGTCAAGCACCAAAGTACTTATGCCACGTTAATACACCCCATGCAACTAAATCCAATGAGAATTTAGCTATTAGGTAGATAAATTGCTCACATTGAATTCAAACTAATTTTTAAATTTGGAACACACTATTCATTCATCAAATCTTTTTTATATTATTTCTTTCTTTCTCATTTTAATATTAATTATTTCTCTCTCCATTTTAAATGACAATTGAAAAAATATAATTAGAATACAATTACAAATTAATATATAATATTATAAATAGTAAAATATGATAAAATAAAATAAATTCATAATTAAAAAAATTAAAAAATTTTCAAAATTATTAATTACTCATTATTATATAATGAATAAATGGATAATTCAATTTGGAGATTTGATGTGAATAGTCAAAATTAAATTCATCTTATATTATTTTATTGTCATATAATGAAAAAATAGCTATTCCAATGTGGAGATTTATATAAATGGAATAGTTAAAAGTTAAATTTATCTTACATTAATAAAAAATATACTTTAATTTAACTATTCCAATGAGAGTGCTCTTACACCTGCTTCATTTCCCATTTTTTCTATAATTCTCCACAAATATACAGGACATGCTAGCCACAAAATACGCAAGAGTCGAAATTTAAAAATACGAAAAAGAAAAAGATACCAAACTCCCACTATACATGCAGGCTCCATCAGAACCTTTGGATACAAAAACCGTTTCATCTTATCTTATCTTATCTCATTTCATCTCATCATTACAACTTTTTAAAATTTCCACACAAAATATAATAAACAATTCAATTTTTTCAAATTTCAAAATAATAATAATATTAAAAAATAATATTCTAATAATATTTTATTCGACTTTTAACTTTAATCTAAAACCATCTAATCTCATGTCACTATCCAAACGGGCCCCAAATAAAACCAATTTCTTCCTAAGTTCTCTGTTTGGTTGCCAAGGAAATAAAGGTAAAAAAAATATGAAATTATGTCATCTTTGAACCTATCATTTTCCAATATCCAGAACCTAAACAACAAAACCACCACTCCACTGAACCTACTTTCATCCCTTGAGTTTAGAATTTTACTACTCATATTCGAAACAATACAAAAAACGCTTCTGCCAAATTGCCAACTTCCTTTCTTCCTCTAAATTTCTTCCAGCCAAACAGAGACTAAAATGCCACCCACACAAACACTTCCATTTACTTTAAACAATCAAGATAACCACCCCAAATTAATTAAAGGCGGAGGATTTTTAAAAGAATAATTACCATTGCTCCGATCTCTGCAAGCTGATGAATCACAGTCCAGAATAGGGGCATCAGTGCACCGTGTTCAGTGCCATCCCCACAACGGTTTCCCCTACAGAATACAAAATCAGAGACTGTTGCATTCGGGTAGCACTGCTTGAAAAAATCCCTAGACTGGCCAAAATGCTCGCAAAAAGAGAGAGATTTTCCTGATCTCAAACCCCCGTTCTCTCCAAACGAGATAATGTATGGAACTGATGCGGAGAAGAAAACTTTCACCTGGGATTCGAGTTTTCTTTGTTTCCAAGAAAATTGAGAAGCAAAGGTATCTTGTAACGTTGATTTTTTTTTTTTTTTCGCCCCGGCGTCTGAAACTGTAAACAAGGGAGTTGCTCGCCGGCAACAAATTCCGTCTGTGAGATTGCGTCAGATGTTTCCGGGCCTTTTTTTTTTTTCTTTTCTTTCGGATGCAGCCTTGTTGGGCCCGGTTTGTCTTGTACTGTTTTACGAAGAAATGATATTTGAGAGTTATATAATTTAAAAGCAAATAAATAAATTTGTTACTTATATGAAAAAATAATTTTTTAATCGTCTATTTCATTATTTTTTAAAATATATTATACTTACACAATTAATAATTATATTTAATATTATTCTGTATGATAAATATACGTAACTTCTTACAACATATTACACATATTTATTCTCAAAATAGTGTGTAAAATATATCATTTACATCACTTAAATTATAAGATTTAATCATAAAATTTAAATTTTAAATTTTATCGTTTAAATTAAATTATATTATATAAATACTTTACTAAATATTTTTTCCACGTCGACTTATTAATAAAAGACTCAAGCACTCTACTAATTATGTCATGGAGAGAGTGGGTATGCGCACATGTTATCTGCACGTATATAGAAGATGAACTACATTATCAAAACATGATAGGCATGTAAAATTAGGACATGTTTTCACATGACAATCTACATATTTGTTGCCAGAGTTAAGCTTCTCATTGATCATATTAATCACAATCACAACGAGGGGATTTTTGTTAAGATATAAAATAAATAATAAAATCTATAACTTTCCATCAACTTAACATTTTGAAAAAATTGATGATTTTATATAGTATCAGAGTATAGGTCCTAAGTTTAAATCTTAATGTACACTGTCTTCTTATTTAATTAAATATTTCATTTGTTGAGCTTATTCATTGTGAGAGTGTTAAGATATAAAATATATTTATTTCCATTAATTTAAATTTTTAAGATAGAATTTCACAATTTAGTAGTGAAATTTCATATGAATTTAGTACTCAACCTAATACAAATTTCAATGGGCTGTTTAGTCCGCACTCTTTTGCCTCTGCATGCAAAAGCTCTGTTTTGCTCATATTCGGATGATCTGTAACAAAACCCACTCTCGAGAAAAAATACTTACAACCGTGAATTGCGTAACCGCCGCGTAATCGCTTTGAAAAAAATGAATAAAACATGGGATTCACATGAAAAAAATTAATTTTTTAATAGTGGACCCCACTCTTTTTCAAAACGATTACGCGGCGGTTACGCACTTCACGGTTGTACGTAGAATTACTCCCCACTCTCCCATCTCCCACAGCATGTAGTACAATATTATTGGAAAACTCGTATTGTTCAACCTTTAAATGAAGATTAGTTCTATATAACATTTACTGTAGTGGTGTACATAATATGCACACTATAATTCATTAATTTTTTCTCTTCAGATAGATGGTTAGGATGATGCCACATAAGATATGCAAAGTAACTGGTCCCAAACGATAACTTCTTCCAAGATTATTTCTTAATTGAACCCTCAATTAAATGGCTCAGGATGCAAATTGTACAGTGAATATATATATATATATATATATATATATATATTAATGCAGCCCATGAATTAATTGGCCATGGCCTCTGAGGTCAGAAGCAAAGCAGACAGAACCGGCCTGTTGGGCAAGCGAAGACGCATGCCCAAAAGGCTTCCGCCTTGACCTCGTGAAGAGCTTAATTAAAGGCCTCTGATTTGCAGGCTCTGAGGGTTTTCTTATTCCTAATATATTCTGGGATGAGTTTGGGATCATTTATTTTAGTTTGGTTAATTTGTATTGTTTTCTTCACATCATTCTTATATGGTCAGTGGTTTATTGTCATCAGATTACAATTTCTTTTTTGTCCAACTTGATTTTCGTGAATGAAGTGGAAGTTTACAAAAATTACACATTAACCATATATTAAAAGTTATATTAATGTCCACCAATCTTGATATTCGAGAGTTGAGATTTTATCTTGCCAATCATAGATGGGCAGGACTTATTACTTTTTCAGTATTTTTTAAAAAAAATTTAAATTCATCTTAATCTATTTTATACATTTAAACACATTTCATAAATTAAATCTAATAATTCATTACTTACTTTTCCTCTCTGATCTGATCTTAACGATTAAAACTGTACAAAAGTATAAGTTATTATTTTTTAGAAATAAATACTGCGCGCATTAAGTTTTTTGATGACAAAAAATTCAAAATATATATCTTATATATATACATAAACTCAGGGAAAACTCGTGTGTATCTAGCTAGCTAGCTATGGGACCCATTGGTACGTCCTACGATCATAAGTCATTGTTGAGCATACGATTCTGTACACGTGTCAAAGTCTTCGTAGGATGGAATATTTTTATGGTCGTTATTGATGTGTAAGATGCTATAAATCACAGTCAGGTATGTCAGAAATTCCATGTTTGAATGTGGGTTTAATTCCTAGGTTAGCCTTTAGCCCTGCCATGGATAAGAATGCGATTCTAGGTAAGGTAGCTTAGCTAAAAAGTGCATGCAACACATGATCATGATGTACTACTACATCTGATGCTTTTTTGAAAAAAAGCTAGTTCAAAATGAAGCCCCAGACCTAATAATTAATTAGCTGATGAAGTTAGGTAGAATTGCAATCAGCCCTAATGCATGTTTGTTTACTGATAATCTACTCTATTAGCTTATAATTAACAACACGATTAATTGTATTGGGCAGATCAATGATGGACATGATCTATATACGTGCCTAGCATGCAGCTTGTTCGCTCAATGGTTTGCATGGACACAACAAATCCAAGTAAAAAATGGCGCCTCACCCTCTTCTTTAATTCCCAAATCTGGCTCTGGTTAATTGGAGGAAGTTGAATATTGATCCTGGTTCCTCGCTCGAAGGTAATCATGATCAGTGCATGCACGATATATATATATATATATATATAATATTTCGGAAGGATATATATGTATTACGTACGAACAAATTAACGGAAAAGATATATCTGGGACGAAGACTACCAGCTTCCAGTGGTCTTGGATGCGTGAACAAATTTCCAAAGAAAAAAGAAAAACAAAATAAGAGAAGAAGTACTCATTGCATGCTCTTAGATGACAGTAGGAGTACTGCGCGCATGTATAAGGTATCCGTTTCGCACTATTAGGTTCGGTTAATGATCAATCCGAATGTTTTTTTCATTAACATTATATGTATGATGCAGGCCACTTATCCAGAAGATGGTTCAATATATATATATATATATGAACTAACTAGCTAGCTTTTATTATAACTAGAAGTCTGCATGCAGGATGGAACATGCAGAAATAGCTAGCAGCTTTTTGGAAGTGCAGCAGGGATCTTCAAATTATAAAGTACTGAAATTGATAATATAATCAAGTCTGCGATCGAAATGGTAATATTTTAGATGGCTAGTTAAAACTCTAGCCCGGCCGGCCTTATATATTGTTCCGGTGGTATGATCCGTAGGTACGCAGGTAGCATTTTGTATGAAGTTTAATGATAGCAGGCTAATTACCATCATGATCTCCATATATATTCTTGATCTGCATCCTCCCATCAGGGTACGCATTACAAACTATAAAAAAATTGTTTATTTATTATCAATTATTTTAAATTTATCGTAATGATTATCATTTATGATTGAAATCATGATTAGATTCCCGTCAGAAGTATATAATTCATTATAAATGTTCATTTTTCTTATAGTGACGACTTTCCCTCAGGCTTTGGTTTGTTGGCTATGTGCCTAATTATTTAATCTACATATATATTTTTCTTCTCATGAAATGAGATTATCTTATTTATCCAAAAAAGAAAAAGAAAAAAGAAAAAGAAACGAATATAATCTTAGAGATCCACGTTATATATATCTAACATCATCAACAGCATTCATGCATGGTTAATTCAGTGTATTGAAGTCGACTTTCATGAATGACGTTCAGATAATATTCATGATCACAGAACTATTTCCAATCATAATCTATCACTACTGATCTCCACATGTGTCGTCTAGTCTAGCTAGCTAGGTCATGATATTGAAGTTGATAACACTCATACCTACCAAACAAAAGGCAAAAAATAAAAACTTGTGCTATATATTTATGTCAACTTGAAGTGATCCATTGGTTAGCTAGACATCATGCATATTCCAAGAAACGTCATACAATGGCACTTTAAGTGAGGCTTATCAAAATCTAATATATATTCAGCCAATCTAGATCAGCTTTATGCAAAGTGAGTCCCATATAAAAATGTCTTTCTATGCTTCATTATAGTCAGACAACCACTCATATAGAAGCATGCACCAAGGGCTCCCATACAACAAACGCTCGAGTAGTACTTGAAAGTGCTTTCGATCCCTGCCAAATTAGGGGTACTAGGAGTTCGGATGAATGGCTTTGGTCGATCTCGATCGTAGAATTGTTTCAATATTCTTAGGTCGTACCATATGCGGTTGGTACTCGGGATTGCAATACTTCAAGATCGAGCATTTTTCAATTTTCATACATGATCAAAGATTAATTAATTGTATCAAAGAGTGATTAATTGCTATTAATATAAATATCGATTAAAGTTTTCAAACTAATTATAATTAGAAAACAAAATAGATCAGTAGCTTTACAAAAGGATGATGAGTCTAATCAAGCATCCATTCAAGGATGGAACACCTAAGTTGATCATAGGAAGTCATGGTACTACTGTAAATTAAGAATGAGATTCCCCATAAATTGTTCTGGATGGTCCCTTAAGCGTATCTGGTGGATTGTAGCAGATTTGACACCAACGTCTTCACTTTCGTAGGGTGATGTGTTACATTAAATATTAGTGCGCTTTATCTCAACTTTGATCAGATAGTATTGATTTGGCCGTTCAGTACCAGGCGATCCAAGTCTGGAAAGCCGGAAATTAAATGAAGACATCATGTCACATGAGAGAAGTTGGAGTCTTTAGGTGTCCGGCAATTAGGTCGCTTAGAGCATGATTAATAAAGTTCAATTTTAGCCGTAGAATAGCTAAGGTGCAAAATAAAATATAATAATAGACTCAATGAATTAACAGTAATTTTAGTTTCAAATTATATCACTAGTCAAATTTATTGAGCCAAAGAGGTTGGTCAAATATTATTTTTAGACTAAAATATTATCTTCACGCTGCTTGCTTCTCTCCGCGCAAGTAGAATAAAACCCAAGCACTGAAACAAAACACACGCACTAAAGGCCATCGACTCCCACCATCGCAACCACACGGAATGCCAACGATTCCCAGTCGCAACCACACATATTGCCATTGACTCCCACAATCACCACCTAAGCAACACAAACTCCATTTTTCTTTCTCTCTTCTTCTTTTTTTTTCTGGGATGCCAATAACTTAATTTTTGGATTCTTCTAGCCAAACTTGATTTCTGGATTATAGGAGATTGCTATCTTTCCTAGCGAATGACCTTCCAAGCTCTTAACTTTTTCCAAATCCTGGGTTCTGCCTCCATAAAATCAAATATCATTCGATCCAAACTTAGCTCGAAACGGCATAGGACTTAATTGTTCTCTTGAGTTAGACGAAAAGGCATACTGATTTTTTTTTTTTCTGGGATTATAGGAACTTGATTTCTGTATTTTTCTTTAATTTTAACATTTTAATAGAATAGTGAAAGATTTGTTGAGTTTATTTTATATTGTTGAAAAGTGGTTAGCTAAATTTGTAAAAATGAATTTCTTAATCAAAATTTAGTCAAACTTTGTTGAATCCACTATTAGTGCTCTTAAATGATGAAAATTATAAGGGACACGTAAACCTCGATAAGCAAGCAATAGTAGTACTGTACGTAGGTATCGATCTCAATCGTGTACGTACGTCTGAGTGTACGTCTCCACATACGTACGTAATATTGCATATTGGTGTCTCAAACATGCATGCGCAGATCATGATTGAGTACTAATATTATATATGTCACGAGGCATATATTTATATATATATTTTTTCGAAATAAGAACTAATAGTTGGATGATGAGCTAAATCCGAATGAGCTTTGCACTGACTTGAACTTTTCTTTCTACATTAATTGAATATATATACCCCGAGCTTAGTGGTCATGATGATCAATTCATACCCAAGCACACGCACACACGTACACCAAAAAAGATGAATACATCGAATATTTACTGCATGCATGTAGGTGGATATCCATTAAAGCCAATACTGTAATGATCCAAAAAAAAGGCAAATACTAAAATCAAGATAGATGCATGGGGCGGAACTTTGTTGGTGGCCATTTTCTCTTGCAAAAGATTAGGACGATGCATGCGTCGGCCTGTTATTAATAATGTGATCAAAGATTTGGTATAACGTACGTACCTGTGCTAAGTTTTCATGTGTTTAATTAAGAAATTAAGGTTAAAAAGGATAATATAGATTGAGATGAGTACTAAGAAATATTGCAAATTAACATAATGAAATAATATATCGATCCCAGTCTATATATATATAATCAAGTGTGTTAACATTGTGTTTCGCAAGCATTTGGCCCAAGTTCCGACAACTCAAATCTTTAGAAACGAGCTTGCAAAAAATCACAACGAAGAAGGCGACTAAGGAAGGGCAGCCTTGGGGTTAGGGAGTTTTTGATGCCAAAATTAATAAAAATTATTATAAGTTTGTAAATAAGTGAAATAGTCTAGGGATTAAAGAGCTTTTCTCATACATGAGGCTTGCTATTTATACCATAGGTCTGGGGAGGTGCAAATCATGCTTGTCTCCACGAAATTCGTGCCCCTCCTACTATTCCTATTATTAGAATCTTTTAATGCGGTGTGGTTCTGCAACGGTACCATCAATATGTCATGTAGCTCGGTAGTGGAGCTATTAATGCGGCGTGGTTTTCAGGCTGTGCTTTCATCTCTTGTGGGCCGTTGATGTTTTCATGCCAGTGGATCGAGGGTCTTCCGCATTTCTCACTGTGTTCCACACAAGTTCCCAGGTTCAGAATGTGGCCGAACGATGTCAAACCAATTTCTCCTGTCAATCATTTGTCTCTGTTTCCTGATTGAGTTAATGTTGTGTTTCACACGCCTTTGAGCCAAGTTTTGAGTAGGGTCATATTGACCTTTAGGTCGGGTATTGGGTCGAGGCCCAATGGGCCTTGTGAAGTGGGAAAAATTCCCTTACAAAGTGTATAGTACTCCTAACATATTTTAGTTATGTAAGGAACTGCATACTAAGAGTTAACTGGACAATAATGTGTATACAATTTACTTAGACATTAAAGATCAATATGTTTATATCATGGGTATGCATTATCTTTTTTTATTATTATTATTATTTGGCAGTATCGGGGTGTCCGGGAATAGTGTCCCGACTAATTCTAGGAGTGCAAAGACTCTCGGCAATTGGGAGCTTCCCTCAAGTGCACATCAAACAATAATTCAAGGAAAAAAACCCTCTAGTCCGATAACCCCTAGGAATTGTTTGTACATAAGAGGATTCAAACCTTAGATATGGAGGGAGCATACCACCATGACAGACATTTTTACCACTTGAACCAACTCCTAGGAATTTGGTCTTGCGCGCATTGTCTACTGAGCCACCCGATAAATTCTTTTAATTTTGTCTACGATCTATATCTGATTGTTGATCAAAAGCGGACCTTATAGTATTAAAATCACTTGCTAAAAGTAGATTATAAAAGAAGAAAAATATTCTATTGAACAATATATATATATAGAATATTTTCTTCTTTAATCAGTAATATGTTTGGTCCCTTAATCTGATCCCTTTATATCATGTGAAAGAGAAAGAAGAATAATTGACTGGGACTTTGCAAATAAACAAAAAAGTGTGGCGACAACTTACAAGCACAATGAAAGAATTTCTGTGCGTCCTGATCTGAATTCTTCTTCTTCTTCTTCTTTTTAACTATCCATTATGTCCTTCGATTTATTTTGATAAGTTCCAGTACATTAAAAAAAAAAAACTAATAGGCTTGGTACATATGCACAGCCAAGGTGCGGGCGTCACATGATTAGGAATATTTCTTCATTAATCAGGCTGCTAGAAATTTCATTAAAATTCGAGCAACCTAATTAATTATATATAGGGGACTCCATTAATAAGCTGATATATAGGTAATTTTTTACTATTGCAAAGGTCGTATTATACCCTGATCTCGTGAGAACCAACAACAAACTTATTATAAGGTTATCAAGAAAATAATGCAAGATCACCAGCAGTTATGATCATCTAGCGTTTAAATATTTTATAAGAAGATCACAAGATCGATCCAAAATCTCGAAGGCCCGAAAATTACGCAAGGAATTAACTTTTTTCCCTAATTTTGGGAGGGAATTAAGATAGACAGAGAGAGAAGATGGCCGCACAAAGTACTTCTTCTCATGGAGTTCATGGAACGTGGTGGGTAGTAGCCTGGCTAGTTAGCAGGCCGTACGTTTTAGGGCGAAGATCATAAATTAGTGCTTTAATTTTCACCTGATCACAGTACTTCATATGTGTACATATACATGTATTATATGTAGGTACACGCGTAGTAGTATATATTGAAACTAGAAGTCATCATATACGTAATTATTTTGTTTTTGCTTTTGATTAGTCTCTTCCTTTGTATAACGGTTTTCTTCCGTTATAAGTGAGGTAGATTAATAAAATATGGAGGTGCCATCCTCCCTTACAAAAAAAAAAAAAAAGTACGTAATTATTAAGTGAAAAGTCATTTAAACATTATATAGCCAGATTATAATAAAATGATCAACATTATAGTCCACATCATAAGTGAAAAGTGTAATTATTACGACGTTGTTTTAAAAAAATAAGATTATTATATAGACCCATATATAATGTTTAATTGTTGTATATTAAGTGGTTCGTACGTTGATGATCTTCCTGATCTATTCGTAGAAAAATCTGAGGATCAAGAGATTGTAAGTTCTAATTCGATCCATGCATGGGTACTGCGTTACTCGATCGATCCCTTAATTTGTAGCAAAAAGTGGGAGTTGAGGTCGTGATCAATTGTATTTCCCTATGAGGTGTTGTTGGTATTTTTTAAAATAATTATTAGGATTTATGAGATTTATTGCTTGAACGTTTTTAAGCTTGCATTTATTCTCTTGATTTGCCAGTAGCCGAACATTTTGGTTTAACGTTGATTTCTAATTAATTTATTGCCGTTAATTTTTTTTTTTAATTCTTGTAAAACACTGGCTAAACCGACTTCATGGCTTTATACGTTTTTCAACGTTTCCATTGACGTTTTTAACGTTTAAACTTTTTTCTCTTAAATCCTTTATGTAGGTCGGTTTATTTTTACGTTTTAAGTTGGTAATGAATGCTTTTTGTGCCGTTTGTCGTCTACCTTCCTTTTAAATTGAAATGAGATTGGCATCCGGTGGATTTTTCTAGATAAAAGAGAGGTGTTCTTTTGAGTTAATCATGAGCTTTGGGATCAACCACTTGTGCAGAGTAGACTTGAGTCATATGACGATTAGTTGGGCTGTTATATCTTGGAGGAGTCAAGTTAAGAAGATTTCTGCTGCACCAGTTAATTTGAGACTTTGTACACCACAGAGGGCTTAAATCTCCTTAAATAGAGCGATATTTCCGTAGCTCAGTCCAAACTGATTTTGTCTTAATTTTAATTTCATTGTAATTTTTATTATATTATTGTGTATTTGACCAACAGGTGTTAATGAAGAAGAAGAAATTTATGTACTCAATTCAGGAAAGTCGACATATATGACAATATCCCATTGTTGAAAAATAAACTAAGGAAATCTACATGAATTGATTAGCGTACGGTTCAATATAATTCGATGCATGGTGATGTTAATATATAATGAATTCATAGATGTATGATTAATTGATCATGAAATTAGATACCATTTTTTTGAAAAATGGATGTAGCTAGCTACTACTCTAAATTATTATATGCCCCCTCAAACCCAATCTGAAAAACTTTGGAACGAGTACTTGAAGGTTTAAAACGGAAATTGAATTCTTTTACACTAGTACTTGATCATCTTTAATTTAGGTCAAAATAGAATTGGAATTATGTTCAATGGAAAATGATAGTATGACTCCTAAATATACCGACTCACATTTTTTTTTATTTTTTTAATGATTAAGGAAGTGACTATTAGTAAATTTATATATATTTTTATTTTTTGATCTTAATAGTTAAAGATGTTTAAAAAATACTTAAATAAAAAGAAAAGAAAAACCAAAAAACTCATTTACACTAATGTGCATATTTGGGGTGCAAATTTGGTGTATGCACCCTAGCATTATCCATTGTTCAATGGACTCTGAATTTTTTTAGGCCAAAATATATAGGAATATTGTAATAAATTTCTTGATATCTTGTTAAGGGAAAAATTAGTGGTCAAATCTAGAATTTGATCAAATCGAATCTAATTATTATTAGATAATTACAACTAATTAAGTACTAATTCTTTTATATCATGTATATGCATGTACTTCTTTCTACGAATTGAAAACTCGGGACTAATTATATTATTAACTCTTATTTGTATTTAAAGATCGATCTCTTTTATTTATGTAATGCATATATATATATATATATATATGTGTATGTATGTTAATTGGTATAATATATATGCTTGGTATTGAATTCTTTTTTCTTTTCCACTTTTTTAGTTTCCACCACAGACGCATATGTGCCTATTACGTACTATTAGTTCTACTTTGCTATATATATTTAGAAAAGAAAAGGAACATGTCACGAAACTCATTCAAAGATTATCTATTCATCTCACTATTTATTTCAACAACAATATTGGATGATCAGCTTCCACTCATCCTCGCTCAAAGCAATTAAGAATACTTTGAAAGCTTTCCCAAATTCCACATCAGGTGCCATAGGCCGATTGCCTAACTGACTACACAATTAAAAGAGGTTGCCACGTGGGACGACACTCATCCATATCTAGCGTTTCTAATTTCATAAATAGGCATGCGGCTTCGCTTGTGTTTCATCAGCCTGCAGTTATACCTGGAAGCTCTCTATATAATAATTTGGCGATTTGTACTTCCATTAATATCCGTATATATGGATTTTGTGTCAAAGATGACAGTTGATCTCCGCAATACTCTACTGGCTCTTACTGTTCTTCTGGCTGTAAAGCCTGTTGTTTGTGACCATAGTCGACGTTTGGAATTATGGGACAGTGGGAAGAAAGGGACATCAGGAGGGAATGGGGATCTTGTGACTGACTTGCCTGGACAACCTAATGTAGCTTTCAGGCATTATGCTGGCTACGTTACGGTAAATGAAGCACATGGAAGGGCACTCTTTTACTGGTTCTATGAGGCCTCGACTCGGGCTGATGAAAAACCATTGGTGCTGTGGCTCAATGGCGGTAAGCATATTATATAGTACATGAAATATATATATATATATATATATCATCTTAGTCCATCAAAAATGTGTGCTGGTACCTTCATGATCGATCGATCCGGCTCTCAACGATGGTTACCAGCTAGCTCTAGACCTAATTGTGGGAAGATCGAGCCGATTAATGATTTGTAGGGAGAAAAACTTTGAAGTTTGAATTCATGATATATATATATTATATATATATATATGTAGGGTTTCATGATCGATAGATATGTATAGATATAAAACTTACTTTAGTCGTCATCCTGCTAATTAAGGCCATCCATTGTGCAGAACCAATCTTTTGACCGAATCAAACATATATAGCTATATATAATATCTACTATAATATTTTTAGGCGTGTATATGCATGCAAGGAAGAAAGCGCAGGTACTTTTTTCTTCGAATTTTAATGTTGCGTATACGTCTTTAGCTAGCTAGACAGTCCCCCACCCTCCATTTAAAAAAAAAAAAGAGAGAGAGATGCAAATTGTAATATTTATAAGTGCGAGTCTTTTTTTTTTTTGTACGTATGTGTTTATGAATTTATGCGTGTTCTGCTGATGAGGTGACATTATAAACGGTTTTACGTACCTTTCAGGTCCAGGGTGCTCTTCTGTGGGATATGGAGCAACGCAAGAAATTGGTCCCTTTATAGTGGACACCCATGGGAATGGACTGAAACATAATCCCTACTCATGGAATACAAGTATGAGATCAGATCAACATGAGTATATATATTCTCAATATATACTTAATTTTTTTTTCTGAATAATTAATTAATTATATATGTCATGACACAATTAATTAATTATTAATTCTAATCCTCAAATATATAGATACTTATAAATTCTTTGCTAGCACTATGAACGGCCACTATGTATATAGTATTTTTTTTTTTAATCAAGGGAGGCCGGAGACTTTAGCTAGGGAGTACCTAATTAATATTTTCTTAATTAGATAGATAGCTTCTTAATTAATGTCTGATATTGATGATATTGCAGAAGCCAACATGTTGTTCCTGGAATCTCCGATTGGTGTCGGCTTTTCATACTCAAATACAACTAGTGATTACAATAATCTGGGAGACGATTTTACTGGTAATGGTTCAATTTTTATTTATTTTTGCTAATTAATAAAGCTTTATTTTAATCTTAATTATGCGGTAAGCTTGTATTCTTTACTTCCATTTCTGAATTCTATGATCTTAACGTACGTGATCTTTGTCATTTTCCTGTTCTAATTACTCGTATTACAAGCTAATTCTGATCGATCCCATGCATCTTGGTTGCTATCAAATAATATGGGGAATTTATTACAGCAAAAGATGCTTATATTTTCCTCAACAATTGGTTCCTCAAATTCCCATCATATAGAAAGCGAACCTTTTACATTGCAGGGGAAAGCTATGCAGGTATTGCATTTTTTACCAAATGATTTGCAGCTCAGGCATTTGAACTGAATTCCTATAAATCATATACTGATCAGACTCGATCGATCCCCACATGCTCAACAGGAAAATATGTTCCAGAGCTTGCTGAGCTCATATATGACATGAACAAGGATCCCAATTCCCTTCAAATAGATCTCCAGGGTATTTTGGTATGATCCTTAAAAATTAAGTTCAGAATTATACACATTCCAAACCCATGCATGCATATTTAAACTTAGGGACGCGTATTTCTTATTTTTGAGAAATATACATGGTACTAACTTAATTAGTAATCTTTCTCAAACTGCATGCAGTTGGGTAATCCCGAAACATCTGATGCTGAGGACTGGAGAGGCTTAGTGGATTATGCTTGGAGCCATGCTGTGATATCAGATGAGACTCATAAAATAATCAGAGAAAGCTGTGATTTCGAGGGCAATGATACATGGAGCAACAATAATTGTACGGAAGGCGTTGATGAAGTACTCAAACAGTACAAGGAGATTGATATCTATAGCATCTACACTTCAGTCTGCATTGGCAATTCAGCTGGTTCAGATGACAGATCATTGCCACTTATGATACTGATGAAGCGCACATCTAAGACTAAGATGGTGAGCAGTACTTTTTATGATTTTTAAGGGTATATTAATTACCGTTTCAACTCTGCACAGAGACGACATTCGAATTCTGTCATGACCAGACTCTCAAATAATATTAGAAGCTATTTACTCTAGGCATCTAGCTATTTACTCTAGGAAATCGATATATTTTTACGGGAGGGATTTTTTATGGGTCAGATACCAAGAATCATGGGTGGTTATGACCCATGCCTTGATGAATATGCAAAAGCATTCTACAACAGACCAGATGTTCAGAAGGCTCTACATGTTAGCGATGGCCACCAGCTCAAGAACTGGAGCATCTGCAAGTAATAATTTCCCCCCTCTATTTTTCGTTGATAGCTATGATCAGTACTCTAACATTCTACCACTGAACCTAAAATTTTGGATGTAGTATGAAGATATTTGAGGAGTGGTCAGATTCAAAGCCATCTGTTCTCCCTATATACAAGAAGCTTATTACTGCAGGACTTAGAATATGGGTGTACAGGTAAATGTTCCCTAGCTACCTAATTATATATAAAATTTCCTCATTATATAATTGGGACACGCACACACACATTAAATAAATCTTTAATCATGGTGTTTCTTTGTGGGTGTCTCAGTGGAGACACGGATGGAAGAGTTCCTGTACTGTCTACCAGATACAGCCTAAGTTCACTGGGACTGCCCATTACTAAGGCATGGAGGCCCTGGTACCACCAAAAAGAGGTAATGATTACGAAGATCCAGATCATGACGCGCGGCAAAAGTCAATATTGCAGAATCCAAATGATCTTTGGTTTAGTTAATCCTGATATTGACAATATACAATCAAATCCTTTCTTTAATTGATTGATAGTAATCTTAATATATGGATAATCATGTTTGATGGATAATCATGTTTGATATATATATATATATATACACACACACACACACATGCACTTGCATATATAAAATACTGCTTAAAAAGTTTTCTCCACTAGATAATATATTGCGTGTCTTTCGTCTCAAATATGATGGAAATAGCTAGCCTCGCAATTAGTAGATTTCTATTAATTATTATGTGCTCTAACTTTCACTAAGCGAGGAGTAGCCTTTGGTTCAGGTGAGTGGTTGGTTTCAGGAATACGAGGGGCTTATGTTTGCTACATTTAGAGGGGCTGGCCATGCAGTGCCTTGCTTCAAACCAAGCAACTCACTGGCGTTCTTCTCAGCTTTTCTCCTTGGGGAAGCTCCACCTTCTGCTCGTTAAAGATTGCGTATTCTGTTTGTAGCACTACTCCAAAAGATTTTGTTCTTAGTATATTATATATATGTAATAGAAATTAGAGAACAAAATATGCCCGATGTTGCCCAGTAGTGTGCTTACATATATATCATGATCTTTTAATTCCTTTGTGCTGGGTGCGCGATAAATTTGTCCTATATATGTCCAAGAACGAAAATTGCTGGGCACCAAAGACATGGCTTCTTTAAGTAATTAGTCTTTAATTAAAAAGAAACACATTTCCTGGAATAATTTCCCTATTAAAGTTGAATTGCTTTCTTTTCCCAAACAGAGAATAGGATTTCATTAGTATTATTTCTATCTTCTATGGCACGCAGGAAATTAAATACAAATACAGACAGGGATTGGTACTTCATGATCAGTTGGTAAATTAACCTGTGACACGTCTAACCATCGTCCTAAGCATGCATGTATCCTAATTAAGACGCATTATATATAAAGGACGCGTGATTTTACTGTTGGCATCGGCAAGATCAAGGTGAGAAAATATAATTTTTCTTGATAAGAGAGCAATCGATTATGATGAGTACTTTTTTTTTACTTGCGCAAAATTGGTGCCAAAGTTTTGAGTTCCGTTTCAGTAACTATTTCGGTTAAGGTACTAAAACGGAATATTTCGATATTGGTACATTTCGATACATCATTTCAAGATAGACATTATATAAATAAAAAAATATATATATATATAATAACTGTATTCCAAATAAAATCAATACAAATCTTAAAAGCATACATACCTGATAAACTTAATAATACTTCTCAATAGTCAATACAAGTCGTAAACACACATATTTATAAAAGTCAATAAAATATCATAAGTTTTCGATCCAACTGTTAAAAGAAATAATCATTCATCTTCATCAATAAGACAATACGGATCAACATTCGAAATGTTACTCAAAATATGATTAAACCCAAATTGATATGGAGTATCTAGGTCCAGATTCTACGTTGATTGCATTGAAATACTATCTTAAGAAGATGAATCTGTACAAATATGGAAGGAAAAACTTAATATCTTCCTTGAAATACTTCCTCAATCCAAGTCTTCTCCATTAATAAGCTCTAATTCATCACCTACCCATTCCTCCATCAAGTTAATGTTCTCATGGTTGATTGAATCCAGAACATCTCTTCCCATTTTTATGTTTCTGGCAAAATAAAAGTCACATGTAAGAGAAAATGTTACATATTTTTCAATAGTAAAAAACATTATTTTTGAAAAATTTTACATCTCACACAGTTTCAAGTTATAACGAACAAATATTAGATCATTCAAATGTTTGTGCTCTAATCTATTCCTCTTCATCAAATGAATAAACTCAAATGTGCTTCAATTTCTTTCACAGTCAATTGCATTACAACATTGACTTAGTATGCGAATTGCAAACTTTTGAAAAGTTGGAACCTCATTTTCAAAATTAGTCCACCATGCAACTATAGCAAAAGTGCAATTATAAATTATTACTTAAACTAAATAAAAGAATTAAAATATAGATTCACACTATTTAACAAAGGATATTGAGGTTACTTGACTAATTTTTTCACGCTGACGAATTGCTAAACATTGTCCAAAATCACCGTTTGCATTACTACACAATTCAAGTTGTTGAATAATCTCGTCTTGTTTATCAAGATCAAGTTCTAACTTTATAATGCAATTCATAAACCCTCTTTATGAAACATCATTTTTATTTTTAAAGTAAAGGTTAAAGTAAATTTGAGGGTTAAGAAAACAGCTTGTCTCATGTAATGAACTATGAAGCTGCTTATCCTACCTAGCATCAATGATCCTGATGAAGAGCATATATGCAGTAACTTTGTTCTCCAATTTTGCTTTTATATTCTCTTTGGCTTTGTCTATTGCATCATACAAGTATTTCATTGCAGGCTTATGTTCCCCATCGACAAGTCATAGTACTCGAACCAAAGACTCACTGATTTTTACAATAAACTGACATTGACCCCAAAACTGTCTATCTTCTAGAACAATCTCGGCTATCTCCTTCCCTATGTTGCTTTTAGAATAACTTGATACAATGCACTTCTCACAAGCAAACATTTATCTAAGCTCTTTCTTAAACAAAAGTAAGCATTGGATACTTAAAAAATCTGTTGCAAACCTTGTGACTGCAAGGCGACATAAATCATGACATTTGGTAAAGTCTTTTCTCATCAAAGCCTAAACTCAAGCATGATTATAAATGAATTTCGTTATCTTCCTTGCCTTCTTTATAGTTTCAACAAAAATAGGAAAATGGCTAGGATCACAAAAATTCTCTAACACCAAATCTAGAAAATGAGTTGCACAAGGAGACCAAAAGAAAGAGTTATACTTCTACTGTAACTTTTTTCCTGCAGCCTTATAGCTTGCATCATTATCTGTTATGAACTGCACAATATTCTCAACCCCAACTTCTTGAACAACTTCATAAAAAATGTTAAATAATGTTTCAGGATCTTTTCTTAGGCTCAATGTATCATTTTCATCTTCAAAAATATTATACCTTTTGGACAATAAACTAAAAAGTTAATTAATTGTTGCTGCCTCTGGTTTGCCCAACCATATGTCATTAGTGAACAACCATTCTCCCCCAACATGTTTTAATATCTAATAGATAATTATGAACCTTAGTCACATAATTCTTCAACAGATTTCTTCTCAACTCATGTAAAGAAGGACCCTTGAATCCTGACCCAATGGCAGCTATGACATCTATAGTTGGTTGATAAAATTTGGATTGAGATGCATTGAAAGGTAAATTAGCATCATACCACCAATTTGCTGTAGCCATCTTTGCTTTGTCAATCATCTCATTTAAACATATAGCACTCTCAATGAAGGTTGAGACCCGGAGTTGTTCTTGGAGTGAAAAATCTATTAAATGTCTTCATTAACTTTCCACCTACTTTTTCCTTCCCTTTTGAACCATAAATGTGTCCCTCATCATCATCATCAACATTAACAATAACATCAACATCATCATATGATAAATCTACAGGGCTTTCAATCTCTAAGTTTATTTTTCTTTTCTTCTCTTTGTTTTTTTTTTTTCATTTCATTGACCAACTCTTTTATTTGCCATTTTATATCATCAGAGACATTTTTACATGCTTCTACATCACCTGAAATCCCACCAAGATGATACTTCAACCTTGTGACTCCACCACCTTTAATTGTTTTGGTACAATAGACACATTGAGCACCATTTCTTGCCCCTGGTACCACGCGTGCATGGGTGCATGCTGGATCCTCTTATCTAGCAGGGACAAGTGTCTTAGATGTAGCACTATTTGATTGACAACTGGACATTTACATACTCCTACATAATGATAAAAAAAAAAAAAAAAGGGATCAAGTCAAGAACCAATAATGAATATATCTTTTATCTTTTCTTTGTTTAAAACTTTAAGCATGCTAAGTTTCCGAAATTGACTTTTGATATTATTGATTTTCCTGGATTATGAGTATTCAGGCAAGTCATAATCAAATACCATAAAAAATATGAGTATATGTTTCCTAACACCAATTAATTTTAACGACGAGGCAACATTTCAAGCGTCTAAAATTCTAAATCGATCAAGGGTGCATTAAAAAGTATTTAGATAGCTCCTAGTGGAGTTCAGAGTAATCAATTGTGAGGACCACCATGGTATTATCCTTTTAGTAATTGTTTGATCCACTTTCCATAGGATTCCTTTAAAGTATTTGATGGGGTTGTAGAATTATAAAATATATACCTATACGGGTTTTGGAATGGAATCGTTGCATAGAGAACAAAGCAACAGAAGCTGTGACGTGATGGAGTTGCGACTTGCAACGTTGTGGAGGTGGCTTTATCGGAGTGTGGACAATGGAGATCGATGAATGGTTTTCAATTTTTTCTTGCTGATACTCGAATGAATTCGTAAAGGGAAGGAGGAGAATCAGAAAAGAAATAGAGAAAAACGAGAAAATGTAGCTAAATTACGAATATACCATGAGATTCAACATATTTACAAAAAAATTATCATATATACAATTTCGGACCGAAACCTTCAATCCGACCGAAATGTTCTAAAACGAGCCGAAACCACCGAAGTTTAAACCGGTAAGAAATATATAGCTACACAGTTTTGATTACTATTCCAGAACGAAGAATTCCGGCCATTTAAGCCAGAATGGAACGATTTTTAAAACTTTGGTTGGTGCACCTGCAAATCGCAATTGTTATGTTTTTTTTTTCTCTTTCACACTCACATTATCATATGTGCTAGCTGATGATGGCTGTACATGATCCATATTTGTACTTTGAAAATGAGAATTCTAGATATATACATCTAGTCAAGCTTGAGAATATCAATATATAGCTCTATCACGAAATTGAAGTAGGAGTTCTTTTATTCGCTAATTTCTATACAAAAATTACAAAAAAACTCGCAACATACTTCTACTGATTAGGAAACTTTGTCGAAATAGGAAGCGGCCAAATCAAATGAAAAAGTTCCCGATGATGCATGCAATACATCGAATCTGCACTGATTAAAATTCAATTTGAAAATTTCTATTGAAGGATTCACTTCATCTATCCAGCCATGGTTTCCATCAGAAATCTTTTCCATGACACAGTTCAAATTAAAAAAGAGGCAAAACGTGATTCCATATCTCAACTTATTTTGTACATTTAAATATATAACTTAACATATAATTTGCATTCAAACATATTTATCAATGAAATCTATAAAATATTACTATTTACAGATTAACTTAGATAATCTGATATCAATACCAGAGCATCCAAACGCAGCCTTAATCCCTCCATGACAGATCATAGGTCGATTTGCATCTCTCAAATGCCGTATTAACTCATCACAAATAATTAATTTGTATTTTGTAAATGATTTGTTTACCTTATCAACTGGTCCCAAGCAAGCGCCGCATATATGGTTTTAGACAACAGTGACCACGGAGCCGTTCCCATCTCACCAGTGACGCCATTACGTCCGGCGAGGGCCCAACCAGAAGCTTGGATATGGGTCCAAGCCTTAAAACCGATGCATGTCGGCGGCCAATGAAGAGTCAAGACCTTGTACTTGAGCCGCAGCCACCCAGCTAGACTTTGTGTGTAAGCGGCCTTATCTGAGAGCTCATGTTCATTCCGGCATATATATTGCATGTGGATTCCGTGGGGACAAGATAAGATAAGGCTGATAAAAGTCAGATGTACATTTAATTTGGATTTATAATGTGAGTTTTTTGGTTTTTTTCAAAGGTTTCCACATTTTTAACCTATTCTAATAAACCTGTACAAATCATTTTCTAATAAAATTTGGTCATATGTCTATATTAGATAATACAAAATACAAAAATAATTTTAGAAAAGAAAAATAATTATCTGGATGGACGACGTACGTTATTTTAAAATTAAACTTGGAGCTAGGCGTTGATCTGGTCTATATTGAAATTAAATGGGACAGCCTGGTGCTCAGACCGGCCTCAACTTAATTAAAATTAATATTGTGCTCCGAAGTTAAATTAGTACTTATAATTTTTAACATATATATTTTTTTTCTAAGCAATTTTTAACATATATATTTTTTTTCTAAGCAATTTTTAACATATTTTACCCTACTTTAATAGGACTGCTTTTTCGATCCATGCATCCATGTATTTATTTTTCTTTTGTTACGTTTTTTTATAATTAAGTTGACACTTAGTAATTTTGAGGATTAAGCTGCAGGCCGTTGGCCGTTGGCTCAAATTGTTTTTTTTTTAAAAGGAGAACGGCACCTCTATAACTTTATTAAAAATCTTCACTTATGACATGAGAAGAAAAATCCAAAACAAATGAAACACTGAACATTCTAAAAAACATCAAAACAAAACACAAAAGCATTCTATACGCAATTTATAGCCTAATACAAATTAGTTCCCACTATATTATTCCAACATATTTTCACATCATGCCAACATGATTACACAATCTAGTAATTTTCGGAGCTAAATACAGCAAATACATCATGATTTCGGGAACCGACTTAATTAAGTGAAGCAAAATCTAACTCTTGAAGCAAGCTGCCAAGAGACCTGTTGTGTTGTAAAACTTCTCATCATCCAATGCTTGGAGCTGGGACGGTTAAAGTACTGAGAGTTGATTTTCAGCTTTGCGCTCGTTGCTCCAGAATAAAGATCAGGTACCGGCTTCAGTGGCTTCAGATCAGGCTTCAAAGGCTGCTTTTCTTTTCCAACTTCCACAGGAATATAGATTGCTTTATTAATGTCCTGAAGCATTTCTATATTGTTGGAGTCGAATCGATTGGCAGAGTTGTAGAACATCTGAAATACTTTCAAACAAGATAGGTGGAGATACTTGCATGGTTTTGAAAAATCACTAAATCCATCCATAAGAACTTGTTTGAGAAACTCTTTCTTCTTTTGCTCAAGTATGTCTCTCACATAAGCGATTGACTCCTCAATGTCTGCCTCCGGGTTTTCTGTTAGGTAGACTGAAACGAAGTTCGCTTTCCCTTCCTCTATTTCCTTCTGTCATCGGTGCAGTACTTGTTATTAGGGTTTAAAAGCTAATTCTTAATTTGGATTAATTGGTGGAATTGAAGAAAATTTACTAGGAAAAAAATATTAAGTTACCTGGTAACTCTGTGTGTCGTTCAACAAACGAGCGATTATCATGAGTAGTTTTGTAATGTTCTCATATTGGGGTGGCCTGAGTTTGGAATTTGGCAAACTTGGGTCCAAGAAGCATGAAGCTGAAAGAACTTGGGTGTGTGTGGCTATCGAAGTCATGCCAGTTTCAAGGTACTCATCCATTGAGGGTATGTATCCAGTTTTACTCCACATCGATTCGGTAAACCATGATAAAAACGTTTCATACCACTTCATGCAACATCCAAAAAGGAAAACAAAGTTAGAAGACCATGAAATTATTTCATCACAATTCAATTAAAGTGTTATACTTATATTCTCAAGTTGGTGTGTAGAACGCACAATTCACATCATTTAAATGGTAAGATTTAAATTTTAAAATTTATCTTTCAAATCAAATATGCGATATAATCACTTTACTAGAGGTGCTCTGCACACAGACTTGGAATATAATTTTTCTTCGATAGATAAGAAAAAAAAAAAAATAACTTGGTGACAATAAAATTGATAACGGCTTAAAATATTGTTGGCTTACTATATCTTCGAGATTGTGCTTTATGTCACATCCTTCCTGTTGCATGTATTTTGCTGCAATCTCAGTTACAAGATTATCAAGAACATCAAAGATAATCTTGCAAGGGCCACTCAAGCCCTCTGAATCCCATCTGTTATTCAAATAGAAAGAGAGAATTTATATAAGGCAATTTGGATAAATTATTTTTTTTGAAAAGTTATAGTTCTTTGCTAGACCGTTATATATATTATGTCTTAGTATCAACAGTCTACCTTTGAATTGCGTTGGTGAGACCTTTCAACTCAATTAGAGAACCTTCCGTGTCATAGAAATCATCAGCCACTGTAATAACTATTGCACTCTTTGCGACCATCATTCGTATGTTTGAATCATAAGGTAAGGAACTGCTGGCAGCAATAGCAAAGTAACAATACGTAGTTTTCTCTCGACCAAATCCCATATCAGTAAGTCCCCACTCCTTGGACCACCTATCTTGGTCGAAGAAGCAAGACATTAATGCTGGCGAGAAATTGGAAAACTATTTGCATATATATGGGGATTATTAATCCATTGACACTTGCATTTGTAACGCGTTCTAGCTAAAAGAAACAAAGATCAATGATTAGATCTAATTGAAAGCGTATTATACCTTTTCAATTCCTCCAGTTCATTCTGATAGATTGACTGCCTTAATTCGTAGTTTTGCTTTGCAAGACGGACGAGTTCACTATTATGATCAGGGCATGGAAACCTGATTTCATCAAAAGATTTGTTAGTGGATGCGAAGAACTAGTACTAGCTCTGATCAGCAAAAGATCACTCTGATTCCATGCTCTTTCACTCTATATATGCAATTTAGAAAAGTACAATACTGGAGTGCGCACCAAACGTGCACTCTAAATATATGTACGTACACTAGCTAATACAAATTTGATTTTTTTTTCTTTTAAGTATTTTTTTAACATCCTGAATTATTTAAAAAAAATACAAATTTACTAATAATCACTTTATAAAATATATAAATATTGAGCACATTTGATAAACACATTTAAAAATCATATTAACATTTTCTTTTTAGAAAAAAACTTTTACAGGATGTTAGGGACTATATATCAGAAGGGAGCTGCATATATAATACCTTTCGGTTGAAGCAGCTTTAATATTTCCCATCCAGAGAAAATTGGAGTAATTTTCTTCGATCCACATCCTATGTTCCAGGTGATCCAGTCGAGCAAACCAAGGCAGACTTAGCTCATGCTCAATCTATACAAGATGTTAATTTTGCACGCGCGCGGTAAGATCGACAATATTATTTTCACGTCTCATTTTTATCTTCAAAACAAAAGGTACTGGCGCATGCATAATTTTAATAAAAATATTACTTTGCTGTCTTATTTTGGCATTTTATATATATTTTTATATATTTTTAAAATATATTAAAATTATTAAAAAAATATGAATTAAAAAATTGAAAAAAAAATAAAATGTTAAATTTTAGCTACCGGTCAGAGTGGGCTACTAGCCGACTCTAATTTTAATTGAACCTATATTTCAAGGTATTGTCACATCAGAAATGTCATGACTTTCTAGGTATTGTACTCACACACGCGTGCGGCGTGTGTAAATTTCTACATCAAGCAGCAGTATCTTTGACCTTTATGATTACGGACAAAACGAGAAAACAATGCATGGATTATATGTTTGTCGCTAGCGTGTTAAGTTTTTTTTTTTTTTTTTTTTTAAATTTATTTATTTATTTATTTTTATTACTTACGGACAAAACGTAAAAACTTGATCGTTCTTTAAATGATCCAAAATTTTAAAGACTTTTTGATAAAATAATTTTTTTCATTAATTCTATAAAAGAACAATAAGTCAAATGATCAAAAATTTTATAAATATTTTAATAAAACATGACTTAACAGATTTAATGAAAAAAAAAATTAACGAAAAAAATAAAATATTTCTATTCATAATTAAATAGTCACTTATTATAATAAAATAGATATTTAATTAAAATTACAAAAATAACAAATTATACGTAGTGTAGGGAAAATAAATATAATTTTTCTTATTAATTAATAATTAATATTATAGTTTTCACTTTTCAATAAGATCACTGATATTGTCTATAAGTATAGTTTTAGAAAGGCGCAGTACTACTCTACAAAAAAGTGATAAATGATTATGAAAAAGTTTAAGTTTTTAGATTCCAGTTTTTTTAAAAAAAGGAATACCCAGATCATTTTAAGACATTATTTCAAGTTAATAAAAATTACCACTCTCCGCAAGTTTGGCAATGAAAGATGAGTTTGATCTCTAGTTCCCACTGATAAGATTTTCTCAAGTATTTGTTTCGAAAATGATCTGGCTTCCTGAAGATCATCTTCTCCTGAAAACATGAGATCTGTTGCTCTATAGACATTAAGCAGGGCACTTGAAAAGTATTCATGGTTGTTTTCTATTTGGACTCGAATATCTTCATGATTTAAGAACCAGCAAAAGATATCTGCACGTGGAAAGAAAGATGCATATAAATATATATATATATATATATATATATATATAGTTTTAGGGCAGAATTGTATCACGCCAAAGAAAATATAAAGAGGGGCAAATGGTTATAACAGCTTGCAGCCAGATACATACCCGATGATACACTATACCCATGCATCCTCAGGAGACAAAACGCTAGTGAATTTTTTAATAGCTGTGCTGCAACGTCTGAATTGCTCTTCGGCCAAGCTTCTTGATTCAGATAATTCCTGAAAGTTGTGCTCAACAAAATGATAGTCAGATGACCGAATGGAAAACAGAAAAGAAAAAATGTCCTTCATTGAACGATGTACTTTAGCAACAGCTCATATGGATAACTACTGATCTGTATATATGTGTATATATATATATATATATATATATATATATATATATATATCTCTTAAACAAGGAAGAATCTGACGTGCGTCCACGAAAAGACTTATTTAAACAAATAGATGTGTACGTTAATTTGGTTCTTTTTTAATACCTGTAAACTTGTTCCAAGATTTCTTCTATCTCTAGGACAAAATGCTCAGCTATGCCCAACCGTACTAACTGATTAACCATGCAAAGGTTTATGAGGTCTTCATCCATGGGATAGGTCCGAGGAACTGCGATAAAGTCCAACGTACGTACGTTTGATTTAACACAAAAATCTTTATAAAAAAAAAAAAAAAAGAAATGAAACTGATACGGTACGTGAAGCATTCTACGGTTTGTTAAACCTATATAGCTATAAGGATAAAGAAACTTTCTGGTAATGACCTCCGTTATCATATCTTTGTACGAGTGATACTAAGTAAGCCATGCACTCTTTGCTTCCCGTGGCCATAAATGCACTTGCTATGGCGGAGGGGGATTGGAATAATGAGCCATCATTGCTCAGCTGGTTAAGTATAACATCTTTATCAATATCATAAGATGTAGGCAGCGCTTCAAGATATGCCAATAGTGGGGAATTTTGGTGCATATCCACAAGTTCCTCCCTACATAGAAAGCACACAAATTATGGTATTTAGCTTCGCTATCGAGGAAGCCGATCGACCAAACAGTAATATTGAAATGATAATTCAGAATTCGCAAAGAAATTTTTTTTTTTGGGGGGGTTGGGGGGGGTTACTTTTCAAGAATCTGTTGCCGTTTATTGAATAATTCTGAAACAACTCCAATTAAGCTATCTGGGAAGACAAGCTCTTCGCCAACTACTGTATTTGCAAGCTCAACCATGGCGGGGAAAACAATGGCAAACCAACGGCCACAGTATTGCTTGTTCATCTCTCTGATAAGCTTCTCCGTGTTTGCATGGACGAAGGCCAATCCTGCAGGTGTAAGAAGAAGTCCTTACGCCTACCAATGTCAAAAAACACCTACTAATACAACAAGAAAGTGTCATATGCATTTGTGGATATGGGCGATATCGTTCGTGCGTCATGTATCTTCTTGGTTGACATGATAGGAATTAGGTGTAATATGATATATCTGATGACAAATTTAGAAAAAAAGCTCGCTTCATAAAAAAAAAAAAAAAAAAAAAAAAAAAAAAGAAAAGGTAATGAAAGTGACGATGCATGCAACGTCCTAACAAGTAGAGATGGCTAATTTGGAAGCCAAGTGGGGAACGAATGTCCCCGCACATATATTGGCAACATATGTACTAATTCTATTTCATATTCATAAGCAGCATGTACCTTTCTTGATACTTTCGCCCCCAGTATTCCACTTTTTGAGTGCAACTATACAAGCAAGGGTTGAAGGAAGGCAATTAATGGTGGGCATGCCATGGGCATCACACTCTCCCCAAAACCCTTGTTCGTTCTGGTTGTAAAGGACCCAGTCCAAGCAATTCTTGAACATAGGTTGCAGAGGTTGATGTGGATCAGGTATCATGGCTAACCATGCAGTGTCATAAGCGGAAGGAGAAATGAACGAGTAGGGATCACAAGTACTTGAGAACATCTTCTCCTTAATCTTATCGACTTGCGATTGGATTGAAGAGTACTGTGAAAAATCCATGATCGCAAAAGATAATAGCTAAGGATCAAAATGTAACCTTTACTACTATAAAATGCTTAATTGAGTGTGTTTATAAGTATGTGTTTTCTCTGAGTAGGGATCAATGGCAGGTGTGTGGGATTTATACTGGTTCTTGCTCAATTAATTTTCTCGTTCAAGTGTGAATCATGTGATCATTTCGGCGGGCTCAGCATCAGCATCAGCATTAATGAGACAACTGGCATCATGACTGGGGTCAACCCCTAGCTGTCTTCCGGCCCCACGACGCCCAATAAAAATCTCCCAAGAAATTAGAAAACATCCGTTTCAAGAAATTAATTAAAATTGGATTAATTCCTTGGTAGTACCATACACAATGTTTGAGAAATCTGAAGAAAATAATTATCTTTTATTTTTTATAAATATATAATAAAAAAAACAAATTGGCCTCCATATCTAAGCTGTAGATAAATATCATGTATAGAGGAATATGCCGTACCGGCCAATTTGTACCGTACCGGTCGGTATATACCGTACTGGGCACTGGTCCAGTACATGTATTACATAAATTTTGTACCTACTTAAATACTGGTCTGTATTTCGATCCGTACCAACCGATATTTCGACCTTTATTATTATTATTATTTTCATTTTTTCAAATTACAAGTTCATTTTTTTATCTCCAATTCAGACTAGACTATTTATAATTTATATATATGTATTTATATATAATTTATTTATATATAGACTATTATTTTATAATATAATTTATATATATTTATATATATAATTTATGCATATATTGACTATCCTAAAACGGTATACGAAACGGTACTGGTATCGAAATATTTCATTCTAGTGCCTTGTTTGGTATTGCGTCCGGTACGGTATTCAAAACTTTGACCGAAAATATTTGGTCCATTGCCGGACTGGATTGACCGATTTGTACCATTAATCAAGATAATTATAAATCAGTTGTGTATAATAAATCATCGTCTCAAAATAATGAGTGCGGATTATATATATATCTATATATATATATATATATATATATATATATATATATAGATATATAGTAACCATTCCATAAAGGAAAAGGAAAAAGAGATTGATCTAGGTAGGAAGATCACGATGAACGAGATCATATATCTTCCATTTTAAGTAAAGGATCAAGATTCATAGAATTTTAAGAATATTTTTTCTGTTTTATTTCCTCTAATTTATTGCGGCTTTAATTTGTTGTTTTGCCCCATCTTCCTAAGATAAAATCTAAAAGAATCAGCCATTAACACACACATGCATGCGTGCATATATAAATGCCAACTCATGTACGTACTTATTGCATTAGCTGGAATATTTGGATTAATCCGTTGATCTTCGATCATGGATTAACCCCACCCGACTTTACGTACCCTTAGTTTATAATTAGTAAATTCATAAGAGAATGGTAAAAAGATCGATTACAATTTGGACATATATATGCACATCATGTCTCATTAATCATGTAGTCTGCCATTTGAGTGGTTGATAATTTATTTCCAGGCTAGGCCGCGATGAAATTAATGTTGATCAAACACATACACACGAGAGAATCACGTTTAGACGATAGCTTGCTACGTCTCATTGTTGATCATCTCCACGCGCATCATGCCCAGCCCATGCATGCATTTATAATCTGGTTATACGTACATGTGTTTTCCAACAATTATTAGTGCATCTTTTTCCGACAATATTATTGGGGTGCCTTTCACTAATTAAGAAAATGTTTATTAATTATGATATTTATGAAGCTTATAATAATCTTTATGTTAGATAATGTTATGAACTGTATAAGATATTATGTTGCATATTATAAAGAGTAATGATACTCATATAATATATTTTATAATATATATTTTAAAGTGAGGATATTTTTATAAAATGATATTATTTTTATAAAATATTTTATAAAATTATATTTTATTTTAAAATATAATTATGTAATGTATTATAAAAAATTATGTGTATTTATCGTTCTACCATAAATACGTTTCACATCTTGTGTCCTCTCTCCGTGCAGTCAGCAAAACTGCTTGCATGCATGCCGCAATTTGGTACATTAATTCCTTCGATCAAATCACGGGTCCTTTCTAGTTAGAGGCTTTTGCATTGTAGGCGCCGGTTTTTGTAAACAAAAAATCTACTCAACTTCCTACTATTCATACAACCTCCACACAGTACATTATTTTTAATTTTTATTATTTTTTTCTTTTATTAAATATTTATTATATAAATAATGAATAAAAAATTTAAAATAATTTAAAAAGAATAAACTCAAAAAAAAATTTTAAAAAAATATTAAAAATTTAAAAAAGTGTGGAGTGTGGAGTGTGGAGTGTAGTGGAGGTTATGTAGCAAAACTCTTTTGTAAAGTAATGCGGTATCTCATGCACGTATTGAATGAAAAAGATGACTACCTTATTTAGAGGTTTCAAATATAAAAATTTTGCATAAATTTATTTATAAAATTATAAATTTTACTAATTAATTTATTTTACTAATTATAAATTTATTTTTATATTTTTTCATAGTAATTTATATCCACTTTTTATTATAAAATGACTCGTGTACTACAACTTATTATTTGGATCGGAGCTTATATCGTTTTTCTTTATTTATTTGTTAGAAATCTTTTTCGTTGGATAATTTTTGTAACCCAAGATGTGAGGATTGTACCTCATTTCTTTCCCCTTCATTTTCCCCCCTTTTTCTTTTATTCCCCTTTTTCTTTTTCCCTCCATTTCTTCTCTCTCTCTCTCTCTCTCTCTCTCTCTCTCTCTCTCTCTCTCTCTCTCTCTCTCTCTCTCTCTCTCTCTCTGCGTTTTCCTTCCTCTCCTAGCCCGCCTCTGTCCGGCGACATCGCCTAGCCCACTGCCTTCCCCACCCTCCGGCGACCACCTCCCTCCAATCTCAGCTCCTCCCGTGCCGCAGTTTGCTCCCACGCTCAACACTAAGCTGTAGAGTTCCTTGTGCTCACGCGCCACCGTTGTGCCACCACTAGCCACCATTTCTTCACCACTTCATCCTCGACCTCCTAGCAATCCAATACACTCAACCACAACTCCGTTCTGCCACCAGTGAAGCACATTCATCAACATTTTCTTTTTGAATATTTTGTCCTTAAACAACCCTCTACGCCGCCACCCACAACCAATCACCACCACTACTAGCTTCATCGACACCCCTAAGCATTTTCCTAAAAATCTTGGGTTTTGGTATGTCCTCGTTCAAAAGTGGGTTTTTGAGACCTACGGCCATAGTGCATTTTGCACTATTCCATTGCTCTGCCACCACTTCTAGCACCTCCGTGAGCTTTCAAAAATTATGTTATAGCATTGTAAGTATTTTCTCAAAGAACTTTTGAAATTTAAATGTATTTTTGCACTCACTCATATTTACTGTGAATTGGTTGGTTGTGCCGGACTGAGTCCGATGAGTAAGGGGTTGGTTGGATTGGATGATGGAGTTATTTGTGTGATTGGTTTATGCTATGAAATTTGTTGGTTGTTTCAAGTTTAAATATTGGTGTTTTGAGTTTGACGTGGGTTATGGTGGGTATTGGTGATTTTAAAAAGTGATGATATATTTTGGGATTATGAAATTTTTAAGTTTTGAAGAATTAAAATAGGTTATTTAAGAAGCTTAGGCTTAAATATCGAAATCCGTGATTGATTGAAAATTTACAGAAATTACGTTATTATTTTTATAGGTGACGATTTATAGTCGACTCAACATTTTTGAGAAAAATTCTGAAAAGCTAAATTGTCTAGGTAAACGAGGTTCCTATGCTAGATTTGCATAAAAATAAAATTGGCTGATGTTGATTTTTGAAAATATGCATGCTTTGTTATGAAAAGAGATTTGAACTACCTCGGTTATTTGTTCTAGATTACTTATGAGATTCTGTTTAAGAATAAAGTATTTTCTAGCATGACTGGTGTAAACATGAGCTATTTTACATTTTGTTTCTGAACTGTGCAAAAGAGAGCGAATATGAAAGTTTGTGCATAAAATTATGTTTTGTGATTTCTGAAAACTCTGTTATGTTCTGAAGATGTTCTGTACTCTGATATGATGTGATTTCTGAAAACTCTGTTTTGTTCTGATGATGTTCTGTACTCTGATATGATGTGATTTCTAAAAATTTTTGGCATGCCATTCTGAATCGGGATGTGGTTTGTGGATGGTGATCTATTTGACCTATCACGGATGCTAATAGTGGTTTCTGTTTGGGTTGGTATCAACTGTTTTTTTCTGGTGCATCAACTTTGGAAACAAAGTGGTTTTTCTAGTGGTCTTTCCTGTGTGCACACTCGGGGCTCCGAGAATAAATAAGGAGAAGATTCACATTTTGTTTCTGCTCGGTTAGCTACTGGAGTTTGCACAACCCTACCACGGGGGTTAAACATTGCCTCTAATGTGATATGATGTTCTGGTATGATGGTGGTCAGTTATGTTATGTCAAAAGACTTTGAATAAGAATATTTTCTGAAACTTTCGCTTTGATATTTTTTATAACATGTTCTGACTCTGTATTCTGAAAATAAAAAGTGTTTTGTTCTGCATTCTGAAATCTGTAAATGCTCATGTTTGCATACTAGTATATGTTCTCTGCTTACTGAGTTGTTGATAACTCAACCCCCTCTTATCTCCAATATTTTCAGATGATTTTTAGATATTTCAACTGAGGATCAAGACTATGAAGAATTGGGTGAGATGACTTAAGAATAGTGGATTAAGAATAAAAAGTTTTTTATGAGTATTGGTGTTTTTTGATAATTATATTATTGAAATGTAAGTTTAAGTGACATATAGAGAAGTTCGTAATTTTTGGAGTTACTGTATTGATGATTTTATATACGTGTATGTGTGGTTAATTAAATTTAAAACTTTTTACGTTTGTTTTAAAGCTTTTGGAAGAGTATTAACAATGTTGGAGTTGATTATCAGGAAATATGAGTTAACTTTCCGGACTCTCAAAGACGGAACATTACAGTTAGTTTCATGATTCACATTAATAATTCACTTAATTTTAATTTTAATAATTTTAATAATTTTTTCTTATTAATTTACTTGCAAAAAAATGATGAAACAAAATATTAAAATAATTCAGCAGAGTCAATGGAGTCAATGGACCAACCGAGCGGGACGGCACGGGACCAATTTACACCACTAGGCACGTGGATATATATGCGTGCCCTCCGTACACCTTCTGCATGCCAAGTGAATTAATTAATGACGATTTGGAGATCACAACTCCCAGTACCCTACTATCCTTGCAGAGAGTTATATGAGAAATAATAATTCCGGTGATTACTTCTTCTTGTTTACGTGTAAGAACAGACGTAGCACAGGGATGGGATTCCGGCTAGCTGTACGCGAATAATATATATATAGTCATGTGCAGGTCCACTATGTGAAATTATCAGATTTTTTTTTTGTAAGAAGGGACAACTCTTCAATTTTATCTCAAAAGCTTAAGTTTAAATTAATAGAAAAATATAGATTTTTATTATTTATTTTATATCTTAATACTTTTCTTCACGTGTAGGTCAGACTCTCTCTCAAAGAGTGGCCCAACACGTAAAATGTTTAATTAAATGGAATAGTGTGTAGAGTCAGGATTCGAATTCAAGATTTTTATTCTGATACTATATGAAATCACTATTTATCCCAAAAGCTTAAACTAATAGGAATATGTAGATTTTTATTATTTATTTTATATCTTTAACACGTCTTTCTTTTAAAGAAAAAAAAAAGTGTGAATCATGATGAAAAGCGAGTTTTTCAGCTTATGTGTGACTTTTTTTTTTTATCTAAATGGATAATATGAAATTAAGTTACGTACCGATTATTTTTCTTCTTTACGAACATTGATCATAGTTTTACGATCGAGCAACAATTTACACACCTTTAGGCCTTAATTAATTTGCATCTTCCATAATATATATATATATATATATATATATGTTGAACAAAAAAAATTGTACATATCATATAATTAATTTACCCAATATGGCAACACAACAACCTGCATTAATCTTTAATTTAAGCATTTCTCTGATATATAAATTTTTTATACAAATCGAGTTTGCATTAATAAATCTCAAATGCATGAGAGACAATGAGCATTAAGATCAATTTAGGTAGCACAAACATAGTCGATGTCGACTTTATTACCATATAATAGGATATATAGGAACTGGCAAAGCGAAAGAGATATAGCAAACGTCAGTACTAATACCGGAAACACATCACTAATTAAGTGAAACAAAATCTAACTTTTGGTGGCATAAACATTTTCCCATGTCCATGATCGCTTGAAGCAGGCCAAGAGACCCTCTGTGTTGATAAAGTAGTACTTCTCCTCATGTGATGCTTGGAGGGTCGGTTGAAGAGAACATTGCTGGTTTTCGTATTTTCATTCATCTTTGCTCCAGAGAAAAGTGGCACCGTCTTCATGGGAGGTTTTAGAGGCTTTTTGTTTCCAACTTCAACAGGAATATAGATTGCTTTGCTGATGTCTTGAAGCATTTCTGTGTTGGAGTCGTATCGATTGGTAGAGTTGAAGAACATCTGAAATACCTTCAAACACGATAGATGGAGATACTTGCATTGTTTGGGCAAATCACTTAATCCATCTAAAAGAACATGTTGAAGCAACTCTTTCTGCATGTTATCCAAAATGTTTCTCACAAAAGCAATTGACTCTTCAATGTCCGCCTCTGGGTTTTCTTTCAAGTAGAGTAAAACAAAGTTTACTGTCCCTTCCTCTTTTTCCTTCTGTCATTTTGCACTTTTTATAATTAGATTCTTAAAGTATCTCACAGGATATACTGGTACTGGAAATGAAGAAACTATATATATACGTAGATATACTAATTAATTAAGTTACCTGGTAGCTCTGTGTGTCATTCAACAAACGAGCGATTAACATGAGTAGTTTTGTAATGTTCTCGTATGGGGCTGGCCTGGGTTTGGAATTTGATAAACTTGGGTTCAGGAACCATGAAGCTTGAAGAAGTATGACGTGTATGGCTATTGAGATCATGCCAGTTTCAAGATACTCATCCATTGAAGGTATGCATCCGTTTTTACCCCACATGGATTCCGTAAACCATGAAAAAAACGTTTCATACCACTATATATAACACAAAAGGAAAAATGACATTATCTCGCAATTTAAAAGATACTGGTACTGGATTTTATTTTATTTTGGGGACGTCTAAATTATCAAGTAAACATTGGCTTACCATATCTCGGAGCTTGCAAGTTATGTCACGTCCTTCTTGTTGAAAATATTTTGCTGCAATCTCAGTCACGAGATTATCAAGGGCATCAAATATAACTTTACTATGGCCACTCAAGCCCCTAGCGTCCCATCTGATCGATATTCAAATTAAGAGAATATAAAAAAGAGGACTTAATTAATTAATATATAGAAATATTGGTACGAGCAATATTTAGTTTGTGCTACCTTTGAACTGCGTTGGTGAGACCTTGCAACTCAATTAGAGAACCTTCCATGTCATAGAAATCATCGGCCACTGTAATAACTATTGCACTCTTTGCGACCATCATTCGAATGCTGGAATCATGAGGCAAAGAACTGCTGGCAGCAACTGCAAAATAACAATAGGTAGTTTTCTCTCGGCCAAATCCCATATCACTGAGACCCATGTCCTTGGACCACCTATATATCTCGAAGACATCAAGCCAGACATGATTATAATTAATTCATAGTTGGTTTCGAAATAGGAAAATCAAGATTAGCATATATCTATATATATATATATATATATATCTATATATATATATATATATATATATGAACGACATGATATATACTTGTGACGCTCTCAAAACTGATCTAATATAAATTGTTGATCAAAATAACCTATTAGAAAGCGAAAATAATACCTTTTCAGTTCCTCGAGTTCATTCTTGTATATTGATTGCCTAAACTCAAAGTTTTGCTTGGCAAGACCCAGTAGTTCATCATTATAAGGGTATGACAACCTGAGTTTAAAAGATTGATTTGTTAGTTAATTGATGCACTTAACAAATTAATAAAGACGTATTGGCCGTGGTTATAAGAGAATTTAGAAGTAGTAATATCCTTTTTAGGGTTACTGTTTTACAATGAAGCTAGTAGCTGCATACCTATGGGAAGAAGCTTTACCCATCCAGAGAAAGTTGGAGTCATTTTCCTCAATCCACATCCTATATTCCATGTGATCCAGTCGAGCAAACCATGGAATACTTAACTCGTGCTCAATCTATACGAGGCGTTTTCAGAGTAATTAATTATGAGTAATTCAAATTGGATTCGATAAACGAATTTTCATTTAATTCATAGATTCATTTTCCGCTTTACTTTGTCGCTATTTGTTTCATTTGAAAGGTCGTCTAACTGGTGTTCGTGAAACTTCCCGTCTCCCGCACACATATGCAATGTCGACCTATTCAACATCAACGGAGACTTTAATGATGAGAGGACTCTTATTGACTTGTGTTTTGTCCTCGTGCGACTGAGATGACGTTGATGTGTTGGTGTCTTGACGATTTGTGTTTTTTCACAGGTTTTCCTTCAAGTTATTGATCTAATTAAGACTTTAATTTCTTTTTTTTTTCAAACAAGGTGCATTTAAATGGACGAAAAAACTCTGATATTGTTTTAAAGACTATTCAGTTTTTCAACACTAAATTCCCATTTCTGTTTAATTAATAGTTATAAGATTTTAATATTTTAAAATATTTTGTCAAGAAAATGATCAATGAATTACCACTCTCCTCAAGTTGAGTGTCGACGTAACAATATCATGAGTTTGGTCTCTAGTTCCCACTGATACGATTGTCTCAAGTAGATCTTTTGAAAATGATCTAGCCTCCTGGAGATCTTGTTCCGCAGAAAACATAAGATCTGTAGCTCTATAAACATTAAGCATCGAACTTGAAAAGTATTCATGGTTGTTTTCTATTTGATCTCGAATATCTTTATGATGCAAGAACCAACAAAAGCTATCTGCACGCGGAAAATACGCATACATAGTTAGTTAAATTATTAAATTGCAAACGAATGCAAGAGGAGCTAGCTAGCTTGAAACGTGAATCTGGAAACATACCCGACGATACACCATACCCATGCATCCTCAGGAGCCGGAATGCTAGAGAGTCTCTGAATATCTGTGCTGCAACCGAATTTCTTGGTTTTGGCTGGGATTTTTTATTCAAGTAATTCCTGGAAGTTGTGCTCAACATGTTGTTATGTGAGATATGTATTAGCTAATAAAAAAAAGACAGAAACGTACGTCCGTCTTTGATCTTTAATAACGTAAGAGTCTGATATCATGACTTATGTTCTTTTTTTTAACCTGTAAACTTTTGCCAAAACTTTTTCTGTCTCCTGGACAAAATGCTCAGCCAGGCCCAGCCTTTGTAACTGGTTGACCATGCAAAGGTTCATGAGATCTTCATCCATGGGATATGTCGGCGGAACTGCCATAAAAAGATGATCATGAGTACATTTCTCCCCCGGCAATAAGAGACAGAAGTGGATATCGTATTAGCTGTGTATTTAACCATGCATATAAATTAATTTATTTATTAAACACACGTCTTTTCATGATCATTTTAATTTTTTTAATAAACAATGATTTAATATGGTATTAAATAAATTCCTTGATTTTGAAATGACTTTACTCTTTATCTGCCTATTTTAATTAATTATTATTTTACATTCATTTAGGAAATGCTTGACCCACACGTGAATAGTTTTAGAATATAAAAATTATGAGTACTGCTAAAGTTACTGTTGATGGCTACCGTTGGCTGTATTTTTTAATATGTTTTTTTAATTATTTTTTATAGAAGTTTTTTTTAATTTTTTTAAATATTTTAAAAAAATAAAATAAATTTAAAATATAATTAAAAAATACTTCAGTTTAAACTATAAGAAATGATTATCACTTTAGCAGCTTTTTAATCATTTGCTGTAGCTTTTTAATGATGCATGCAGACGTTTCAGCCAGTCAAAGTACAATGATAAAGAAGCTTTCTGACCTCCATTATCACATCTTTGAACAAGTGACAGTAAATAAGTCCTGCACTGTTTGTTTCCCGTAATCATAAATGCACTTGCGGTGGCAGAGGGGGATTGAAATAATGAGCCATCATTGCTGATCATCAAGTACTTAATTATCTCGTCTTGATCAATTTCGTAAGATGCAGGCAGTGCTTCAAGATATGCTAATAATGGGGGATTTTGGCACTTGTCCACAACTTTCTCCCTACAAAGAAATTAAGCATGCGATCAAATAGATCATCAGTATTTTTTTTGACGATCAAGCTGGAAACCAGCCATGATTAAGTTAAATACAAATTATTCACAAGTCCAAAAGAAAACTGCTACGTACTGTTCAAGAATCTGTTGCCGTTTATTGAATAATTCTGACATCATTCCTTCCGAGCTATGAAGGAAGACAAGCTGATCTACTCTTAGTACTGTATTTGCAAGTTCAACCATTGCAGGAAAAACAATGGCAAACCAACGAGGACAGTGGTGGTTGATTTCCCTGACGAACTTCTCCGTGTTTGCATGGATGAAGGCCAACCCTGAATTGAAAAAATAAGTTAGTTAAATATTTATGTCCACCTTTAGACCGATCGACGGCTAGCTAGCTCCGCAGATCTTAAGGTGCTTAGGTTTTCCATTTAAAGCTTGTTCATATATATACGTTAGGTAATTCAAATACAAGTGTTCATATATAGCCCGTATGCTATATATAGGTACATACCTTTTTCAATACATGATCCCGAGGCAATATTCCACTTTTTGAGCGCAACTATGCAAGCAAGGGTTGCAGGAAGGCACTCAATGGTGGGCATGCCATGGGCATCACACTCTCCCCAAAACCCTTCTGCTTTCTGGTTGTAAAGCACCCACTCCAAGCAACTCTTGAACATAGGTTGCAGAGGTTGATGTGGATCAGGTATCATGGCTAACCATGCAGTGTCATAAGCAGAAGGAGAAATGAACGGGTAGGGATCACAAGTACTTGAGAACATCTCCTTAATCTTATCGACTTGCGATTGGATTGAAGAGTACTGTGAAAAATCCATGATCGCAAAAGATAATAGCTAAGGATCAAAATGTAACCTTTTCTACTATAAAATGCTTAATCGAGTGTGTTTATAAGTATGTGTTTTCTCTGAGTAGGGATCAATGGCAGGTGTGTGGGATTTATACTGGTTCTTGCTCAAGTACTAATTTTCTTGTTCAAGTGTGAATATATAAAAATCTCCCGGCCCCACGACGCCCAATAAAAATCTCCCAAGAAATTAGAAAACATCCGTTTCAAGAAATTAATTAAAATTGGATTAATTCCTTGGTAGTACCATACACAATGTTTGAGAAATCTGAAGAAAATAATTATCTTTTATTTTTTATAAATATATAAAAAAAAACAAATTGGCCTCCATATCTAAGCTGTAGATAAATATCATGTATAGAGGAATATGCCGTACCGGCCAATTTGTACCGTACCGGCCACTGGTCCAGTACATGTATTACATATATTTTGTACCTATCCAAATATTGGTTTGTATTTCGATCCGTACCAGCCGAAATTTCGACCTTTATTATTATTATTTTTTTCATTTTTTCAAATTACAAGTTTATTTTTTTATCTTTAATTCAAATTAGGCTATTTATAATTTATATATATGTATTTATATATAATTTATTCATATATAGACTATTATTTTATAATATAATTTATATATATTTATATATATAATTTATGCATATATTGACTATCTTAAAACGGTATACGAAACGGTATTGGTATCGAAATATTTCATTCCAGTGCCTTGTTTGGTATTGCGTCCGGTACGGTATTCAAAACTTTGACCGAATACTTTGAGGCCACAGCTAGAGGCGGTGTTTTAAATTTTTAATGTAGATAGAGTATAAGAAAGAATGTCTGAATGAGTTGTTGGTCACGACGTTATCCAATTCCAGATCTAGTCAAGATCAACACTGCCACAGAAAGGAAGAGTACTGTGCATAGAGAATTTCTGAGCATGAATCATGCATGTTGTTTTCTCTGAGACGAGATCAAATGCAAAAGAAAAAGAACCAAAAGAGGTCATGTAGTTGGTAGATGAAATATTTGACGTGTGGTCCTTAAGCTAGCAAAAAATAAAGCTCGACTTAAGCCTTGACCCCGGGATTAGCTAGATCAAAGGGCAATCAGTTTGGACTTTTCTCGAATACTTTATTCGATGAAACCTATCTAGCTAGTTCATAATTTAGCAGTTTGGACTTTTCTCGAATACTCCAGCACTTGATAATAAAATTTTTCGATATTATATTTTTATCTATAATAATAAATAGTTTTTTTTATAACTATTTGTCATATCAGAAAAATTAACAAATAAAGATGTATGGCATTATATATTAAGAAATTTGAGAAACTATTAAATATTTTAGGAGTATGCAGAATGATGTGACCCTCTTATTTTATTATAAAATATCCAACCATTCAAATTATTTACATACATGCTAATTTTTTATGACAAAACATCTTATGATATAATTAGAAAACAATGTGTTCATACTTAAAAAACCTGCATGGGAGTTTCTACTGCAGGTGTATTGTGTACATATTATAATTAGAAAAGTGTTATAGTCACAAAGAGAAATCTACAAACTGACGTAGTTTCATATGATGTATTAGATTTATTTTATAACAAAAATAATTTTACACTTTGACGTAAAACATCAAATTATGTCAGTTTATAAGTTTATTTTTATAAACTCTTCTTGTAGCTAAATTTATTTCCCTTATAATTATTTGAGAGTCTTGAGGGCAAATGAGATCCATGTTTTGGACACGGATGTATCTAAGACTCACATTGAGTTCTAATTCTCCCCTATATATAGACGGATTGTTAATTGGTAAGCCGAACCAATATTTATAGTATTAATTACTAAAGATTGCAACCAATTACTAGGGGTGGTAATATGTGACACGACCTGTTAACTCGACACGAACACGACAGAATAAAAACGAGTTAGGGTTTAGCCTTAACGGGTTTGGATTAAAACGTATTGACATGTTAAGACACGATTACTTAATATGTTAATAACGAGTCAACTCGTTTTGATCCGTTAAGAAAGTTAAAGTTACAATTATATCCTTATATCTAAAAATAAAATTGTTGAGATTTTAATTTCGATATTTTTATAGTTTGGATTGTAATTTTGGACTTGTAGTTAGTTTTATATTTTTTTATAGATATTTTGATTTTAACATTTATATAAAATCATGCTAAACTTAACTAGGTCAAACGAGTTAATTTTATATTTCTTCAACCCATTTACATAAACGGGTAAAAACAGGTTGACACGACCCGACCCGTTATGTTAATGGGTTGTGTTAGGGTTTGAGATTTTGACACGATAAGTTTAACGGGCCGAGTTATGATTGACCCATATAATATAATATACATAGGGCTGTAAATGAACCAATATGTTCTATAGCCTATTCGGTACTCGCTCGGTTAAACTCGAATCGAACTCGACTCGTGAAAAAAAACTCATTCGTGAAAGAAGATATCCTCTCAAATTGTAAATGACACATACCCAATAAAACTTGACTTGACTTGACTCAGCTAAGGCTGGTTAAGACCCGCTCGTTTATGCTTGAGTCGACTCGTTAGCATGACTCGATTAAAACTCATTCATTTATTGATAAATATATATATATACACCTATGTTATATATGTATTAACTAATAATAAAAGCATACCACTTTTATAATTAAATATATAATATATAATCTAATTAGTTATGTCTATATAGTGAATATACTTCATAAGTATATTTTATAATTTGTATAATAATTAGTTGATAAAATTTAATAATTTCATATACTAGTATGTGAGAACCATATATGAAATAGATATATGCTATCATATTAACTGTATGTATTAATAATATATGTAGGCATATAATATATAATATATTATTATTTTAGATAAATATCAACTAGTTAAATATTAATTATTTATTAATTTTTGAAAATCTTATAATTCAATAGATATTCTACTTGTTAGTCGTATAAATTTAATCTTTTATTTTTTTATTTATTAATTATTAAATCTTATTCAAAAAATTAAAAAATAAACAATTCTCGAGCTCGAGCTCGAGCTTGGCTCGACTCCAACTCGTCTAACAGACAAGTTCGAACTCAAGTTAAAAGTTTAGTTTATCGAGTCGAGTTTGAATAAAGAATAAAAAAAAAATCTTGAGTTCGAATATTTTGAATCGAATCGAGCTCAATAAGTGAAAGACCAGCTCGACTTAACTCGGCTTAATTATAATCTTAAATTATATAGGTATCTTGATACTATACAAACACATAATATGATTTGACACTCTACAATGGAGACGCGTTGAATGACTGCATGACTAAAGATTGCAACCCCGCGTTGAATGACTGCATACAAACGTGGTGCATGGATTAGTACCGCGTTTCATCATGTCTTTGGATCAAAAAGTCGTGGGTGCGCGTATGGGTGGACCCCTAGCTCACCCCTGCCTTCAAAGTCCAGGAAAAAGCTTTTTAATTCCCCACTTTTTTATAAGGAAAAAACAACGAAACAAAACTTAATTTAAAAAAAAAAAAAACAACCTGGAATGGGTTGGGTGGAATGGGTCCCTCCTGCACCCAGCGCCTCCTTGCCCAACCTGGAATGGGTTGGCGAGCTGCACATGATTCCCTTTTGCCCAACCTGAAAGAAAAATAGATTTTTGTGTCTATATATTTAATTACAGTAAAAAAATTATTTATAATTAAAATAAATTTATTTTATTAAAATTAATTAACCATAAATAAATAATTACAGTGCCGCAAAGTTGTTACAGTTGATCACGATGAGGAATGATCTCACTTGCGGGGAAGGCGCTGCCTCCTGAGAAATCCTCCTATCCCATCGCGTCGCGACCAATGACCTCAATTATTAATGCGCATGCAGATAGTGCATGCGTACTAACTGTGGAAGAAGACAATGTGAAAAATAATATGTATATTTGTATATATAATATGCAGACAACGAGATTGTCGATACCTTATGGCAAAGTCAAGATTTCACATTTGTTTATATTTTGAAAGCTTTTCGTAATTATTTCAACATTAATTAATACTACCAAATTAATTGCATTCCTTTCATTCATGCATGTACGTACGTGAATAACGTGAGTCCGTGAATATTGTACACAACAAATTAAAAGAAAAACAAAATCCTGAACACAAAAGTCATGACTACGTACGTACACTCTATGTCGTTATTGATGTTGGGAAAACGAAATTATAAGGTCAACAAAACGAGGCGCATATATAATGCATGAATGGGACAGTACTCGGAGTAGTACGTTAAAATCTGCAGGGCGCGTCCCTAGCTAGCCAGCTTTATGATTTCGACACAGATCATCATGCGTCTAGTATTTTTCTTAGATTTGAGCCTTGAATAGTATCTTATATATACGTAGCCTGCCACTGACAAAATCATGATATGTTTCCTTTCCAACGATATATGCGTTTTAATCTGGACCGCACATGACATCTTCCTCTCATGTGGAATCTTGTTTTAGACGAGGAATATTTCTTTTTAAAACTATATCTGTTTTCGTTTTATATAAATATTTTCAATTTAAAACTTAGTTGTAAAAGTGATTGTACGTATATGATTACTCATTTTTTTTATAATATAATATTTTTTTGTGCTAATTACTTCTCATCAATCATTTTACTTATAAATTTGTTTATTTTTATATTAATTACATTATTGATTAATTACAATAATGTAATTAATCATTTTACTTGATCATGTAAATTATATGATTGATATAACATCATATCAATCAATTTAATTTTTAATATTTGATGTATTTACAACTAATTTGCTTGTTATATATATATAATACAATTTAATTGGTGTATAATAGTTGGATTATTGTACACGTGGCGTCAATGATATGTCATAATAACTTATAAAATCTAATAAATACGTGTATTGCAGACATAAAGAGATTAGACAAGATGTAACGTCTCAATGGAAGGTTCAAATCACATGATTTGTACTTCAAAAGAACCAGTTAATGATACATACCTCATATGATAAGGATAATGGTAAGTGGTACATGAAAATATCTCACATTGTTTGGGAATGAGAAGTTATTGCTCTTTATAATAGTTTAATGTGTCTACATTTATATAATTGACTAGTCATTTTAGAATATAGGTCATGTGATTTGAACTTTCCATTGGAGCGTTACAAATGGTATCAGAGACTATCACAACCAGAAATGTGGAACTTCAGTCGTGCCACCTACAATGGATTGGCCCGACGAGGATGTCGAGGATTTGAGAGGAGAGATTGTGATACTCTATATGATAAGAATAATGTTAGGGTAGGTGGTGTATGTGATCTCATATTGTTTGGAAATGAGAAGTTCTTCATGCTCTTTATAAGGTTTCAATGATTTCTAATTGTATCATTGACTAGTCATTTTGGAGTATGGGTCATATGGTTTGGGTCTTCCATTGGGACGTTATACAAGAGTAAACTCACTAATTGACTTAACTTCACGTGATCCATCAGTATCTATTTTATGATAAACGTAACTTTACAATCTGACGTATTACATCATTCTATTATAAAAGAGATTATCAGCATATGAACAATGAGTTTTGTTTGAGGTTGTTAATCACGTCGTCATGTGAATAGTATGAATAGTAGTTTGTGTTTGATGAGTAAAATTACCTCTTATCTTTGAGGTTTGTGTTAATTGATAGGTTACCTTTTGTTTACGAGGTTCTAAAATATTTTTTGTTTGGTAGATAAAACTATCAAGGTTTTGTATGCAGTGGTTTCGTATACGCCCTACAACATTTATGACCTTTTCCCACGAGTCAAAGTGGTCGGATTACATGCAACCTTGGTGGGCAAAATTTTTTACTCACCAAATTCTTCCATAGGAGCTTGGTGGCATAAAATTGGTGAGATAATGTATTTGTTCCCACTAAAGTACCAACTCGTGGAAAGTACTCATTTTTCCCCACCACATCACCTGTGGAGAAAGGCCATGGATTTCGTGGGAAATAATCAATGAAATCGAAAGATTAGTGAGGAATGCAACATTTTCCCATGAACAAGCTTGGTGAAATTTTGTTTTTCCTATGAAAAAACTTGGTGGGAAAAACTTCTTCTGGCAAAAAAAAAGTATTTGTCGCGAATACATCTCGCAGCAAATGTTAAAAGAATTCAGAAAAAAAAAAATTGAAAAAAAAAAAAAAAGAGATTGAGCCAAAAATAATTATAATAAATAGTCTAATATAGGGTAAAATAAATATATCCAAATCTTGGAGATCCAAATTCAAACTTATAATAAATTTTTAAAAAAATGTAAAATTATGTTAACATTCACAAGAAAAACTTCTAATGAGAACCCAATTTATACACATACACCACACAACCACAAAACTTTATAAGTTACAATTCATGGCTCCATAAAACCACAACCATGCAATCCATTCAAATTTTATAAGATCAACATACACAATCCATTCAAAGCACTCATTTGTTTTTACAAGCTTCATCTATACCCAATATATTTAATATACACAAATTTGTCTATTAAATCAACATCATCATCATACTTTACAAACTCACTACAACTTGGTCTTCTTGTAAGCAACTTAAAGAGAAAGGAACTAAAACTGTAGTTTAATCTATCCACACAAAAGCTAGTGAAAGAAGGGGAATAACCCCACAAATAATAAACTCCAACTTTATGAACCAAAACCTAGTCAAGCTATAAACTCTTACAAGTGCATGTAGTAGATACATATTCATGGCTTCTACTATCCTTTACTGCAACCAAATAAGAAGGCACCAAAATAAAACAACATCAGTCAACACTTAAAAAGAAAAAGTTCAAAAAACTTCTAAGGCTAACCCAATTAAGATGGAACAAATAAATACAACAGTAGTTAGTTAGTTCAAAAACCTTTAACAGACCAACGGAAATTCAAGCATAACTCAAAAATTGGTAATTTCTCAATAGTATAAATCAACTAAAAATCAGTTATTTCCTCCAACATTGTGAAGCAACTGTTGTAGCCACCTCCTTGTGGTGGGATCTTCCTGGAAGCATATATAGATCATGAAATTAAGAAACGATCAAATAGCAAGGAGAATTATAACAATATACATCAAAGTGCAGAATTAGATCATTTCATTTATACATATACACATACACCACACAACCACAAAAGACCCACCATTTCAATCAGAAGAGAGATTTTTCTCAGATGTGCAATCTTCAAGTCTTCATTATTAGTATTTGTAACCATAAATACAATCTTATTAATTTGTAATTCCATAACATTAATATTGCAAGCCAATTTGTTTTGTCATATATCACAAACAGTATGCCTTCCAATCACACACACAACACAAAACAAAACACTTAAAGTTGTCACAATTGATTAAGTAATGAGTAGTTTATCATGATCAATTACCTAAGTCTTTCCTAGCTTGTTTTGTTTTCTCCGTTCTTGCAATTTCATATATCACTCATGAGGCTTCAAGTCTTCGGGTTCTTCCACTTCATGCTCAACTTCTTGCTGATACCATCAAGTATAAGGCCATGGAATATGAACACTAACCTTATCAAGAACTATAACCATGAAATCGAATCTAAACCATGAATAGAGAACTGATAGTAGTTTGGCGAAGAACCTTTGAACTCTGATCAAGGCCATGGGATGCACCCTACCAAGAAAAATAAAACATTATTATTCAATGAGAATAAAGCAACAAAAGGAAACTTGAACAAAATACAAACAATCTCTTTATTTTCAATACTTTAGTCATTGTAGAAATTGTTCATAAGCAAGTTAACTTTATGAGAAGATATATGATTTCCCAAAACTAGACAATGCAAATCAAAAACAAACTAGCACTTCAACCGTAACATATATATCTTTCAAGCCTTTTCGTCATCATCTTAGGCCTCACTTGAGGAGCTGCCCCTGATCAGGGAACCAACACTACACCATAGCAACTATTTGTTGAGTCTTGAACAAATTTATGCATGTTATCAACAAATTGATCATGAAGAGATTGAATAGATCGAACAATATTTAACATATTGTGAAGAATATATTCAAATCAAGAATGTGAACATCATTATCAGAGCACAAGCCATCATTACAGAAAAAACTAGCACAATAAGAAGTGAAATAAGGAAGTAAGCTAATCACATATTCAACTAAAATTACTTTTCAATGGATACATAACAATAAAATAGGGACAATACAACAATAGTCTACCTTAAGAGGCCATGTGGGTGGGCAAACCAGATCAGGGAGAGAGGGGAAGGCCTTGGACTGGGCATGGAGGGGCTGAATGAGAGGAGGTGGTGTCCGCGACGATGTTGTGACTGTGAGTGGCGGAGAGGTAGGCTGTAGGCGGCAGATTTGGGTGGTGGAGACCCGTGAGAGAAAGAGGGAGTTACGAAGGGAGAGATCGTGGGGGAGCTAGGGGATGTTCGTAGGGAGCCGACAAGGGGCTGTTAGTGCTGTTGACGACGAACGGCGGTGGCTTAAGTGCGGGTTGCAATGGCGACGTGGAGAAGTCAAGAGGGAAGGAGGCTAATTTTGGAGGAGAGAGAGAGAGAGAGAGAGAGAGAGAGAGAGAGAGAGAGAGAGCTAGGGATGGTCGTAAGTGAGGTGGTGGTGGCGTGACACTGCAGTGGTGGCCGACGACTGGGTTGTGGTCGAAGGAGAACAGAGGGAAATGAGTTCCATCAGCTGCAACAGAGAGGGAGGAGAGAGAGGGGAAAGCAGCATCTCTGAAGAAAGGAAGAAGGGAGAATAGAAGGGTTTTAAATTTATTATATTTTGTGGCGGTTTATTATCGCCGCAAAATGCTAATAACATAAAATATTTCACGTTTATTTTGCGGCGATAAATAGTCGCCGGAAAAAACTAATAACCTCGTAAAAAAACCTAATAACCCATAGAAGAAGCATATTTCAACTAAGATTATTTGCAGCGAAATAAAATCGCCGCAAAAAGATTTTTTTGTTGCAAAAACTTTTTTTCTTATAAAATTTTACTTACTAACGTGATCTCATGTTAAAAGGCTAGTTCTTTTCCCACGAAAAGAACTTTTTTGTCATCAACTATGTATTTGCCACGAATGTATATCGTGAAAAAAATTTTATAGGAAAAGCCCATATTTATTGTGGTGACGGCTATGTATGTCCTTTCTTGCGGTGGCTCCAAAATAAAGTCACTCGGTTACATGCTTACCTGGACTGTTAGTCTGTTACACAAATTATTAAAATACACAATATTTATTTACAACAAAATTAATTCTACAAGGTGTAATAATTAAGCTGTATCGTCAATATATATTTGGCTATGACTACTAGTTAATTAGATATGTGTTCGAACCCCCAAAAGATGATAATTTTTTCCCTTTTTCAAAGATTGACCTAGCTAGGGCTTTTACAATAAAAAAGACGGCTTTTTATTGTAATTTTCTTTTTTTTCAATTTAGGGCTTTTTAATCTCCATGTCCTTGGGCTGGATTCTTGTGTAGCCGTCCAAAACAGAAAAAGCTAGCTCGTGTCCAACAGCATCGGTCATTTTGTAAACATTGAATTTTTTTTGGGCTTTAGGTCATAAAGTCCACATGCCTTCACAATAGCCTTTGTGGATTTTTCGGTTGGTTTCTGAAGTTGAAAGCATACATCAACCCAAAGCACACTGACACAGCCATATATAATATATATATATATATATGTATATAGATTCTAATGATATGCAATTTTAATAACGAAAATATTCTAACTATAAAAGAATTATATAAAAATAAATTTAAAAATTAATATAATTTGATATGATATATCAAATTATAAATTAATTAAATTTAACAAATTTTATAAAGTCATATAAATTTTAATTTTTTTATATCTATAATAGGTCTATTTTAATAGAGCCAGTTATCTTTTTCAGTAAAGGAAGGGGGTGATTAACTAGAGGGTTGAATGAATGAATTAATTAATTAGGTGTTAAGACTTAATTTCGAAATTAGCGGTTGGGATGGTCCCAGAAGTACTCACATAATTTGTGAGCTAGCTAGCTGATCTTGTTGTCATGATTAATTTGTCACCTTGGAGAGATCACAGAATTAATATTCATTTTCTCATGATCAGGTGATCTTATCATGATATCCCAGCTTGAGACAGAAAATGACACCATCCCTTGTATATATTAATCTAACTTAAAGGTTTTAGACCACACATCAACAATTAACCAAAAACAAAGACAAAGTTAATATCCGATTCATTACTTGATTCGAAATCTGTGGATTAAATTCCAATTAATTACCAAGAATTATAAGGAATATTATATATAAGAGCAAATTAATTAGCATGAGATCAGACAATATTAATTCTTTCTATGATCATGAATTAATTAAAAAGCCCATGTTTCCCATTTTGAGTGTTTACATTTGAAACCCAAATCTGATAATCTTGTTGGAGATTATGACACGGATCGAATAATCCTACGTCATTAGTTGAAAAATATGGCCGAAAACTCATTCGTTCTTGTCTCTTTTGTGTGTAAACACGTCATCATGATATCTTTCGATTGGTTTCTGAATTTTATAATAAAGCTAGCGTAAATATATATATTTTGACTTCAAATCATGTACTAAATTATAACATATATATATACTTTTGATTAACTAATTCAGCTTATATTATTGTATTATCTGCTATTTAGTAACTAATTAGACATGTTGTTTGCAAATGACGTGTACGTCATGATTAATTTATGAGCAATGCTAGATACAATCTCCATTTGGAGACTGCAATACAAGCATAGGCAATTTTATCTTTAATTTTTTTAAAAATTACAAAACTATCCCTCTTGAAATGATGATTTTTCTCATTTAATAAAGGGCCTGCACATGCAATCCTTAAGTGGGGACTGCAAATAGAATTTCTCTTAATTTATAACTCGGAGAATGAAATTTGTTAACCTTCTTCTTAATTCTCCGGCCCCAGCTTTAAGTCATGCTGCATTCAACTTTTATCCCCTCTTAAATGCATGATAAATCTTTCTTTTCGATCCTTTACGTACGATTCCATGATCGATCTTTTTGCAGATAATTTCAAAACTAATTAATTAATGTTAGATAATAAGGTATTTTTAGATATTTTATGAATAATAATAAAAAATTCATTATAAATTAATATTAAATAAGAGCAATGCTAGGTACAGTTCCTATTTAGGGACTGCAATGCAAGCCTAGGCTATTTTAACTTTAAAATTTTTTAAAATTACAAAATTATCCTTTCTAAAATGATGTTTTCTCTCATTTAATAATGTACCTGCACATGCAGTCTCCACTTGAGGACTACAAATAGAATTTTTCATTAAATAATAGTGAATAGTAGATAAAAAATAATAAAAAATAATAATAAATTATTCTAAAAATATTATTTTCAAATATTCTCAACACAAATGCCCATCGCAACAAGATTAATAATGGAGACATATTATATAGAATATTATATCCTTCCGGCCATGACGCGCCATGCATTTGCACATGATGATGGACGTACGTTACAACCTAGCTACTAGAGTTTGAATTAAGAAGATTTGTTCTAATTATTTGTATTGTCGATCCAGATCAAGAAAAGACAAATTAATATATAGTAGCAGAAAAGAATATAAAACATAAAATCGAAACAAAAAAATTGACAAATATTAATTATAATATTCATGCTTTTTACACATCAGCAACCGAGAAATTAAAATTGAAATTAAGCAAAATATAAAAAGCTTCTGGTCCTTCGTATTACAGCACTAATAATTAGTATATATGATAATTCTTTACAAGCTTAATTAATTCCTAATTATTCCAAGATATATAAAAGTACTATATATATATATATAAACTTCCAATTATATTTTTATTTTAGTTTTTTAGTTCTAACAAATTAATTGTGATATTCATTCATATATATATAATATATAGCAAGTTGTTCAGTATTTCTCAAAATGAAAAACAACAAAGTTAAGGATATACGCGTATGACCTAACCTGATAAATATTTGCTGCTAGCAATAATAGGAGCTATAGTTACACCAAGAGAAATTAACTCAACCTTTTAATTAATATGAATCAGTCTGTTTCCAATCTCGAGTACTGATCTCCGATAAACAATCTTCTGGTGATCTATATTGTCGCCAAGAAGTCTTCTAATGGAGCACTTTTTTACTATGATCACACTCCTATTAAGAGCATCATATATGGATCGATAGATATGCATGTTTTATGATGAACAACCCCCATTACTCTGTACTACGAGTTCCAGTTCATGCTTGGAAGTTGAAATTGGTGCCTCAAAACCCCGTCTCCAAGGGACCCAAGAAAGGCGTTTGGATGAAACTGCGCAGTGCCCTGAGGCAGCTGATTTAGAAGAGAAACAAAGGAACTGTTGTTTTCATCCAATCCCACGCTTCCACTGTTAAGATCACCTTGGAATCGCTTGCCTGAGCTAGACCCCATCGACCCTGTTCCATTCCAAAAGTTATCTATTGGAAGCGTGCGTTTCCCTGCTAGTGTACTTTTCGAGCTAGAAGAGGCTAGATGAGAAATGGAGCTGTTTTGCAAGCCTTCTGCGCCTGTTAATATTCCATCGAAATAGTTCTGATCATCGTTTTCAAGTGCTGCGTCGTAGTTTGCAGTAGCCTTTGAAGGCAAGGGTTTTGGATTCTGCTGCGCAGCCAACAGAGGAATTATGGCCTCCACTGAATCCTCCTTGTCCTGATCCATAATTGGCCTCTGAGTGTTGTTTTTCTTATAAATCCGACACAAAACCCAGTCATCAAGCTACAAAACACAACAAATACCCAAGACGTACAACGTCCCCATTACCAAACACAAAAACGGACAGTCAGTAGATATATCCCGATATTAAGCAAAAAAAAAAAAGGTCAAATTAGTTTTCACGTACCCTCAAAGAACCTTTCTTGTTTGCGGCATGATCAGCACCGGGAGGCTTGGAACTAGAAGTGTTCTGATTGTCAACGAGGCGGTACTCGTGCATGATCCAATTGGTTTTAATCCCTTTAGGGGGCTTCCCACCGTAGAAGACAAGCGCCTTCTTAACCCCAACCTTCTGATTTCCATTAGATGTTAGAATAGGCTTGTCGGTCCCCGTTGCTTTCCAATAGCCGGACGTGGCTGCCCTATTCGGCCTCGCTCCGTTCGGATATTTCCGGTCTCTTGGACTGAAAAAATACCACTCCTGTTCTCCAAACGTAGCCTTACCTACAAAATTTTCACAATTCATTACTTTTCTTAAACAAAAACCAAAACAAAATCTCCAAATTATGAGTCTAGACAGAGAAAATAAGAATAAAACAAAATTATACAAGATATGATCAAACACTTGTATTAATATTACTTGGGAGCTCCCATGGATCAAACTTGTATAAATCGACCTCTGCTATGATGGTAACTGGAAGTGGAGCCGAGGCAGCCTTCCTTTTGAGATAGTGGACGACGAGCTCTTCATCGGTAGGGTGGAATCGGAAGCCCGGCGGAAGCTGAGGGTGTTGCAACCCCGACGATGAATCCGTGCTCTCCATAATTTCACCCATCAAGCTAGTGTTGATCAGATAACTAGCTATATACTTGTTCTGATCTATAAAATTAAAAGTCTTAATTTTCTTGCTTGGAATTATAAATATGACGCGATTAATCTATATTATAGATCATCGAAGAATTAAGTAAGGTTAGAGCTAGGAAGGACGTGGCCAGGTGGGTCTTGGATGGAAAATATAGGAGAGGTACTGGCCGTGACAAAAACTTGGGTATAATTTATATATATATATATAAGGATGGTAGGCAATGGAGGCAGATGGGATCAGTGGCGGTTAGGTTCTCATAAAAGGTCCCAAACGGGCTGCCATGATCACAAGACACGTGTGGGTGGTGAATTTACGACACGTGTTGAAAAATAAGTGTGGGGACCACATGGGAGAGGAAGGCAAAGGTAATGGGGTTCCGAGGTTTGGAAGTTGGATCGAACTGCCTTGTACGCTTTTGATGTCATGCTTTTCTTATGCCATGGATCGGTACTGGAATTAATATTGGAGATGGAAATATATATGGATTACTGTAAGAAATTTTACATGAAAGTCTTACATCACTTATTTTCACTTAGATCTCGTTTGAAAATTAGATCAATTCAATTTAATCTAATTTTAAATTGAATTTAACATCTAAACACTCAACTTTCAAATCATTAAATTCATCTCAACTCAAAATCTTTTCACAGGTAAGACCTATAATTTTTTTCAACTCAACATCGCTTTACATGTAGGAGCCACAACCTTTTTCAATTTCTCATAAATATATCTAAATTCATTTTAACATGTAAACACATTTTAAGTAAGCCTCAATAAATTCACTCCAGCATCTCAACTCACTATTATTCATAAAGAACTAAATTAAATTCAATATCTAATCGGAATTATATATAATTTGTTATTTTTATCATTCTATCTTAATACTTTAAATACGCGTGTGTTTAAATATAAATAAAATAAAAATAAATTACAGTACGTAGAAACATATGGTGTAAGGTTTCAATATTCCTAATTAGTCTAAACCCACCCTCAACTCGATCGAAGTCCACAAAACAGACTGGTGGTTGTGTTTGGGGTTGGCATGCAGTGTGCGCACGTTGATCTAATTACCATGCTTTCACACTGCAATTCTGTCGTACGTTTTATTTATTTATTAATTTATTCTCTGTGGCTGTTTTTATTTTGTCTTTTATTGCATGATCTGGTCCATGATACTTATTGTGTGTACCGCAAGTGATCTACATATATATATATATATATATATATATATATATCTTCCTATTTCTTAAAAGTGTGTATAAGATGAACAGTAGTGAATAGTGCCGTCCAAAACCAAAACCACGCAAAACCAAAACCACGGCAAAATCACATAACGCGAATCGCATCCTCGAAGCAAAACCACAGATGCAAAATCGAAGTAAATTCACAACAAAACCATCGAAGTAATAACACGGTAAAATCTTCAGCAAATCGCATCTCGTCCCTCTCGACATCCTCGAAGCAAATCCACAGATGCAAAATCACAGCAAAACCATCACAAAAATATACGGTAAAACCACAGAATCATCATAAAATCTTCACAAAATTACCGCAAATTAACAAAATCACCACAAAATCACAAAAAAAAATACCATAAAATAAAAAAAATCACCACAAATTACGGTGGAGGTGGCCGAAGGGGAAGTGGGCATCCGTGAGGGAAGGTGAGCATCCATGGTGGCTCGGCTGGGCATGAGGACGGCTACGAGAGATGGTCGGTGATGAAAGGAGGTCCCGATGGTGGTGCGATGGCCAGAGGAGGTGGATCTCCGCCGTGGGTGTGGAGAACCCGTGCAAGAGAGAGGTAGATTTCGTGGGAGCAAACGGCACGGAGATGGAGGCCGAGCTCGCTGGAGGGGGATGGCCGGTGGGAGAGGAGGCTACCGTGGAGGTGGTGGCGCCGGAGGATAGCGTACGGCGGCGCACCAACATCAAACCCATTCGGGGCTGCGCACAATCGAGAGAGACGAAGAGAGAGCGTGAGAGAGGGAGACCGGTGTGGGAGGACTCGCCGGAGTGAGGTGGTGCCGGTGGAAGAGGCGGTGAGGCTCACCGACTCACGGCGGCGTCGGGCTGGGCAGAGGAAGATTCGGCTGGGAGTCACGCGTACGGGGCGAGAGAGAGAGGGGGGGGGAAAGTGAGGAAACTGAAAGCGTGAAAAGAAATTAAAACTTATTAATAGCCGTAGTATTTCGTCCAAAAAAAAAAATATAGTGTGTGAAAATGATGAAGAGAACTGCTATATATATACACAAAAATAAATCTAAAAATGGATGTGCATGGTTTTATTGGATCTGTTATATTTACTTTATAATAAAAGTAATTTTACAATCTAGCCTACCTAATTAAATCATATCAACTTGTGAGTTTACTTTTATCTAATTTATTTGTGTCTAATTAATTAAGTATTTCCCTATTATATTATATGCAAAAGTTACTTTTTAACCTATATACAGCGACACATTAATAACCATTAAAATCCTAATTATTGTTTTGAGATTTTCAAAATGATTTAACAATAAAAGATTAAAATACTGATTTATATATAAATAAATATTAATTTAATTAAAAATATTGAAATAAATTAAATAAATGATAAAATTTTATTAAATATTTTTAAAAAATTAATCTCAATCCTTCATTTTAAATTCTTAGATTTGATCTAATAATAGAAATTTAAACATTAATTTAAATATTGATTTAAACTAATATAAAACAAATAATTAAAATATAAATATTCTACCATAAAGTTAAAATTAATTTTATTTTATAAAATATTAATTTTTTATTATTAAGTAAAAGATAAAGTTTTACTGAATATTTTTAAGATAATAATATTATATCATACACTTAAAATCAACTTTAATTTATAAAATATTATTTTATCATCATTAAATAAATGATGAAGTTTTACTGAATATTTCTAATAGAAAAAAACTATCTAATTAATTTAAATTTTGAATATAATTTAAATTCTATAATAAATAATAAATATGAATAAATAATAATTTTAATTATTTTAATATTAAAAATTATTATTTATTTATTTTTTCAATTAAGCGGACATGGCAAACGTGCTTTGCACGTTAGTCACCGCTAGTATATATATATCTGCCTATATCTTAAAAGTGCGTATAATGTTACTATTCATTACTGTTCATCGTGAACAGTAACTCTAAATCTGCCGGTTTTTTTTTTTTTTTTTTAAATCTTATCTTATCTTATCTTATTACTATTCATCAACTGTATGATGAACGATGAATAGTAAAGATTTTTTTTTTTATTCGTGTGAATGCCAATGTGCGACGTAATACCGCAATCGTGCATAGGGAATGAGAGAGAGGAAGAAAGAAAAAGTGGAAAAAATATTGATTTTTAAGTTTTAAATGATCAATAAAGAAGTTGTTTTTTTTTTCTTCGCATGTTTTTTTCGCATATCCTATTACTGTTTATTATATCATACACTAAAAATCAACTTTAATTTGTACAATACTAATTTTTTATCATTAAATAAATGATGAAATTTTACTGTACATTTTTAAGAGAAAAAAACTATCTAATTAATTTGAATTTTTAATATAATTTAAATTTCATAATAAATGATGAACATAAATAAATAATAATTTTATTCTTATACATTAGACTATTTTAATATTTGAAATTACATTTTATTTTTTTCTTCAATTTGACAGATGTGGCAAACGTGCTTTTCTTTTATCAATTAGAAAATCTTACGCCATACAGGATTTTACACAAGTACCACTAATTTCAAAATAACCAAGCCATTTATAAAATACTAATATTTCATCATTAAATAAATAATGAAATTTTGTTAAATATTTTTAAAAAATTATAACTATATAAATAATTAGAGTTTTAACATAATTTAAATATGATAATATTCTTAATTAACTAAAGAGAACTGCTACAACTAATAAAAAAGTAACCTGAAAATATGTCATGAATATGTATTTCATTTTTTTATTTTTATTTTCTTTTTTTCATGTATTTTTTTAATCATCATAAACATTTTTAAAAAAATAAAAAATTTACAACATCATTGGATCAGGAGGGAATTGACAATCTATCTCTTCTCAAACAAAATTATTGAGTTCGAGGAAGAGATTAACAGATTCTTAGGTTTTCAGAAACTTTTATATATTTTTTAAAATATTATTTAAATATAAAATATTTTTTTATTTGTTAATCTAATCATTACAATTTTCTTAAATATAAGTTTTTTAAATTTAAAACAAAAACTACATTAAAAAATTATATTCCAATAATATTTTAACTTTTATAATATTTTTATTTTAACTTTTTTTCTCTCATTTTCTACAATCAAATAAAACATCTTAATCTAAATAATTTTATATATTACTATTCACAAACCATGTCACTACTATTAATACATCGATCCAAATCATATCTAAGGATATGATATCTACGTGTGTTGTTTTTTGAAAGACGAGGCTGCTGCTGGTACATTAAAATTTTTAAGATTTAAATCCAACCCTTCATTTTACCACTTCTCATTTTTTTTTCTTCGGTTAGATTGCTTCGATTTATGCAGTGAAGTACTATCACTATCACAAAAATTCTCCACATCTCTTTTCACTTGTTAGGTACAGAAATTGAGTTCATAAAAAAATTCTCTATATACTACTTATTTTACTTATGATTACGTTTTTTTTTTTTAATCCAAAACATATTTATATTTTACAAAATAAATTATTTTTTAACTGGGCAAATGTGCCTCGCACATTACCCAACCGCTAGTATATATATATATATATATATATATATATATATAACTAGGGAGCGGCCTTCGATCTGGCTGAGACACTCTGATCTCTAGCTGCAGGATCCTGCGTACGTAATGTTTGCGCATGTATACCGGAATAGGTTTCATGATCAGTACGTAGGATCATGAAGTTTCAATCGTTAACTTTATTTTTAACATTTCTCGTACGCGTAGGTGTTGATCTACCTAGCTAGCTTATACATTAATCCATCATGTGGCATGGTAATTAAATAGATTGTGAACAATTTTCATGATCATAAGGCCAGTAGTACGACGTTTTACGTACGTACGACCTGTGTGATCATATTGGGCCTGTTATCCATAATTATGTCGCTTTCCTACATGATTGATCGACTTTATTGTATACGGAATTAATTTTCATAAGATTTTACTGTGGTGAAGGGATCAGTTGTTGCATGCATGGGTATAAGATAATTAATTACATATGAGTAGATTTTTTGTTCTCTCATATGTTGTTCCTGTTATCCAGAAAGGCGCGCGCGCGATCACGTAAATTAATTTGGGCATAATTAATTGGTGAATACATGGAATTAATGGTGGGGCTGAATTGGCACATGAATTAATTAACAATAAATAAATATGTTCCCGATAATGAAGGCTTGCCATTTGAAATTACATTTTCTTGGTTGAGAAAGAGATGACTCATATGTTTGTCAGGAGCCTACCAGTTCTTCAATTTTAATAGCATCAAAATCTTTACTTTCTTAAATGACTATAACTTTTGGACGAAATCTTTTAGACAAGGACCTTAAAATCTTTTTTACTACCCTTGAAATATCCACCTTCTCTCCAAGATTAAATTTGGAATTCATAACATCGTTAAGTTTAGCATATAAATTATTAAAACTTTCATCTTCTAGCATATTAATCTCTTCAAATTTTGAGGTTAGTAACTGTAATTTTGAATTTTTATAATCTTTGTCCATTCATGTGTAACCTCCAAGATATCTAATGCTTCTTTAACAATCTCACACATTGAGATTCTTTTAAATTCATCGGAAGATACAGCTAAGAAAATAGAGTTAAGTCCTTTGCTATTTCAATTGCAGTTGGTGATCTCATCTCTTATCCAAGCATCAATAGTTGTCTCAGGTTTTGTCCATTCTCGTTCAACTGCATACCACACACGTTCATCTAAAAACTTGAGGAAAGCCCTCATACGAACTTTCCAATAAGCATAATTTTCTCTGTCAAAGTGTTGCGGGATATATAACGAAGATATAATCTACAGGGAGACACGAATCACACACGAATGAGTGAACTACGGTCTCATACCAATTGAAATTACCCACGTATCCCTATATCGTAACGAAAATATAAACTAATTCGCTCAACAAATTGGTTAGTCGTCAAACATGCAATTAATTTCAATAATTAAACAATAACGTAGAATAAATAAATTGTGTAACACGAATTTTAGTTACGAAGGAAAACTTTTTAAAGAACTCCTAAAAAATAGAACCCTACGGGGCAGCAAAACTCAAAAAAGTCAATCTTATTATTTGAAAATCAATTACAAGTAATTCTCAATTACAAAACCTTTGTAACTTGACTTGCTTACTTGATTAGACAAACTACTCGTTTGTTTTCTACCGCAGTAACAGCTAGAACCTCTAGTGATTTTCAAATTATTGACTTCCCTCCTAGAACTCCAATGGCTGAATCACGATTACTTAATCTCCAACATAGAGCACGATCACACTTTTTAAGAGAAATAATATGAAAATTCTCTAAGAAATTTTCTTACAAAAATATGCACTGAAAAATGCTCTAAAAAATATGCAGATCTGAATCTCTACCAATCCTAACCAATAGGATCCTTTAAATAAACAATCTAAAAGAAGTTTTAGTTTCAGTAAGACTCTGCTGACGGAGCGAATCTGTTGTGAAGAATTCTCCTGACGAAATGCTAACACCCGCGATAAATTCTCTCTATAGAAACTGAACCCAGTTCAACTTCTTTTCTGGATAAGAATAGATTTCTTGGGACTCGATTTTCACATTTATGACTTATCTAAACAACCTCTAATACTACCTAAATAAACTCAATATTGTTATAGATAAAGTCAAGATAATTTACATTCATCCAAAATACAAAATTAATGATAGGATAAACTCTATCATCTTAGTTACCTAGTCCGATCCAAACTTATCAACTTAGTCACCTACTCCTAATCAAACTCTTGCATCTGCATCATTGAATACATGTATTGGCCGTGCATTGACAAAGTTAAAGATTTTTTTTTTTTTTTTTTAAATAAGACAAAGTTAAAGATTACTACTACATTAAAGTCATAATTTCAGACAAAGTAAATTAAGCAATATTCAAGCTGAGAGAATGAACTATATAAGACTTTGTGATATTGTTCTATATATAAGGCAATTATTAGATGGTGATCATCGCCATATATATATATACTAGCAGTGGATCTACGTGCGATGCACGTTTGCCCTGTGTTAGATTATTCTAAAATATAAACATCTAGTGTAGAAGAAGAGAAATTAATGATAAGGTCTATGAAGATAACATAATTAATTGTTTAAGCAAATTATAATTGTTTAAAGTCTCTGATAATAGATTTAGACAGACTATATGTTTAAGCAAGTCAGGAAAGTGAATATTACATAATTGTTTTTTTGGTACTAAAAGTAAAGTCTGAAACAACTAAATATTACATAAAGTAAAGTCTGAAACGACTAAATATTACATAATTGTTTCTTTTGGTACTAAAAGTAAAGTTTGAAACAACTGAATATTACATAATGGATTCAAAGTGGTGTGTTCTCCTCATTCACAGTATTGTTCTCCTCATTCGCAGCATTTATGGAGAGAACGTTGAAGTTTTTGTGACGTTGTTTTTGGAGTTGATCTAAATCTGCACCCAATTGTATGATCCATTTTTTTGTTGAACATAATTTTGCAATATTTTGGATATACGGTAAATGTTCCTGTATGGTGAATAAATTTAATGTAAAATATATTTTTAATAACTTCCTATTTGAATATCTAAAATTAAAATTTTTTAAAATATAAATTGGAATTTGAATAAGTTGGTTACCTCTCCTGTATGTTCCATTAGTTCGATTGCTGTGCAACCTAGAGCTTCTTCTGCGATTTTACCGAACATGACAGCTCCTAGTCGTCCATTACCATCGTCAACTTCGATGTAAGCTCGACAGCTATATAAACAAACTATATTTTTTAGTCTGAATGATTAAGCAATAATTTAAATATAATATAAAATTGATTAAAGGAACATTTACGACGTAAAATATGAATATAAGATGTATACCGTGGTTGTGCATTACTCATGTATTTGCAATGATAACATTGAAATTTTTCATTTTGTTCATATCCAGTCCCCTTTTTACATCCAATGCAGGACATGTAGAAGAATATTTGATGGAGATCAACCACACAAATAGTTGCTTTAATCCAAAATTTTGCTTTCTGCATTAATTTTGCAACAGATATATATTTTTAGTGGTTGTAAATAATATGTAGTCTTAAGATAAGGTTAGAAATGTACCGTCATCGGCTGTAATGATTTAAGAAAACCAGCAAGATCATCAAGCTTAATTATGTCTTTCATGTCAACATTTGATGTCGATGCTGATGCTGATGCCGTTGTGTGATGTAGATTTTTTTCGACGATTTCTTCAAGCAGTGCATGGTTTAGCATTGTCCTAAATATTTTTAGAATAATTTAAAATGAATGAGAGAAATAATGGAGGAAAAGATATAGTAGGTACAAATTGTATATGTATATAATAAAGTAAGAAAGAATTACCATTGACATAATGGAGTTGCAGCAGGGATGACAGGATTTAAGGTAAATATACTTGTTGGTTGAGACGAAAGAGAGAGACCTATATTATAAAGAAAAGATATTTGTTAGTAGATAATAACATTCTATTTTTAATAAATGTTGATATTATAAGTTGTGTGATATACCATTGTATGAACCAACTTTTATACGTGTTGCGAGTAGAGTTGGCTTAGCTTCAATAATATCAGAGATTGTTCGGCATTCACCATCCACAAATCGACTCCACATAGTCAACCATATGGGCATTAGGCTGTAAATTTTAGGAGAAAATATTTAAAAGTGTAGCATGATGAAATAGTATTGAAAATAAGTTAATTAAAGAATTTATAAATATCACATATATAGTTGAGAAATCTTTTTTACCTCTGGTCGATAACATATATTTCTTGAATTTTTGTTGGCCCATGTTTTGAGGTAATTTCTCTAGGAGGTTTCATGTATATTGCGATCGCCAGAATAGCTGTCCAATTATGTAAAAAAAAAAATTGTGAAAACTGAATAAGAATATCAAGATGTACGTTAAATATATCGATGTGATATTTACCTATTTCAGTTCCAGTGTCTTTGTACTCATGCAGATTGGTGAATGGGATAATATCATATTCTGGTGGTTGTAATTCCACTTCGTTATCTTGAATGTTTTCGATGATTGTTCTTGAATTTAAGATCCACTGGTATTCATGCGCTTCAATTCTATGCCTGGGATCTAAAGGCTTAACATAAGCATTACTGATGTAGTAAGACCGGAAGATGTGCAACATGTCATTACGTAGGTCTATATCTTTGCCGAAAATTGTTGCTTGTAGTCGGTTGCCCTGCATAATATTGTATAAATGAATAGTTATTTCTATTCTATTGATTGTAAAATAGTATTTATTAAATATATATAAGATTTAATCTGAGAATATAGTTAGAATGAATCTATGTTGTAAGGGGAAAACATATTTATTTTGGATATATCATGTGAAGGAATATAATATAAATATTAAGTATATTTTTGCAAGAATGATAATGATATCAATGTGTTACCTCAGGGTCTATCAATGTCAGATTTTGATATTTTGTCGGTGAATGTTGTGCAGTACGTTTGGGAGATTTGTCTGACACAATCATCTTGATGCTCCAATTTTTTGTACTTGGAGTAATGTCTTTGATTGAGGTATAGATAGTCCGCATGTTGAAGCCTACTTATAAATGAAGAGAAAAAAAATATTAGTTTAAACAATTGAATTTAAATAAGACAATTTCAATAATAGAAAAACAAGAAGTTCTGAAAATTACATAATGGAAAAACAAATTGTATTTAATTGAGAGGTATATATTGAAATTTGATTACTTACAGAAGTTTATGATGGATATGCTAGTGTTAATAATTCTTTATAAACAATATTATTTGTTTCAGCTTCTTCACAATCTTGAGTTGATACTGGTCTTATAAGAACCTTTACTGAAGCAGAAGTCTTGGCTCTTGATAGTGCTACATAGAGTTGGCCATGACAAAATACAGGTTGAGGCAAGTATACACCAACAAAATCTAATGTCTGTCCTTGTGCTTTATTTATTGTCATTGCAAAACTTAATCTGATAGGAAATTGTGTTCTTTTGAATGGAAAACCACTATTGTCATCTGCATTTGGCAAGAAAGGAATTCTTGGTATGAAAACTCTTTTTCCGGTGTGGTGACCAACTGCAATTTCAGCATCAATGATATTTCGTTCAAAGTTGCGACAAATAAGACGTGTTCCATTGCATAAACCTTCTGAAGGATTGACATTTCTGAGTAACATGATGGGACAATTTTTTTTTAATAACAGCTCATGAGGTGGAAGTCCATTTGGTGTCAATGTATTTAAAAAATCCTCCATGATTCCTTGTTCTGATGTATCAATCGTTTCATCGAAGCTATAGTATTGTGTAACTGTACCAGGAAATCTTTGAATAAGTATTGTATTTATCTCATCGACAGAGTTGTTCTTTGGTGTCAAGATAGCTCGATTTGTCATTTCGGATAAATTTTCTGAATAGCTGCCAATATCTTGGAAGACTGCATCGATCAGATCATCTAAAGACTCCACATCATTTCTGTAAGGAATGAGCATTTCATTGGGAATTTTGATCTTATTCTCAATTGTGATTGGTGTTGTTCCATTTCCGACCTGAAGTAAATAATTTGAGAAGTTTGGATCGAATCTTGCTCGCATATTCTCACTCAACCTAATCTTAGTTAAAGTAGACCACAAATATGACGATGCTAAACTGGCATTAACTTCTTCTTGTCTTGTGCCTTTCCGAATCACAGGTAAGACTTGACGAAAATCTCCACCGAATACGATAATTTTTCCACCAAATGGTAATCTTGAATCAGTTATGTCTCGTAACATTTTATCCAATGCTTGCATACATTCTTTTCTAGACATAGGTGCTTCATCCCATATGATTAGCTTTGCAAGACGTAACAATTTGGCAAGAGCACTTTGTTTGCTTACACAACAAGTACTATTTTTGTCAAGATCTAATGGAATTTTGAAGCGTGAATGGGCTGTTCGACCTCCAGGTAAAATAGATGCAGCAACACCAGACGATGCAGTTGCAAGAGCAATTAAGTTTCTTGATCTTACTGTAGCGAGAAGTGCTTTATATAAGAATGTTTTCCCTGTTCCGCCCGGACCATCAATAAAAAATGCAGCAGATTCATTTAGAAGGACTTTCTGCAAAATTGATTCATATGCGTGTTGTTGTTCAGAATTAAGACTCATCGAAGCCATAAGATCTTCTTCTGGTATTGAAACTGCAAATTCATCATTTATTTCTCTAGCTTCAGTTTCGTTCTGATCAAAAGAGACATCATGTTCTATTAAATGAAACATGTTTATGTCTTTTCCCATCGATTCAAGTGTAGAAGAGATGCTTCGTAAGACTTTTGTCCTAATATCTGCTGATGTTGCAACACTTGTTTGGAAATCACTTGACATATCTTGTTCAAAATATTCCCAAAGTTCTCTAGGATTTGTTGGATTACAGTATACTAAAATTGTTGCAAATAGCCGTCTTAAACTGTGTGGTATTTGGTATAAGGAAGCCTCTTGCATACAATCTTGCAAACTGGTATCTCTTTGTAACAAACCATGTAATGTAGCTGCTTCACGAAAGGTTGGTGCAGTGACGTTGCCAACTGTTTTGATGTGGTCAAATGATAAAGGGCCTCTTATATGATTTAACAATATCCGTAAGTAATACCTTTCACCTTCGAATGGACTTGCTGTAACAATGCGGCCTATAACAGTTTTCTTCTTTCTTGGAGTCCATATTTTGTGTTGTTGGTTCCAAACAAAAGCTTCAGGAAATTCTTTGTACAGTAGTTTTCGTGCATTTTCATTAGTTTGATTTGTTGAAAAGAATTCAGTCAACATTGATTTTGCCGTAAAATCAGATCTCAGAATATTGTTAAGGTTGTCATGTGCATGAAAAGCTACCAGATGTTGATCTTCAAGATGTAGATGTAAACTGTAAACTGATGGATGCATTTCATTAAGAATAAAACCGTATATTCTCCACATAGCTTCTGGTGGAGCGATCCATCTGGCTGATTGAAATTGTTGGATTTCATCTATATCTTGGATGTTTTGTCCAGGAATCAAGTTGAAAGCAACACGATCATGACCTTTATAAATGTACTTATAAAGGTATTTGACTGCTTTGATTGTTGAGCAAATTTCTACATTCAAGTGACAATCAAATTTTGCGAGGAGATATGGATTATGTGGAACAACCCAACGGTTATCTAAATCTGTACCTCTGACTTTGACAGTCATTCCATTATCACAACGTTTGTACTGTGGAAAACAATCGATTCCAACGGTTGTGTTAGGTACAAAACCTTTTGGAAAGTGGTTTTTACAACTGCCATTTGCTTTCATACACACATTGTTCGGATTCAGTACTCCACAGGGGCCATGCATCATATGTCTTTTTACTGTCTTGTGCAAATGTAGATTTCTTTCTCTGTCAGGTATTTCTGCTGATACAATTTCATCAAAAGATTCTGGAGTATAGATTTTCCAATCTCTTTGTAGTATGATCAAGAAATGTGCATGTGGTAGTCCTCTTTTTTGATGTTCAATGACGTATACGTATGCTGAAACTTTCCCAAATATCTCCCGTTTGAATAATTCATCCTTCAGTTCTTCTAATTTTGCTCTAAAGATACGTGCAATCAAATCAGGACGATTTTGTGCTTCTTCTTGTGGACCCAATTCATCTAAAATTTCTTTCCAACTTGGGTTGCATGTCATGGTTAAAAAGATGTCCGGTTTTCCAAAGCGTTGGACTAAAGCCATTGCTTCCATATATCTCTTACGCATATCTCTTGGACCTCCAATAAAAGAAGAAGGCAGAATGATGCGTTTACCAACTTTAGAAGCATTGCTTTGTCCAATTGATAGACTGTCAACAATTCCTTGATATACTTCAGATCGAATCTCTTGTTGCTTATTACGAAAATAATCCAATCTTGACGTCTCAATTTTTACGTACATATCAACAACAAACTGCTGTAGTAAACGGCCCGAGAATAGTAAAATAGATTTTGTATTTTTCCTAATTTGAAGTTTGTAGCAATAGTACTCGCGACATGAGACAACCTGTTGTTTTCTGTTTTTTTTCAGCACTGTAAGATAATAAATTTAATAAATTAGAAATGTAACATTGTTATATTAGAACAATTAAAAGTTAAAAGAAGAATTATTATTTTAACCTTCTTGTTCCTTTATAAGCAGTTGTTCTGCTGATACTGATTGTTGAGGGTCGACTGATGCTCTTGTTACTTGTTGTGGTAGTCTATCACCTTTCTTTATTCTTAATATTCCTTGGTGCCAACCAGTATCACCAAAAGGAAATAACAATGGATACTGCAGTGGATCATAACAGCCAAAATAGTATTGGACTATATGACTTCCACCTGCATGATTGAATACCACAATATTTCGTCCTCTCAAATGTTCTGAATCATCATCTTCAATCCAAATAACTGCTACTTGAGAAGCTGACGGAGTGTTAAAAACACGCTGATCCAAACCCACATCTGATCTGATATGAATTTTGTGATTTTCCAAATTGGGCAGATCTCCAAGAGTTCGAAAGAATGTTGAGTATGGATTAACATGAAGAATATCCATAAGTTGAGCAACAGTTGATGAATCCAATCTTCCAATGTCATAAATACGATTGTCCAATTCATGTTCGGTATCATAAAAATATAATTGTAGATATGAAGGATGTCCATCCAAAGGAGTCAAATCATTAATATAATGATAGATTTGACCTTGAGCTCGAAATGTGTAAATACCTTTGTTCCTTCTACACAAATCTCTATCAAATTTAACTCCAAATGATGTGAAAGCAAATTTGTTATTGTATGTGCGAACATACGTAAGAAAGTTGGTTGATTCAACTGTGTTGGAAGTAAACAAATGGTAAAGTTGTTCTGGAACATCATTTGTAGTTAAAGAGATTGTTCCATCGGCACAACAAAAACCTTTTGTTTCATGTTGAAATCTTTTTGCTTCACAAAATTTACAGAATGGTACTGATGGTAAGAGAGTTGCCTCAAATGGCACTGTTTGTAATATTTTCCTATGACCAGCTGATTGTTGATGTTGATTTCCTATGGAAGAAAGATGAATCATAAAAGTGAGGTAAATGTTTAAAGTTGCTATAGTTTCAAATGGTGGTATCATTGAATGAAGTTGTATATAAGAAAGGAAAAGAAGGAAAAGAAATACGATTTAATTTTATACATCTTTCTTACCCCGAAATAGAGATTTTGTTGATGTAATTTCAACTGTGTTTATTTCCTGATAGAGTGCTCCAGAACTACCAATATTAGAGCTATAATCGAATTGTTCAACGGAGGATATATCACTGGTTCCAGCTCCGGCACGAAAAGTGCGTTGTCTTTTTGTACAATATGGCCTGACTTCTTCATTATTGTGTACGGATTCTATATGATCTCCCAACACATTTGTTTCGTCCTCAACGATTGGTTGGGAGAAAAATTGTTCTTCATGTTGAGTAGTATCATTCGTAAAATTCCTTTGTTGTAGATGTTTTTCTTTCTTTTTTTGTCGTATATGTTCTCTTTCTTCTAAAGAAAGAGTCTCATATAAATTGTTTATCTTAGAATGTTTTGTAGTACCTTGGGAATCATTTTAAACAAGAATCAAAGTTATAAGAATATCGAAGAATTAATTAATCATATAATGATAAATTTGTACTAATTTATTAATATAAGCTTACCACTTTTCATTTATATATGGAATGAAATAATTCTTCTCGATAACTGGATAAAAGAGAAACTCATAATGATGCAAATTGAAAAACCTTTTTAATCTAAGTATGTATTCCAACAGAATAAAACAACCTATTGAAAAAGATATATTTATAACATTGTTGGTTACCTTGGTAGTCTTGATAAAAGACTAAAATAACTCAGTCAACTCAGCAAATTTAACGAAGCTGTAAAAAAGAGATAATGAAAATTAGAAATAAACCACCAATAGATATAGAAAATATATAATTGTTATAGCATGAATTGCTGATGAAGAAAGTAGAAATAAAAAACTTATAGTTAAATTAAATATTTAAACAAATAAAAGGAAACAACAAATTTTGAAATTCATGAAAATGTTATATTTTGTTTGCAAGTTTTTATATATATTTTTTGTCTCAAGTTTTTGTCAAATTCTTTAATTAAATTTTTTATTTTTAATAATTTCAACATTTTAGTAATAGATTATGTATAATTATATGGGTAAAACTGTAATCAGAATAAATTATGAGGTTTTTAATTTAGATATAAATAGCAAAAGGAAATAAAATTTGCTTAGTAGTAAAATAATAGTAAAAGAAGTATAATTATATAATTATAATTTAAAAATATTTTAACAAACTTTATTATTAATATTCATAAAATTTTTATTTCATTATGTTCTTGAAGCATATTTTAAAATACAAGTTTATGCACAATATTAATTTTATTGAATGTGTACTTTATTTTATTAAATTATTTAATTAAATTTTTGATTTTTAAAAATTTCAATATTTTACTAATTGATTATGTATAATTATATGAGTAAAACTGTAAATATTGATGTAAGTATTTACATATAGAATTAAATTTGTCGGTAGAATTTCTTGTCTCAAGTTTATATATATAAAAACTTTCATTAATACCACTACTAAAATTTCATTTTTTAAAATCTAATAATTATTTAATCAGAAAGTATATCTTTATTATTTACAAACTTTATTATTAATATTCAAAAAATTTTTATTTCATTTGTTCTTGAAGAAATATAAGTTTGGGCACAATATTATTTTTATTGAATGTATACTCTATTTTATCAAATTATTTAAATAAATTTTGGATTTTTTAAAATTTCAATATTTTACTAATTGATTATGTATTTATGAAATTATTTAAATAAATTTTGGATTTTTTAAAATTTCAATATTTTACTAATTGATTATGTATAATTATATGGGTAAAACTGTAAATATTAATGTAAGTATTTACATATAGAACTAAATTTGTCGGTAGAATTTTATGAGTAATTTTATAACAATTTTTAAATTTTAATATTTTAACAAACTTTATTATTAATATTCATAAAATTTTTATTTCATTATGTTCTTGAAGCATATTTTAAAATACAAGTTTATGCACAATATTAATCTTATTGAATGTATACTTTATTTTATTAAATTATTTAAATAAATTTTTGATTTTTAAAAATTTCAATATTTTACTAATTGATTATGTATAATTATATGAGTAAAACTGTAAATATTGATGTAAGTATTTACATATAGAACTAAATTTGTCGGTAGAATTTCTTGTCTCAAGTTTATATATATAAAAACTTTCATTAATACCACTACTAAAATTTCATTTTTTAAAATCTAATAATTATTTAATCAGAAAGTATATCTTTATTATTTACAAACTTTATTATTAATATTCAAAAAATTTTTATTTCATTTGTTCTTGAAGAAATATAAGTTTGTGCACAATATTATTTTTATTGAATGTATACTCTATTTTATCAAATTATTTAAATAAATTTTGGATTTTTTGAAATTTCAATATTTTACTAATTGATTATGTATTTATGAAATTATTTAAATAAATTTTGGATTTTTTAAAATTTCAATATTTTACTAATTGATTATGTATAATTATATGGGTAAAACTGTAAATATTAATGTAAGTATTTACATATAGAACTAAATTTGTTGGTAGAATTTTTTATGAGTAATTTTATAACAATTTTTAAATTTTAATATTTTAACAAACTTTATTATTAATATTCATAAAATTTTTATTTCATTATGTTCTTGAAGCATATTTTAAAATACAAGTTTATGCACAATATTAATTTTATTGAATGTGTACTTTATTTTATTAAATTATTTAATTAAATTTTTTATTTTTAAAAATTTCAATATTTTACTAATTGATTATGTATAATTATATGAGTAAAACTGTAAATATTAATGTAAGTATTTACATATAGAACTAAATTTGTCGGTAGAATTTCTTGTCTCAAGTTTATATATATAAAAACTTTCATTAATACCACTACTAAAATTTCATTTTTTAAAATCTAATAATTATTTAATCAGAAAGTATATCTTTATTATTTACAAACTTTATTATTAATATTCAAAAAATTTTTATTTCATTTGTTCTTGAAGAAATATAAGTTTGTGCACAATATTATTTTTATTGAATGTATACTCTATTTTATCAAATTATTTAAATAAATTTTGGATTTTTTGAAATTTCAATATTTTACTAATTGATTATGTATTTATGAAATTATTTAAATAAATTTTGGATTTTTTAAAATTTCAATATTTTACTAATTGATTATGTATAATTATATGGGTAAAACTGTAAATATTAATGTAAGTATTTACATATAGAACTAAATTTGTCGGTAGAATTTTATGAGTAATTTTATAACAATTTTTAAATTTTAATTCAACTATAAATAGTAAAAGGAAAACAAATTGTTTAGTAATAAAATAATAGCAGAAGAGGTATGATTAATATTCATAAAATGTTTATTTCATTTTGTTCTTGAAGCATATTTTAAAATAGAAGTTGTAAAATTCAATCATAATATTCAATGACTCAAGGAGCATTGAAAAAATTCAGAATATTTTATTTTTATATTATTCTCACATTTTTCATTATTAAAGTAAATCTCTTTTATTTTGAAAATTCTAAAGATATTATAATGATAGAAAATCATTTAGATAAAAAGATTTTAGTTAATTAAAAATATTATAAGATTTAAATTATATTAAAAACTCTAATTATTTACACGATTTTAATTTTTTAAAATATTTAATAAAATTCTATCATTTATTTTACTGTTTAGAACTATTTATTACTGTAATTGTTTATTATTATTCACGAGTAATGTTTAGTACTGTTTATTATTGTATCACATACTACAGGACTGTTAATTACTATTTATACTGGTTAGTAGTATTTATTATAAAAAAATCTTCATTACCTTTTAACACTCTACATTTCATATTATTTTTAATTTTTATTATTTTTTTATCAAATATTTATTATATGTATAATATTTATTATAAAATTTTTATTTCATTTTGTTTTTGAAGCATATTTTAAAATATAAGTTTATGCACAATATTGATTTTATTGAATGTATACTCTATTTTATCAAATTATTTAATTAAATTTTCGATTTTTAAAAATTTTAATATTGTACTAATTGATTATGTATAATTATATGGGTAAAACTGTAAATATTGATGTAAGTATTTACATATAGAAGTAAATTTGTCGGTAGAATTTTATTAGTAATTTTATAACAATTTTTAAATTTTTTTTTTCTATAAACATGCATATGTAACTAATAAGATATAACATTTAAATATGTTGGAATAACATTTATTTTGAAATTATAATTTAATACAGCTCAAAGTTAAAACAGAATAAATATTGAATAAATGATATTAAATAAATAATTTAAAAGATTCTAAAATCGGAGAAGCAAAATAAACTATTTCAGTTATCAGTTCACAATATGAAATTAAAAAGTTAAAAGATTCATACTTTTGATATTTTTATATGAGCAGCTAGTTGTTGAGATATTTTGTTTCCACTTTCAATTTCATGGAGCTCAACCTATATAAAAAATTCAACAATATAAAATTTTAGTAAGAACAAAAGCAGAGTTGTAAAAAAAAAAAAAAAAAATTTACTATTATTTAATATTTTCAGATGGAAAATTGTAAATAATACAACATATAAATAGTTAATCATTTATTTGATTTCGGAAACAATTTATTTTGAAAGCAGTTTCTCTCTCTCCTACGCGATTCCGGAGCTCGGCTCCTCTCCTCCAGCGAAGCCCGTTGCCGGCGAGCGCCGGCCATCATCACCGCCTACACCGGCGTGTTCCCCCCACGCCGATGAGCATCCCCGGCACCACCAATGTTCCTCACGCGCAGCCATGCTTCTCCTCCGTGGAAAGAGAACCGAAATGGGTTTCTCCCATTTATGTGGTTTTCTGCCGCCGTACGCGGCCACCGAAGGGCACGACCACCACAGAGGAGTCCCCCTCAAGGTGGCGATCATCCCACCCACCTTCGAAGGCCGCCACGCGCAGCCCTCCGTCTCCCCCACGGAAACCGAACGAAAATGGGTTTCACCCATTTGTTTGATTTCGCGCCGCCGTACGTCGCCACCGAAGCTCACGGCCACCACCGAGGAGTTCCCCTCAAGGCGGCGACCATCGCACCCACCTTCGGAGTCCCCCACGCGCAGCCCTTCGTCTCCCTCCGTCTCCCCCACTCAAAGGCACACGGACAAACAGAAAAATATATTGGAGAATCAGAAAAGGGAAAAACAAAGTTAGAGGTGAAATAGAAGTGAACGGCGTACCAACGGCGAGAAGAAATCTCAGGAGCACGGAAAAATTTTTTCTTCGAGTTGAGTTTGGGAATTGTTCTGTAAATGTGAATTGTGTGTAGATTAGATGAGATATTTCATCTCTTATATGTGAATATTAGATATTTTACTTAGATATTTTTAGTCTGTAAACGGTGCTAACCGAACGAAGAGGAAGAGGAAGGGAAACA